>NW_027397068.1:19097942-19547275 GCF_003265705.2 Callorhinus ursinus
TAACCGACAGGCGGTCTCTGATAACTCTGGCATAACATAACATAGCTTTATCGAGGCAGTAGCTCAATCACCTCTTCCTGGGAAGTCCCAGGATTTCTTTAACCATATGGCGCCTCCTTTGGGCTTTTACTGCACTGAATTATATTCATTCGTTTACATGGTGATCATTCTCTGGAGATTCATCTTCATAAGGACAGGGCCTGTTTTATATTCATCTTTTTTTAGAAGTTTTTATTTCAATTCTAGTTAGTTAACATACAATGTAATATTAGTTTCAGGTGTACAATTTAGTGATTCAACACTTAGATACAACACCCGGTGCTCACCACAGCAGTGCACTTCTTAATCCCCATCACCGATTTACCCATCCTCCCCACCCCCTCCCTTCTAGTAACCATCAGTTTGTTCTCTATAGTTAAGAGTCTGTTTCTTGGTTTGCCTCTCTTTTTTTCCCCCCCTTTGCTCGTTTGCTTCGCTTCTTAAATTCCACATATGAAAGAAATCATCTGGTATTCGTCTTTTATATTTATCTTGACATATCCCAAATATCCAGTACCTGGGACAGTGTTTGGCATCTGGTAAACACTCAATAAGTATTGCTTGAATTAAGTAACCAAATTATAGTGTTTTACATGTTCAGTAGGGAACTTACTAAAAGTGTCTAAATTTACATTCCTCATTGGAATTCAGACTGCCTCCTATTGCTAAGCATGAAGAAGCAATGAGATTGGACATGGAGATGGAGGCTCTGGTCTCAGTTCTGTCAGTCTGTGACTACCAAGCAAAGCACTTACACTTGAGCTTCTCCAGTTCTTATCTGTAAAACTCAGGATCAGATATAGAACTGCGATCCTTGACAGCTGTAATACCCTGATTCTTAGAGCCCTGATAGTCTCATATGCGGTCAGCCATATTCTTTCAGTCTACTTGCAACTCTAAATTATTGCTAACACCTAACATTTACTAAGCAGTTAGTAGTGATGTTAATATTATCTCCCCTAATTCTCACGACAATCCTGTGAGTTAAGTTTTTACACATAGAGAAATTGGAGTTCAAACCGATTTAAAACCTTGTCATAGGGATCACATTAGCCCCAAGTAGGGTAGAGAAGGCTCAAGCCTTGGGCTCCTGGGGCTGATTTTTCTGCTTTTTCCATTGTGGTGCCTAATTCTATCTGTGGCTCATTCTTTCCTGGACTTCTAAAAGTGTTGTAAGTTCGTATTTAGTATTGTAATGTTTTAAATAGAATTCCTAAAGGAAACAACAGGACCCTCTGTGAAAAGACCAATTTATTATGAGTCAGGCATTCTGAGTTGTATTGTTATCAGAGGTGTTGAGGCTCCTCTGATCCCCCATATCTCTTCTCATCCTCTGGTAGCCAGTGTCATGCACTTTCAAGACAGCTGGCCAATGGACTCTGTGGCCATAAAATAGAGCTCAGCAAGCTGCTCATACAAGGACTGAACTTGTGACCTTGGCGTCGTTTCTATCACACCCCAAGCAATTGAATTAAAGAGCCAAAGACAAATCTAACTCTACATGAAATGAAACATGCCCCCAGAAATGTGGAAATATTTATCATTAGGTCTATTTATATTTCAATTGTTTATTTGGGACTTGCACTTTATAGAGTAGTGCCCTAGGAACTGCAGAATAAATGCATAGTCTGTATCTCTGGGGCTTGATGTGTGAGGGAAGAGGAAACAAGTGTGTGGATGATCACAGGTCCTAAGAGAAGACAAGCCAAATGTCATTTAAGTACAAAGCCAGAAAAACTCTCCATATCTATAGAATGCCCTCCCACATCGATAGAATCCTTTAGGATCAGTGATAGCCCCCAAGTTTACAACATCAAAAGGGACCATTTAGCAACTCATTGGCTCTCATAGCTCGTTGGATCTCCAGTCCTTGCAGTGGCTCTGGTTTGACCTTACTCCTCTCTGTATTGTGATCTGGTTTTTATTTAACCCCAACAGATCTGGGTGATTCCCAGTTTGTTCCTTCTTTTGAGTTTCCATTTATTGTTCCCTAGTGCTCTGAGCACTTACTGGGCCCTGTCTTTGATTTTGCTTTCACTCCCTAACTTTTTTGGTTCACTTCCCCCATATTACCCTGATGGTCCTGATGCAGTTAACATCTGGATTCCCTGAAGAGGTTGCTTCACACTCTTCTCTCCAGCTTCCAGAGGAGCCCAGAGATTTTTTTTCTGAATCCTTTGGGATGCTACTGCCCTGACTGCCTGGGGACAGGGGTTGTGGAATCGAGTGTATGTTGAAGAGATGACCTTAACTTTTTATTTTCAATGGAGTAAATCCAGGAACTGTGGGCTAAGGATGCAACCCAAGGTCATCTTGACCAGTAAGCAGGGACTTACAGATAGATTTTGACTTTTAACTAATGGGTAAGGAACTAATTGAGGGAACATAGTGTCAGGGAATTGCTTCCTCTTCAGTGCAAAGGACTGAGTGTTAGTGTCCCCTCGCCCCCACCCAATTCATATGCTGAAATCTTCTCCCCTATGTGATAGTATTAGGAGGTAAGGCCTTTGGGACATAATTAGGTCTTGAGGGTGGAATCCTCATGAATGGGATTAGTACCCTTTTAAAGGGACCCCAAAGAGCTCTCCTGTTCTCTTTCCACCATGTGAGGAGACAAGAAAAAGAAGGTAGTCTACAACCTAGAAAAGTGTTCTCATCAGAACTCAGCTAGCATGCAGACACACTGATCCTAGACTTCTAGCCTCCAGATCCGAACTGAGATGCTCATGAATCTTCAACCTCTCCTCTCTATCAGCTTTTCCTTTAAGATTCCCTCCAACTCTGAGATTCTGCAAGATGTAATGCCAACCAAGCTGAGCATATAGGAGAGTGTGATGCTTCATGGTACTGCTTTCCTTGTCTAACAGATCCATTGTTTCCTTCTAGAAATTCACTCCATAAAGTGAGTTATTTTCTTAAACCACCAAAAGTAAAAATTTTAATTTGTGGAGTTTAGAAAAAAAGATTACCCTTTATTATTGTTCAGTAAATAGTGGATTAACTCAATAGCTGCTTGATCAATGCCAGCTTTTAAGTTAGTATCCCCAGCAAGCTATGTGTAACATTTCAGATTAACTTGAACTTCCTTATTATATATGTGTCCAAATTCTTAAACTAGAGGAATCTCACTCTCTTATTATGGGCTAACTTCAATATTCCATCTTAATATATGTTGTATTTGGGATTCAATTTAGGCAGGTCACACCCCTGAATATGCTTAGATGTTTATTTTCTAAGACTTCTATAAAATAGCGCTGATTTAAAAAAAAACTATAATTGCTAAAAAGGATGAATTTCCTACCAGTAATTGCATATCAAACACAATCAGTTGAACCCCAATTTGCTAAAGGATTGTTCCTTATTGCTTTGACAATATTAATTTGGAGACCTACTGAAGTTCCACTTGGCCATTTTTTTCAATAAAGTTTCAATGAGTTTAACAGATTATCTGTTTAGGTCTGTAATGATGGTGAGAACAGGAAATTCGGACAGCAAAATAGGTCGCTTCTTAGGCTTGCTGCCAGACTTTGAAAACCACCATAACAAGTTGTTTCTGCCAAGTAAGTGAAATCCGAATGTTGGCTAAAACATTTGAAAAAAAAAAAAAAAAGAGAAAGAAAGAAAGGAAGAAACCCATGCTGACTAATAGGCGCTAATGTGTGAATAATAATTAGCGCAATTAAGTGACTGGTGCTGTGTGGGTGAAATTTTCAGAATACAAAACATTAATGTAGGGGTTTACATACACATAAACAAAGCTTTAAAATAGGCTAATGTGAGCTCCGATTATGGAAATGTTTAAGGGTCAGTGTAACAATTGTGAAATTCTCATTGCAAGTATGCTAATCTTAGGTACAGAAATTCTATGAATGTAAATCATTGTTGTAATCTTATAAAGTCCTTAAAGATTATATCTATATCTATGTCATCTATAACTACAACCCTATATATGGGAAACAGGTCTGAAGTCTGATAAAGAGTCTAGTAACACTAAATTAATGTGTATGGAGTTAGAAAAATGTAATATATATGAAGTCACACTAACTAGATTACTACTTAGACACCTATTTATCCCTCCCCACCTCCTGGACACACCACCCTCCAATACATCCATGCTTCTATTCTTTAAATCTCTTTATATGTTTTTCTCTTTCTCCCTCTCTCCCTCTCCACCTATCATTTATCTGAATAACATAGGACCAGTTTTCTCAGTGAATAGTACAGAATTATAGCTAAGAACCATCATGGGCTTAGTTTATCTAACATGAAGAACAAATTATTATTCTCTTAGAAATACTGCTGTGTCAAGGTCAAGGTTGAGGTCATTTACAAGGCAATGTAGAGGACAGCGTATAATTTACTAGCCAGAATCACTCACAGCTGGTGTGTGTTGCGGGGATGGGGACCTTTCCATCAGAAATCTATACTCATTTAGCTTTCATAAACAAATGCTTTTAAGAGTATAAAAAAAAGCTGTGTTGTGAGCTTAATTAAGAAGCATCAAATTACCCACTTCTTTTGTTCACCTTTGGAAAATATATTTAGTAGCTGATGATTAGCGACCTGTGTGTTTATTCAACAGAAATAAGAAACTCTAAATCAACATGTTCTAATGTGCTGTCCTTTGCAAATGAAGATAACACTATTGATTCACAATCAAAGGGCATGCATTTATTTCTTCTTTCTTTTGGGGGGTTAAAGTATTGATGATAGTAGAATATCATCCCCAGTTTTTTACCTTGTCTAATTTGTGACCAACACTTTATTTAATCTAAGAAATAGCTGCGCAGGGCAAAACAAGTAGCCCTTGTTAATACAGTAAACACAGTATAAAAAAAAAAAATGTTGCTGTTGTTCCAGGTACAAAGTGACCCAGAGAGTTAAAATTGTTCAGATACTCCTAGGTTTCAGTATTTCAACACATTTTTATTGATAGTCCAATTCACCACTACCCCTTGTTGTATATTCTCCCTAGATGCTAGGAATGTGCCTCTGTAAGATACAAAGTCAGACAGCTTCGAGGTGAAAATGATCTAGTTCTGCAAACATTCTAAGTGACATCATGGTCCGAACCCTGTAAGCTCAATTCGATATTTAAAGCCCACCCTCATCATTTCACTCTGATTTCAAAATACCGTGAAGAGTCCCCTTGTTTGACAGATCCTGCTTCTCCATTCTCTAGCCTGTGCCTTTCCATCTCTTCCTACACATAGGGGTTCTTTCAGTAACCATTGCTCTGAGCAAAAGGGAGTTCAAGACAAACTAAATGAGGTCCCAGGTTCTCTAGTGGAAAATGTTGACAAATAGATAATTACCTACTGCGTATTCTCATGTATTTAAAGAGCTATGAGTTCATGTAGAAGGAGTTCTCAATCCATGCTGCAGATAGAAGGGTAGAGGGCATTAAGTAGATGGAATACTGGGGGAAGCTTCCTAGGGGAACAGGTTCTGTTTACTCCTGAATTGCAAAGCTCTCTTCCCTGCTGATCTTTAGCCTGTACTCTGTGAACAGGCTCAAGTTTTTCCCACCCCTAACAGAAAGAAAATCTTGTCATCAACCCAGAATTTCTAACAATAACCCAGCTCCTCCCACTCCCTCCAGCTTCCTTCTATGCTTCCTTCTCCCCTGCCTCTGCTGCCAGTCTTCCCGCTCACCTGGAACTTTTCTACCCTTGATTGTCACTTCTGAGTGCTTTTTCTTTTTAGAGACTCTTTATTCCCAGAAATTCCTTGTCTTACCTCATTCTAATTTCTCCTCCTTTTCATGATTTCAGATCCTTTCTTCTGCTCCCATTTTAAAA
The DNA here is from genome assembly GCF_003265705.2 of Callorhinus ursinus. Classification (NCBI taxonomy): domain Eukaryota; kingdom Metazoa; phylum Chordata; class Mammalia; order Carnivora; family Otariidae; genus Callorhinus; species Callorhinus ursinus. The sequence continues at coordinate 19,103,783 of NW_027397068.1, forward strand.
CCTAGTGTTCTTGGGCTTCCTCTCTGGTTGATTGCTCTTCTTACTCTGTACATTGTCCTTTAGTGATGTGAGTGTGTCTGTGTGTGTGCGTGTTGAGGGTGGGGCTCATCCATTCTCTTGATCTTAACTACCACCTCTATATGTCTATAATCCAAATAAGAGTCTCTAGCCCTCAGGTTCTCCTCTGAATTTCAGGACTGAATGTAAATGTTATGAAAAATCTCTACTCAGCTATGCCAGAGACATTTCCACATTTACAACATGGTCCAAAATGTCTCTAATTATGTCCTCAGCCTACCGTATCCATGTCAAAACTTACTACTCCTCATAATGCTTCTCACTCAGAGCCCTAGGGGTCATTCCTCACCTGCTTGCTTTCCTCCCTTCCATCCCTTACAGACTCTCCACCAAGTCCTTCCAAGTGTACCTAAACATTTCTCAACTATATTTCTCCTTGGCCCAATTCATGCCCTTTTTGCTTCCTGAGGCTTCTCCTGTCTTATGGTAGGTAAGGTTCAAAGGCAAATTGAACATAAACCTAATAAGCTTCATCTTCCAGTCCCTCACTTGACTGCCCCTCCTCTCCTAAGGCCTTGGGAGGGATCTGACAATGTGCCCCAAACAGTCCTATATTTTTTGTTTGCTGTCTGTTTCCACACTGACTCCTTCTTCATTGCACTTTTCTTTAAATTGAGTGGCCTTGGAATGACTATAAGCATTTTTAAGCTCTGGCTAAGCGGAGGGTGGATTGGGAGTACATTGGTTTGGGTTCATGTGATATATTTTTGTGGTTGGCAATCGCTTGTGTGAGGACTTAAATTATTGCTAGCCATTCAGGACCAGGAATGGCTTCCAGGGATATGCTTCACCCCCACTGTGTCAGCTCACATAGAGTGGTAAAACAAAGCAGCTGATGCAGAGTTCAGGCCATGACTGTGACCAGGTTCTGTGGCTCTAGAAACAGAAGTGTGTGTACAGTGGAGGACAGACTAGTTTGGAAATGGTACAGACACAAAATCTAATCTGTGGGAAAATTTTTCCAGTTCTGAAACGTATGAAATTCTAAGTGGAAGGCTCATGTTTTATTGATCCCTAGTCAAAATGGAAGTAATGTCCTGGCAGGCATATGCTCAAAAATACAACAAATACAATCATAAATCCAGCATGGATTTTTTTTCTTTCTTTTTTTGATGAGAATAACATAAATGTACTGAATTCCTGTATTTTTAGGGTTAAATCTTGTAGCAGTGTTGTGTGTAGAACCTCATATTTAGGGCAACCCAACATATTAAATTACTTCTCAATCTACCTGATTCACCTGAAGAAAGTCTATCAGTTCCAAAGGAAATAGCATGAAAAATTGCTACCTGTGAAGAAACAGCCTAAGGAAATGAGTGTTCTGGTGATAAAATTCCTACTCATGTTAATTAATAAGTCAATATATGTTGTATAAAAGTGATTTGGTGGCACATTTAAGACATTCCATGAATTTAGGTTGCTCTTATATAGACTTTAAATTAGTATTCCTTAAAGTATACTTTAAATTAACTCCTTAAGAGGATCCCCAAACTTGCTTGAGGGAATTATTCCCATTTTTCAGATATGTAAACTGAAGCAAATGCAGTTTATATCACTTTTCCAAGGACAGTTGGGTGGTGGTAATAATAGAGTAGGAATTCAAATCCAATTCTTTTAATTCTAAAATCCTAATTATTGGGGTGCCTGGGTGGCTCAGTCAGTTAAGCGTCTGCCTTCGGCTCAGGTCATGATCCCACGGTCCTGGGATCGAGCCCTGCATCGGGCTCCCTGCTCTGCAGGGAGCCTGCTTCTCCATCTCCCACTCTCCCTGCTTGTGTTCCCTCTCTCACTGTGTCTCTCTCTGTCAAATAAATAAAATCTTTAAAAAAAATAAATAAAATAAATACATAAATAAATAAAATCCTAATTATTTTGTTCCTGGGTGGCTTAGTCAGGTAAGCATCTGTCTTTGGCTCAGGTCATGATCCCAGGGTTCTGGGATGGAGTCCCATATTAGGTTCCCTGATCAGCAGGGAGTCTGCTTCTCCCTCTTCCTCTGCCCCTCCCCCCTGCTTGTGCTTGCTCTCTCTCTCTCTCTCTCTCAAATAAATAAATAAATAAAATCTTAAAAAAATAAAAATAAAATCCTAATTATTTTTACCATGCCATAATGCTACATATATAATTACTGGCAAAAATTTATAACACAGTTTCTTTACTCAAAACCAAAGGTCAATACCATTGCATAACCAAATGATGCTATAATATTTTTTAAAAAGAGCTTTGGTAATTTTTTTCACATTATTCTCACTTAAAATTGAAATGAGTTATAGATATTATTAGTACCTACTGATGTACACCATATGGTTTCTTAAGGCTTTGTTAATGCAAATTTCAAGGATTATACTACTTAAATTTTAGCAAATTCTATTAAACACATTAATGGGAATCATATTTTTAAATTTGTTTGTAAATCTTCAAAATTATCAATGTGTGAAGGCAATCTGTTCTTCACACTTTACCCTTGAAAGTTGATATCAGCCCTCTGAAAGCAGCTAAAAGGACTGAGGTAATAATAAATGAGAAAATGAATCCTTGGAATAATCATTAGAATGGCACCCAACTGAAAGATCATGACAAAACATGGCATGACAAGTAGTGGAAATTAAAACCAAAATTAATCAAAATATGAAATAAGCACCAATAATTAAGACCCTTTACAAAAATTAAAGATAGTGACTCCTTTAATGATGAAAGAAGCCTTAAAGGTATGAATATGATACATTATAATACAATCTGCTACTTGGCGCCAGCCAATTCACAAATATTCATGTAGGAGGAACAGAGAAAGTGTTTCTTACATCTTGAAAGCTAAATCTAAATAAAAGCAAACTAATACGCAAATCTGATGACAGTTTTCTCTTCAGCATTATATAAATTAACATTTCTAATTTCATTTCTTATATAGACTACAGAAAAGCATTTTGGTGAAAAAAAGCAAGAGATGATTTTACCTAAGTTTTAAATAGAGAAACCTTTGAAGGAGGAAGTATAGGAAAGCAGTAAAATGGTTCAGTAGTTTGACCTTTATAATTTTTTTTTAATTTTTAGAAATGTTTCACTAAAATATTTAAAAGAGTAGGATTTGAAAACCTGAAATTGATCATTTATCTTTAAACAAAGTGAATACTGATTGTATATGGAGTAGAAATAGGTATCATTTTGAGTTGGAGGAAGACAACGATGAAAGTATTTGATAACCAAGAGTGTAAGAAAAAGAAAATAGAAAATTAAACTGAGTGAAAAAAATAGACTCAAAAGATAATGTGGCTTTTAAAACTAAATAAAATTTATTTTATTTTTATTTTCTTTATTTACTTAATAGACTCCACACCCAGTGTGGATCCCAATGCAGGGCTTGAACTCACCACGCTAAGATCAACACCTCATGAGCTGAAATCAAGGGTTAGATGCTTAACCGACTGAGCCACTCAGGTGCCCCTAAACAAAACTCATTTTAAACCATTACTTTATTCCAGTGTTGAGCTTTATTGGTAAAAGAGGAAAAATAAATAAATCCAAAAGGATATTTTAAATTTTCTCCTAACCTTGTGGATGCATTCCTAAATCTTCAGGTCATTCTAAAGGTCTCAATGAGTCTATGACTGGTATAATATATGAGATCACATAGGAAGCATAACTTACTCATAAAATGGGAATATTCATACCAGGGGAGAAATAAAGGCTTAAAATCTTAAAAATTTTCTGAAGCAGTCTCATTTGATAGCAGAAAAAATATATAAATACATAGATGAAATGAGCAATTGTTTACATTATACTTATCGTTAAAGTGCATTTTTGTCAACTCAAATCTCAAATGTAGAAATTTCTGCCTCCTATATAATAAGATTAAGATTCTCAACAATCTTAACCTCCACATTCTCAAGAATTTCCATCACGTGAGCACTGGTGTCAGCCCCTCTATCACCAAAGGCCAAAATGAGTATGTCCCATTCCCAGGCAGGTATGAAAGTTGCGGAAGAAAATATTTTAGGCAGAAGTTGATTCTTCCAGGCTCTAGGAGGAAAAGCATCAAATATATTCCACAGAGAAACCTGAAAGCATTTGTAATGGTGAGAAATGAACAGGAAGAATTTGTCTTTCTTCACATGAAAATTATAAAAAAAGAAAATAGGGATGCCTGGGTGGCTGAGTTGGTTAAGCATCTGCCTTCGGCTCAGGTCATGATCCCAGGGTCCTGGGATGGAGTCCTGCATGGGGGCTCCCTGCACAGTGGGGATCCTGCTTCTCCCTCCCCCTCTGCCCTTCCCCCCCTGCCCATGCACGCTCTTTCTCTCAAGTAAATAAATAAAAATCTTTAAGAAAATAGAAGATAAAAAGGAAGAAGGCATTGTTCCTTACAGCATGATGCTGTTGTCACAGCTAGATTACCATTGACTGTTGCAAAGCTGAGCAAGCACAAAACAGTGAATGATAGATGCTTTATATAGAATGGAAGTAGGGAATAGAAGACGGCAGGCAGAAGGAGACAAGAACAAACAGCAAGGTAATCACACAGAAACCCAATCAGGCTCTTCACAGGGCATTATACTATTTCCTTTTACTTGCTAAAGGCACATGGGCCTACAGATCTCAAAAAAGGCAGATTGAAAAATGAGTAAAATTTAGACCTTGGTTACAGATGTCATAAAGATAAAAGGCTTGGAAATTATTTAAATTTCATCAACTGTCCTGTTTCTTCTAAGAACCTCACTCAACCACCTTAAGTGAAGAAATTTTCATGCACTGCCTAAACAATAAATAATATGAATGATCTCCTTTGTTCCCCTTAACTTCTCAAAGGTCCCACAGTATTTTTTTTTTAATTAAGAGGTTTTTCTCTAATGGGAACAAATATTACAGATTATTACAAAACCTATGTATTCTGTTCTATGTATACCGTATATTATATATATAGTATGTTATGTTCTATATATTATATTCTAGATTTCAAACTGGTGGCGGTCACTTAATTGCCATTCTCCCATATACAAAAATCACCATATGTACTCAAAATTATTATCATTCCCCTTCTCTTCTACAGACTAAGAAATCCCATTTTGCGTGATGCTTTACTTTGCATTTTTCAGCACTTCTATTATTTCCATTTTTCTCCTGTATGCCCTTGTCAGCTGATTAAAACATAGAGTTCGAAATAGGCAAACCGATAGACTGAGTCAGTTTTGGATATGTGGAGCCCATGATGCTGTGTCCTTATTTATACATCTTCGAGACCAATAATCAATTACCTACAGGCATTGCTGACTCATGGTTAGTTTCAGGTCTTTCTAATCCACAGCACTCTGCCAATCATGCCCAATTTTATGTTTGTCAAATCATTGTGGGATCTCTTATATTTGGGAATTTAATATCACTCTCTGCCTACCAACACCTCCAACTGTAATTTTGTTTTCCAGCTATGTTAACTGTGATGTTGATAATAGATCTCTGCTCTAAGTTATAATAAAACCAAATAAATTCAAGTTGTTGGGACTCTTTGAAGGACCTCTTGGTTTAGTAATGAATTCTTGGTCATTTTTTAACTACTAGAAACTTATAACATGTTTTCAGTACTTAGAAATTAATAGGAGCAAAGAAAAAAATTTCTAATGTGTAGAGGGCTCTAAGGCTCATCAAATGATAAAGATAGGGGTATATCATTTATTGTTTTAAATTCCATGTTATTACTGTCCAGGTGGCAGAACGTGTTCTTTTGTTTTTGTTTTTGTTTTTTTGTTTTTTTTACTAAAAACATTATTAAATTGTACAAAGCAGTTTTTCCGTTCCATTAAAACTAGAGAGTAAAGTCAATTTTAGTGAATTCTAGAAAAATTAAAATTACTTTGTTGCTAGATTTAACAACACCTGAGTTCCCAGAATATCCTGGAATCAAGTGGACCAAGATGCCTCTTAGTAAGTTTACAGAAAACGAAAAGAACCTTTAGGAGGCGGGGAAAGGTAGGCAGTGGGAAAGGAAGAGCTGACTATACAGAAGTACACTGAAGGGCCTCGAGATGGAAGGCAAAATCACATATAGCTGTCTAATACTGACTTACTATTGCATGTGCTCTTGCGTTTTCGCAGTTTTTCTCATGAGTTGTGACAAGATGACAACAAAACTACTGCCTTAATTACACGAAGATTGGAAGGTGTGTAACAGCCCCTCAAGATGACTGAAGCAATTTCACATGAAAGACAAACCTCAAGACTAGCATTTAAATATGCCAAGATACAAATTTTAAAGTTACACGAAGGCTACAGTCTTGATAGTCTATCCATTCTTTGATATATGCTACTGTTTTAGGTTTGGAACCAAAAGCCTACTAGCCCTTTTTAGCTACATGTAAACATATTGTTGAGGAATTAGTTACAACCTTCATTGGAAATCTTCTGGTTCCCACAAAGTCATTTAACGTAAAAATCATGGATGATACAAAGGGATGGATTTCTAATAATGAATTATTTCCTCTGGTGACATTATTTGTGTTTATTGGGTAGGCCAGATCTCACAGATGAGAGAAGTTGTCCCAAAGCCAATTCACAGCTTGCCACTGCCCGCGGTATTTGAAGATGACATACCTTCCTGGTCGTGAGTGTGCTCCAAATGGAAGAGTGGAGGAAGAAACCGATGTACAGTAACACTCTCCACATGTAAAGATGACTCCTTAATTTTCAGGATCTCTTAGACTTGACCGCCCAGACATTTTACTAAAAGGACCAAGGCTCTCCACTGCTGCATGCCCGGCTGGCGTCCCCCACGCCCGCCAGGTGGTTGGACTCTGAGCAGCTAAGAAACCTGAGAGCATTTCTCTTTTCTGTTTTCTTCACCTGCCTCCTCTTCGGTTCACTGTACAGCAGCGGTTCCTGGATCTGACTGTCATTCATGCTCCACACATCCCTACAGGCTCAGAGGGTTGTACTGAGATGAGCCGCCACACTTCCGTGCCCACAGACTGGCTGAGCTCTAGCCCTCGTTTTGAATGATCCTACCTTGCCAGCTCGTGTAAAGTGTTGTCCACACCTGAGCCAGTGAGTTCAGGAGCAAGGTTCTGGCAAAGGCCCGCTAGGGTCCCGGACCACTCCATTAGGGGCCATCTCTATGCTCTGACCACTAAATCAGCGATTGTTCATGGGGATTAAATGCATGTCAAAAGGAAGTGGATCATTAATGTGTTATATGTATTCAAAAGGCCATGGATTTTATCCCTAATTCTCCCATGTTATTAATAAGGTGAACTATGGTTTACTGAGTGATCCAAGAATAACCAAAATGACAACTGTGTTGGAGGCCAATTTAGATGAAGATAAACAAATTTGCATTATATATTCTTTAAGGTATAGAACTGAAGGCAAAGCCAAAGCTGAGGAGTTGATGCTCGTATTTATAGCTAAAAAATTTTAAAAATTAAAAAACTCAACAACTTTAGGAGACTCCCCTAAAGATTTAACTGACTACTTAGGATAGAGCCTAAACACCTAGATCACACAACAAATTATCTCCTCCAGCACCTGTCATCAGACAGGTGAAGAACTTCTACCTCATTTTACAGCAGGCAACCAAGTCCAGGCGCCATTATTACTTGAGAGTAGGAAGCCAGAGAACCTAGATATGCAACCTCGTAACACCTGACCTCCACGCCACTGTGTACTTCACCCTAATGCCAGTAGATGTGGAGAAATAAGAGAAATTTAAAAATTCAATGAAGTTTAGGGGCACCTGGGTGGCTCAGTTGGTTAAGCAACTGCCTTCGGCTCAGGTCATGATCAAGTCCCGCATCAGACTCCCTGTTCAGCGAGGAGCCTGCTTCTCCCTCTGGCCCTCCCCCCTCTCATGTGCTCTCTCTCTCATTCTCACTCTCTCAAAATAAATAAATAAATCTTTAAAAAAAAATTCAATGGAGTTTAGAACTACAACTGTATCTTATGTCCAAACTAGTTCAATCATTCATTATTTGGATGATTTTTTTTTCTTTTTAATAATGTCTTAAACTGGTAGGTTAATTTTTAAAAAGAGAAAGAATGAATGAAGAAAATATATAAAAGGGAATATTTGTAAACATGGTGTTGATGTTTCTGAGCAATTATGTAGAGCTGAGCAAATGCTTAGGTTAATAATATGAATGCTTTCATTTCCAGAGTAGAAGAAAAGTGATATTAGTAATGTAATGTAATTAAAACATTATGTTTTATGTAACATGTTCTAGATATACTATTTGTTATGTCATAGAACTGCTTATATCTTAAAGATATTTATTTTATTGAGTAAATAAAACTTTGCTCCCCCCAAATAATATTAATTTTAACTTGTAGCTGAGAACACTGTGATTGACTATGCTTCATTATTTTTGAAAATCTTGTTTAATATTTTTGAAACAGAAACCCTAAAGTCTGATTTTCAGTTGTTTATCTCCTTACTTTCATTTCATTACATGGTATTTTATTTCATTACCTAGATGACAGCTACACCTCTCTACAGGCCCTGTAGAAACAATACAAAATTTGCACTCAGCATGAGGCTCAGGGTGCCCATATATACATATTTCAAACTTTTCTGTTAATATGAAAACATAGTAGCTAACTTCTTATTATGCATTTAGTCATTTTTATATCAGTGTGGCTGAAAAGAACACCATACAAAGTGTCCAAGTGTCAAGACCTATTACAGAAGACCAGTAAGTGCACAAATGAAACAGATTGAGAAGCGAGGGTGGGGGGATCCTCCTTTCCCTCAGGACACAGGGCCTTATCTACTGTGCATGTCAGACATGGGAGCAGCTGCACTCTCTGTATTAAATATTAGACATAGACACAAACTGCATATAAAGGAAGTTTTTTTAACCCTCCTCCCCCCCACACACATTCCAATTTAGAGACTCCTTGCTTTGGCACATTCTGCCTTTGGTTTCTCTTGTTATCTTGACTATTACTAGTTACTAGTTTACTCACTTACTGTCTCCCTCACTTCCATTAGATTGTGAGTTTGGTGAGGACACAGAGGATCGCAGGATTCTTGGTGACCTTGTTGAGCACCTCATCCATATAGCGTAGGGCAGTACTTAGCATATATCTGGTGTCCAAGATACACTTGTTGAGGGAGTCAATGAATAAATGAATGAATTTTTAAACATAGCCATGAATAAGTTACCGTATGACTTCTCCCCTTTCCCCTTCCTTTGTCCTTTGACTTTGCTTTGTCCTTTGGACACACGCGCCATTAACTCCTGCTGAGCTCCGTGGTTTCTCCTGGATTCTGCCACAACTTCCAGACACCTCATCTCACATAGGTGCTGCCAACTTTGCACTGGGTATTAATCATTCAAAAGGCATCGCTTCTGCGATGTCTCCCGCCTTCAGCTTGGCCTCCCACTTCTGATAGACAGGGGGCTTTACTATGGCTATGTTGTCCCATTTTCCATGGAGAAGTGGGGTCACCAGTATCTAATAATACTAAGTATAATAATAATAACTAACATGTACTGAATTTCCATAATGTACCAGGCATGAAGTTGGCTTTGATTTACTTGGGCCCACATCTAATTCTTAGAACATTATATCCATTTCACACATGAGGTTAAGTGGCTTAAAGTCACATGGCTAATCATTGGCTAAGCTGAAATTCAAGGCGAGGTCTCTTTGGTTTCAATATCAACATTCTTTTCACCACACTATAGAACCACTACCAAAGTTGCACTGCCTGTACCCCAGTACTTTATAGAGATGTTACTGATAGTTTCAGAGTTTTCCCACCCACTAAGGGTGCAGCAAGAGTTTGTGGGTGATTTTTCTAGAGGTACTGCTCACCTCTAATCACAGGATCTAGGTTATCCAATTTTCTCTTTCTCTATGTGCTTTTTCTCAGAAAAGTTCTTTTTCTTTCAAATTTCTAGAAGTATACTTCACTAGGGAGAGCTTTTTGAGGGCAGAGCCAAGTCTTGTTCTCTCTATTTCTAGGATCCAAGACAGTATCTAGCATATCATATCATTGAACACGTTTTGAATTTATGAATTGAATTGAGTTGCGTTGGAGACACAACTCATGGACACACAAGTTAACAAGATAAATAAGTATGAAGAATACTGGTCAGAAGGATCAGTCTCAATATAAGTTTAATACCAGCTTAACCACTATCTTGAGCGGGTTACTTCATCTTTCTGATTCTCTGTTATCACATTTATAATAGAAGGACAACTACTCTCTCATTGGATAGTTGTAAAGATCAAATGAAAAAGCAAGGAAAACAGTAGTTGGAATATTCACAGACCTGTGCCTTCAATCATGGTCCCTCCACCAGTTAAACTTTGTTCTACTTTCAAGGATCGTGTTGTTATAATCTCAGTGCTTTTTAAAGAATCTGTAAAGTCCAAAGCAGAAAAAAGAAGGGAGCTGTGTAAAGCAAGAATGGTTTGAGAGAATTGACCTTGCGCAGGCTTATCTTCTCTGCTAATTGGTTTGTCTTCCTCCATCGCTGATGATTTTGATTCACCACCAGAGCTACTCTCACCCATTTAGGTCCCCCAAGCACCTGGTCTCTTTCCTTTCTCTCCTACCAATAGGCCAAATTTTGATATTCCCACTTCTTACTTTCTATCTTAAATCGGTGTCCTCTTCAGCCCCTCTGGCTTGGCTTTATCCCAGGTCTCATTATATCTCTCCTGGTCAATTGCAACACACAAGACTCCTGGACTTCCAGCTTCTTGCTGGGCTTTCAAAATCAAACAGAATACAGCAAAACCCACCAACTTTCTCTTCTTCAAATGGTACTAGTGTAGAAAATCCAAATCTACTGGATTTTCAGGGGTCATACCAATTCCAAAAGTTATCCTCATACATCCGTAGAATATTCTGGGAGGCAAATTCTTATTTTCCAATTTCATTTTGTCATAGGAAAAAAAGCTTTTGCTGGGCCATGTGCCCCACTTTTCAATTCAGAACATATGGTCACCATATCCTTGAGTTACCTTGTACCCGAGAAAAGGGAGTCTCTTTCTCCTCCTCCCCCTTCCTATTAAAAATGAATCACCCCCATCTCAGATCTCACACTTCAGTCTAATACTTACAGCAGTAGAGCTGAGGGGCATTGTATTTTAAATAGGCTTATGTGAGCCAGGCTTAAAACCAAACAATGATTTATAACATTGATTCTTTGGGAAAGGGCATTTTAGGTCCCACATGACCATCTAACAAATGAATTTTTGTAACCCATCCCCATCTGTAAGTTGGAGGCTGCCTTTATTAGGAAGAAAGCAGTAAACTAAGAATTCATATCCCTCACATTAGCATTGCTGGAGAGGACAGAATTATGTGCTAATTGTTTAATTGATGAGCATAAAAGGAACATTTTATTTAAAGCAACACTTCTGAATCATTTCCTTTGACTGTTTCAGTCGTCTGCCTAACAAAATTCTAGCAGTCTTTTTTTCTACATTTTCTTTTCCTTTCCTTCACCAACACTCAGTAAGATTTCATTCTAGGCCTGAGCATATTATTTGCTTTTCAGGAGGCTCTAGTGGTAATAAAGCATTACTCATTTTTCTGCTTTATTTCCTTGAGACACAGAGCAAACATGCAGTAAGTGATAGCTCTGTTCAAACGCCACTGTATAAAACAAGTGAGCAAGACTTCTAGCCCCTATCTCATCACGGAGGAAAGGAATGATTTCGAGAGCAGCACACGGCAATAAATTAAGTGAAGGAATTTGTATCTCCTGAAAATTTTCACCATAATTCCTCCAAAATATTTTAGAACAATTCATTTTGTTTTATGGCAACACCCTCAAGCTAGGCACTCTGTCTCATTGATTTTAATGAGAAAGGGAAGTTACTATTGTATATGATTCCATCTGAGATTATCAAAGTATATAAGATCTCTTTTGTTCTGTTTGGTTTTCCTTTTTTATTTTAAGATTACATTAACAAATCAGATTTTGCTGAGAAATTATTCACAGTTTTCACCAAATGCTTCCCATGAGGAAAATGGCAATTTTCTTCATGACAGCAAACCAAGAATATTGTGGTTTTCTCTAGATGAGTGAAACTGGAGAATTCTTTCTCAGAGAGCATAAAGCAAACTGATTAAGTCAAAGAGGTGTTATAACCCCTACGGGAAAGCCACATTCTTCACTTTTGAAGTATTCCCAGCAAAGATCTAGGACATCTCACCCACAGTCACACCATGATCCAGTCTATCTTAGTTACTTGCAAGTCCTCAGCAGGTCACTATACTTTATACTTACTAACCATGTAAATAAGTATAAGACTCCTAATCACTATGAATAATCCTGAATCTTCTCCATTTTTTAAAAATAATAAAAAGCATGTTAATAAAAGAGGGTATCCTTTTTGTTAAATTGACTGAAAACATTTGTATACATGTCATTTTTCAATCTGTTATAACAAGAACCTTAGAAACAGTCCATTGTAAAGGATTTATGAGTTTAACGTAGGGTGCCTATTCTTCTATTTTAATAAATATTCTTGGTATTGAAAATGAATGAAACATGTCACCAACTTAATTCACAGGATTTATTTAATATTATGGAAAGATCAATGTAACAGAGGGTTAAGATGAGGTCCAGTTTGAGTCTGCTCAGGTTCAAGTCTTAGCTGTCCCACAGGTGGGCTGTGGGACAGTGAAAAAGACACCGACTTCTTTCTATACCTCTGCTTTTTTCATCTATAAAATGAGAGTAAAAACTGCCCCAGCCCTAGGTGGTTGTTGAGATGATTAATATGCTTAGAAGAACTCAGCACCTTGCATGTGGGAATATGCACTGATATCTTAAGTCAGTAATGTGCATTTGGGGATGTTTTGGCATTATATTTGATAGTGTTTCCTAAAATAAAACAGAATGTAAAATATTAACGTATATTTGTGGTTAAAGAAGTTGCAATTTTGGCTCTTGACTCTTGATGATGATGACAGGAAATTCTGCATTCAGCTTTTCACTCTTAACAACTCAATTTTTAATAGACAGTTGATACCTAAAATGTGTAAGCTTTTCTAATCTGAGGCTAATCTTTGCTGACTCTATCCATAATTTGGTTTCACTTTTCATAAGCAAATAAGTACCAGAATGTATGCCAGAGGACAAACATAGAGGAAGAAAATAAAATTCTCGCACAGTATGTTTCACCTGGTTTGGCAAACTTAAAACTGTTTAATAATGTTGACCCAGTGAAATTAGTCTGAATCCTTGAGTCGTGTCTTAAACGTGAGACAATTAATTTTCATAGAAAATTGTGAAGATACACAGTTTCCCAAACTCCTGATTTTTATATGTTCTTTATAGGAACACATAGTCTAGCTACCGCTACTGAGCTTAGCTATCCTCAAACTAAGTCGGGGATGCAGAGTCTCACATTTCTGAGTATAGCAATCTGGAGACATATGGGGAACGTGTGAGCTGGTCAACAATCAGCGGTGCTTGATCAGTTGCAGAATATCAATTAAGGGAGAAAATGAGCTAATGTTCTTTCCACTGGAGAAATGACTAGAGTATTATGTCTCCTTAGCCTACCCAGTGACAGCTGACTTGTGCCCATAAACTTTGGTGCACGGACCTATTAGTTCACCTACTTCGATAAGCTTTATTTTCATTAACGTACCCAAGCTGTGACTTTGCCATCATTTTCCCCGTGGGTACTCATATTTGGAGTGCTCTAAAATGCACACAGATATTGGCACACTCTGTAACACAGTCTTGAAATCGCCATGCACAATTTACTAAAAGCTGTGTGTTTGTGCTCTAAAGATGATCCTACTATTGTTAAGTGACTCTGAGTGCTGAGCATTGCTTCGTTCATGACAGGGGAAAAAAATACCTACCCTCTCGAATGTCTGGATTTAAAAAAAATAAATAAAAAGAGAAAGAGAGAATGAAATGGAAGAAAGAGAAAGAGAGAGAGTGCGCACACAGAGAGCTTATCCCTGTTTACATTTTCATCCTGTGTCTACTGGATTGATCCCCTGCTTCATGTCAGCTCACCAGGCTGACAGCAATTCTAGCAGAGAGACACAGGGTAAGAGGGACTTTGATTCATCCCCTCCCCCTAAGTCCCTGCCTGTCATTGTCTGCTCCTGAGTAAGCAAAGTGAATGTGGTCAGAGAGGTCTGGGGCTGCTGGAGCTGTGTTTTCCAATCTCAGGGGCAGCCACCTTCTCATCAGCAAATCCACGCAAGCATTCTGTGCATTATGCCGCTTTTCACTCACAAGTTTTGTTCTTCTCTAGAGAAACACTTAGCCCAAATAAGACAATTCACCCTGGAACTGTGTATGTGTGTGTGTGTTTGTGTGTGTGTAGATTGAGTGATAGATTGAAAATTTAGAGGTGTTTTTTTTTTAAGACTTCATCCTTATATTTAAAATGTTAATTTCCCCCTTCCCCCTTAGTTCTTCCAAAAACTGCTCCGTGATGTGATCACAAATACTCATGTGCATAAATTCCCATTATCATAATAGGAGCACTGCAGTGAGGTTTCTTCTGAAAATAAATTACTCTGTAGAATATATTAGGAGGACTAAACCCAAACAAGCTAAACTGTGTGTTCTCCCATCCTGTAAGTTAAGCATTTGAAGTTACAAAACCAATTGCATTTTTCATGTCATATGTATTTTGTTTTCTTGTTTTATTTGCATCTTATCTGGTTCATCTATTCTCTCTCTCTTTTTTAATTTAGAAGACATTTCAATTATTAAATTTCTTATTTTCTTTCAGTTGTCTTAATCATTCTGTTAGCTGCCCCTCTCTTTTCAACACATTGTAGTCCATGTCAATATCCATGGCTGACTTCAAACACATGAATATGTATGTTCTCAAAGAGAGGAGAGGCACTCACCAGGGTGTATTTATCATGGGCAGTGGAAAGGCAGAGAACAGGCTGAAAGTGTGAGTTCTGTGTCCTGATATCGCGTAGCCTTGAGTTGGTCACCAACTTTGCTTTCTACCCCCCTCATTTCTAAAACAGGGACAGACAGACCAGCTCTCCTACCAATTTCCAAGGAGGGTGTTAATGTCGATAAAGTAATCTACAGGAAAGAACTGTGAGCATTAGGAGAAAAAAAATTATTAAATCCAAGATGATTCCTGTAAATGATCCTCCTTCTAGAATTTCTGGTAAATATTTGTTAGTAACTCTTGGATATGTTTGTAGGTTTAGTTTAAAATTTTAAACTACTGGGGAAGTGATTACAATTAACCCGTATTCAAAAGGGCTAGGATTTCAATGCCTGCATTACAGCAGGGTTTATCCTTAGGGATGAAGGTTACCGAGAATATTAAAATCACCTTAAAATGACCCAGAGGTGTCAATGTCTTTCTTGCTCCCAGTTGGTAACCACCACTGTCATTGATTCAAGGGTAGACAGTCAGCTAATTAAGAATTATCTTTGATATCATCTGGATTGATTAAAAATGTATAAAATTTCCTTGATATATTTTAAAAACTGAGCTTTGAGGGGCTTTCTTTTGAATTCAATATGAGCTTGAGTTGTGACTCAAATGGATACATTAAAATATCTTTAAGTTAAGGTTGAAAACTGTTTGAGATTATGCTTGGCGTGAAAGGCATAAACCAGCCTACCTCTTTTGTGAATATATCAGACAAACGCTTTTCGTGATCCTGTACATTTTATCTTCTCTGGGGCCAGCTCCACTCAGTTTTCTCCTGATTTATAAGAATGAAACCCACACATGAAAGAGTTGATATTTGACCAAGTAAAGAGGTTCATAAGAATTTTATTCTTTTTTTCAGATGCACGTGTTCCTTTTGTATGTGTGTTTTTTCCCCACTTTCGTCTATCAGGAATGGTAATTTTTTACATCAATTTACATTGCTTATGCCATTTTCATGTCTTGGCTGGCTGGGAAGTGGCTCCATCCTGGACATTTCAGTGACACACAGAAAAAAGCAAACTCCCTCAAGCTAAGCGGAAAAGGATTTAAAACTCAGTGTGCATCCCTGTTAGGGGCAAGAGAGCCTATTGCAGAAACAAAGAGTGAAGAGAAAATTCTATCCTTGGAAGCTTCACAATAACACAACCACAGTTTTTCATGTAATAGCTCAAATGTTCCCACTACAGCCATTAACAATGTAATGAAACAAATCACTTGCTATCCGTCACAATTATGATCGATGGAATCCAACTGGTCTAACTTGGGAGAAAAAAATCACATCTCAGAGTGGATTCATTTTAGAAAATAGCAAAGTTTGGGAGGGAGGGATGACACTTATTTCCCATAAACAATACAGGCAGGCAGCCATTTGATCTATCTAAACCAAGAGATTACTGTATTGATATATCCTTCCCCTGCAATTTTCTCTTTTATTTTATTAGGCCTCATAGAGGATTTCTGGCTGCCCATGTGAATGAGAACACAAGTTTAGGACCACACAGAAAGTAATATTGAGATATATAGTGAAACAGTGTTAGCATTGCTCAGTCTTCACTCTGCAGGTAACTACTCTCTTGCTTTCTTTGGTTTTCATTTTTCTGATTAGGTTTCTTTATTCCTGTCATCTTCAGAAATCTCTAGAAATATTAATGGGGGTAAGAGTTACTATAATATTTAAGAAATAATAGCAAAGGCCTATACTGAGAGTGTATAACATACTATGTTACACGAGATATGGGGCCAATGGTTTTATCATACACTTTAGAAGTCAATTTTGTTTTAAAAGTTGTTTATGAGTTGAAGTATCTTGTCCTCTTGAAAGGGGAAGTAGATGCAGAAGGTGCTGAATTAAAATTGACCCACAAGGCAAACTACAATAATGATCATAGTTATCACTTACTAAATACCTGTTATGTACCAGATAAACACACATTCTGATCCAAACCCATACTGCACTCCTGTGGTCTTAGTAACTCATTTTTCAACCTCCTTTTATACATGGGGAAATGGAATTTTACAAAGGCTAAGAGATTTCTCAAAAGCAACAGGCTAGGAAATTGCCAGAACTGGAATTAGAATATAGAAATGTCTTCCACAGAGCTCATGTTGTACCCATTAAAGAAAGTTCCTCAAGTTTGAGAATTCTTTCATACTCAAAAATATACAAGCACATTAGTTAGCCATACAACATTAGTCATAGTCAGCAGTACTTATTCAACACCACAAAGCTTAAAATGAAACACCATCACTGGGTAGAGCAATCAATGGGCACCAATGTATTCAACAACACAGATCATAATGGGCACTGAAATCCCATGGGCAGTACCTATTAGAAGGATTCAAGCAGATAATCCAAAATTGTATTATCGGTGAAATAAAGAAATCAAAACATAACTACACACACACACACACACACACACACACACAGAGTAGTAAAAGCGCAGGCCCTGAGAATATGTTCCCAGCTGGACAAACTGTGCCCTCTATCAGACACAACACAAAGGATACTTAGGGCTGAGTGCTATGGATGCATTTGGGGAAGTAGGAGGTGAAAGTGTGCTGATTATCCTAAACAGAGGCATGCTGTTTTCTTAAGAGGTATACATTATGTAAAAACATTTCATCACTGACTCCTGAGTTAAATAGCTGCCACCCCAACCTTGGGGAAAATGGTTTTTTTATCCAAAGGGAGATCAGTGGCCACAAGAATCCAAGCCTGAAGGTATCTTTTTCTCTGTTTATCTCTCTTAGAGAAAGGCAAGACTTCTAGGAGATGGCTTGACTGTGCAGAAAGAACAAGAAAGAAAAGAAAAGAAATGCTTGATATGCAAATGAATTTAAATTTCATTCATGGGCAATGAAAAACTAATGGATGCATGAGGTGGGAGAGGGAAGCGTGTCTCACAGAGTTGGGTCAAAGAGATTATTCTGAAGT
The DNA here is from genome assembly GCF_003265705.2 of Callorhinus ursinus. Classification (NCBI taxonomy): domain Eukaryota; kingdom Metazoa; phylum Chordata; class Mammalia; order Carnivora; family Otariidae; genus Callorhinus; species Callorhinus ursinus. Next base: position 19,121,688 of record NW_027397068.1, read on the forward strand.
AACACGTTGGCCTGATTGGAGAAGTGAGATGAAGCAAGGCATGGAGAGCTCTTAGAGGACAGGAAATATGGCCTTCCTGTGTTCTCTAAAAAGGTGAGCGCCTTGCCCTCTGTGACTCCTAGTAAATATTAATAAAGGGGGATAAAGAAAGTGGTTTCAAGGACCCAAATTAAGAAGTGACTAAACTCTGAATAATAATCTGGTGCTAGAAATGGCTGATACTTAGCACATTTTGGGTACTCCAAAAATAATGATTAAATAATAACCAGAAGGGTAGAGTTCATTATCTTCCTCTCAGGAGAAATGATGTTTTTAGAAGTGGTTAAAGAAAGTTTTATACTAGGAAAAGGAGAACTTAAAAGAATGACTATTCCCAAGAACCCAGGAGATTATTAGTGCAATAAAAGCTAAGAGTGGATGCAAAGATTGAAATGAGGTTCTGTATTCCAAACTGTGAATGAGGTTCTGTATTCCAAACTGTGAATGAGGTTCTAAATCCCCACTTGCCTCTGAAAAAAAAAAGTCCATTCCATTGAGTAAACATCTAAAAGAGAATTATTTCTCCTTCAAGGACCAAACTGCAGAGTAAAGGACTTTGTGCTGCTTAATTTTATATGTTAACTTGATTGGGCTAAGGGATGCTCAGAGAGCTGGTAAAACATGATTTCTAGGTGTGCCTGTGAGGATGTTTTCAGAGAGATTAGCATTTTAACCGGTAGAATAAGTAAAAAAGACCTCCCTCACCAATGTGGGAGAGCATCATCCAGTCCACTGAGGGCCCAAATAGAACAAAAAGGCAGAAGAAGGGCCAATTTGCTTGAGCTGGAGCATCCATTCGCCGCCTGCCTTTGGACGCTGGTGCTTTGGGCATTGCTGGACTTTCACACCAGATCCAGGATTTACAGTATCGGCTCCCTTAGTTCTCAGGCCTCTGGACTTGGACTGAACTATACCACCAGTTTCCTGGGCCTCCACCTTGCACACTGCAGATTGTGGGACTTCTCGGCCTCCATAATCACATGAGACAATTCTTATAATAAATCTCCTCATATATCTACATATATATTCTATTGGTTCTATTTCTTTGGAGAACCCTGACTCATACAGACTCCACCCCAGCTCCTGTCCCTTTCATCATTCTCTTAACTGTTTTCCAGCACATTTTTGTTTTTCAAATTCAAGTCTAACTATAAAGACTAGAACGGATTTACCAAGTTGAAAACAGAAATGACAGATTGTACAGCAACTTGAAAATGAAAGAGATAAACAGACATCAGAAAGAAACAAACAAAAACATGTTTTCCATAGTACCCAAGAGGACTAAATAGTTGCAGAGCTCATTCTGAAAATGGAATGTGGAAGTCAGGCCAATTATTTAAATTACTAATTCTCTGATAACTCAGTTCAGGTGTGTATATATATATATATATATAGACTAAGGAAACAAAACAAAACACAATAGAACAGTGGTCACAGTCATGCTAGATCATCAACGTGTTTCAATTTTTTCGAGCTCCCCAAATTGAGTTGACAACTGCCCATTTTGTGCTCAAATCCATATTTGTAGTCTACTTTTATTATAACACATTTCTCTCATTGATTTGTTTATATTTTGGTTATGCCCCTTATACTGTGAGGTTTTCGAGGGCACTAACCATATCTTACTCATGTTTAGCCTATTCTGGGAAATAGTTGGCTCAATAATTGTTTGTAGAAATTAATTGAATCAAATTAAAATGATAGCACAGGCTTAAAATATTAACTAATCCCAACTGGTTGCTCCATATTACCCACAGGACTTAATTATGATTCTTATATAGACTTGCTACTCAGAATGATCCACAGAACCCACAACAATGGCATCACCTAGGAGCTTGTTAGAAATAGAAACTCAATTCTCAGGCCCCACTCCAGACCTACTGAATCAGAATCTGCATTTTAACAAGATCCCCAGGTGATTCAACTGCACATTTGAAATTTGAGAAGCATAGATCTATCTACCTTAAGTCAGTTTTCACATACGCATTTTTCAGTAAGCATTTATTGTGTATCTACTATGTGCTAAGCATGGCTCAAAGCACAATGGATAGAAAAACAAGATTTATAGCTCTTAAAAAGGTTGCATTTCCAGCAGAAGAGACAAATGATAAAAACTCCCTTATAATGAATTATTTAATTAGAATATAATGATTGCTCTGTTGGAGAGGTATAGGAGCTATGAGAGATAGATCTAGCCTGGGGAATAAGGGAAGGTTTTCCTGAGAAGCTGATGTTTGAACTAAGATCTGAAGAATGAGTAAGAGTTAACTAGAGAAAAGCCTGGTGGAATGGAGGAAGGGCCTTTAGGAAAGGGGAGAGCATATGTGAAGACTCCAGGACAGAAATAAGTATAGCGTTTTGGAGAAACTTAAAACAGCCAATGTGACTGTAGTTCAGAGAGTGAGACAGGGAGTGAAAAGAAATGAGACATAGCTAAGACACATCATTCAAGACCTTGAAGATAATGTTAAAGATTTTGACTTTGATCCTAAGAGCATTGAAAAGCTATTAAAAAGAGTTAAGCAGGGTAATAATATGATAAAAATATATATTTTTTAAAAAGGCTCTTGGCTACATTACAGAAAATAGAAGAAACTCAAGGATGAATGCAAGGAGACTGTTCTGGTTATCTATTGCTCACTAACAAAACTTTGTGATTTAATGCAGCTATTTTATTTTGCACAAATTTTGTGAGTTAGAAATTTGGGAAGGATTCAGTTGGGCAGTTCTTTTCTGATTCCTGTGGTATCAGTTGAGGCAGTTGGGGGTTGGAAGATCTTCCAAGAGCAAATGTCTGCTGCCTTGGTTCTCAATCTCTCTCTCCCTCCACCCCTCTGTCTCATTCTCTCTCTCCTTCTCTCCAGGACATCCTGTCCTCCCGTGCCTCTGCACATAGTCTGGATTGCTAATAGCATGGTAGTCTCAAGGGTCTAGGAGTGAATGTTACAAAAACAAGTAAAGTTGATAGATTTTTAAGGCCTGAGTCTGGAAATTGGCATGAATTAAAGCAGTCAAGAAGCCAGCCCAGATGGGGAGGATATTTAGACTACCTTCCCCTCGTCCCTGACACATGCACACACAGAGTGAAAAAGCAAAGAATTTGAAGACATCTTTAATCTACTGTAGAAAGAAAGTTGAAATTATGAAAATAATACAGTTTTTGTCATCCTAACATCAAAATCTATTTTCTAATTTGGAAGAAAGCCTCCTGTGAATCTTAAGTCAAAATGAGTCAGATATGTCCATTTCCTGATAGCTGGGCCATGGACATATTTCATAGACTTGGCCAAGCAAATGGTCCCAAACAGAACTATGACTGTGAGGGAAATGACCTTGAGTTTAGTTATCTGGAGTTTTTCTTCCCATGGTTTCTGTTGATATCCCCAAACCACCTCTCCAGTATTCAATTGTCAGTTACCTACCCAATACCCTTGGATTATTTTTCTAAGTTAGTCACCTAGAGTTGGTTTCTATTGCCTAAAACACAGAAGCCTGATCACTTGAGTAGTTCAAGCAAGAGTTAATGGTAATCATCACTCAACGGTAGCAATGGAAAGAATTAACAGAATCAAATGATGTTAAGTAGATCAAATACATAGTGTTGGATGAAATATGAGGTTGAGAGAAAAGCTTGCCAACTATGGATATGGACATTAGAAGAGGGTGACATTTTAGGAGTTCTCCCATGTTTTAAGTTTTGAACATGCTGATCTTGAAATACCTGTGAGAGATCCAAACTGACATCTTGTGTGGGTAGTTCTATGTATCATTTATAGTTCACATATGACGTCTGGATAGAAATAAAAATATGGGAATAATTAGCTTATAGATGTCAAATAAAGCCATGTGTATGGATGAGTGACCCTGGAATAAAAGGAAACAATTTCTTTCTCTGTATTTATTCTCTGGTCCATAGACTTTTATTTGAACAGAGGGTGTTCCTCTACAACCTTGTCATTTAGGTTTCTCTCCAGAAAGAGTCTGCATTGTTGCTTTGATGGAGTACTTTAGGAGAGATATAATTATCAGACTTGAAGGGGCTCTTTTCAGAGATTTCCAAGACCTGTTATCCTTGAAGTAGCAAAAGACATACAGAGCTTAGTAGAGAAGTAGGGTGGGTTCTCACTCCTTAACTTTTGGCTCCCTAGGTTCCAAACAGCATTATGACCAGAATCCAAAAAATAATCTCATGAAAACTCCTCTTGAAATTTTTGAAATTCCTAATTAAGAGTCTTATAAGTACAAAATGGCAAACTATCTTCTAATAATTCACGACAGATCTTGATTTTTTTAGAATAGAGAATTTATTGTCTGTGAAAGAAAAGTTGCACGTAAATAAATTAGATATGCCTTGTTGCATTTAGAAGACATTAATAGAGTCTGCCTAATTACATAGAAGGGTCACCATACATCCAAGGCATGGAGTCGAGTCTTGCATAGTAAGTACTTGATATTTTTGCCCCAAGAGAGGAGACTCTGGGGACTAATTCACACTAACCAAATTCAGGCATGATAAATAAATCAGAATCCTAATTTATAGATTTATATTGACATATAAATAGACATGTTGGTTGGCGTACAATCCTCTCCCTTATAGAAATATGTCTTTGGGAAACCAGATCACTAACCAAAATTTGCTTGGTGAATACAGGGAATATTTTCCAAAATTTGTTTGGTGGAACGCAAGTTTTAAGTCATGTCAGTGTTAAATTTCCCCTCTGCCCCCTAAAAAGGGTTTGGTGATCAAGAAAATTTATCTCTCACATTTTCTGTGTGTCAGGAATTCAGAGATGGTTTGGCTGGGCAAAACGTGGGATCTCTCATGCAGTTGCTGTGATATGATGTCTGAGATCAGAAGAGTGGATGGTTTGAGGAGCTACATGCTGGCCATTCGTGTCTCTCTCTCTTAATATAGCCTCAATGTTTTCCATGTAGTCTTTTTATGTGGGCTGATTTGGGCTTGCTCACAAATGCTAGCCTCATGGCATTTGGACTTTATACATTGAAGCTTAAAGTTATAACAGGAGTATTTCACCAAATAAGGTGGAAATTGCATCACCTTTTCTGACCTGGCCTTGGAAGTCATGCAGCATCACATCTGCTGCATTTTGTTGGTTACAGCAAGTCATAACCTTGCCCAGATTTAAGGGGAGAGAACAAAGACCTCACCTTGCAGTGGAAGGGATGTCAAGGTCACATTTCAGAATGGCACTTGGAATGTGAGATAATGTTAAGGCCATCTTTAGAAAATGTAGAGTGTCACATTAGTTGTGGAACATGGTCATGTAACAACATCTCAGAGGCTCAGACACCTCACATTGGAAGAAATGAATGAAAAGAGACAAAGAGAAGAAAACGTCCTGATTTGGGCATCTAGAGATCCATTATAACAAAAGATAACTCTTAAATACATGTATCAATCAAGGTTGATGTAATACCATTCCTTCCTTGCCTCCAATCTTTACTTCACCTATTTCTATATTATTAACCATCTTGAACATCTGTTTCTTATCTTTCATGATTTAAGTTCCGTCTGTATGCCAGCAACTGTCAATTAACATTTCAAACCGAGACCTCTCACCCAAACTCCGGACTCACAGATTAAACTACCTGTGAAAAACTTACCCCCTCTCAAGGACTGAGATTTTCTTATATAACAAAGAGACACGGGGCTTGGGTCAAAACTGTTGCTTTTTTTTTGAGCTGCAGAATATACTTAACCTTAGACTTGCTTGCCGCTTGGCCAGTGGTTCTCCAAGTGTGACCTCTAGACCAACAATGTCATTATCAGCTAAGAACTAGTACCGTGTGTGCTTGGGATCACCCAGCTCTCCTGAATCAGAAATTCAGGGGGTGGGGCCTGGAAATCATGTTTTAACAAGTCTTTCCCGTGACTCTGCTGCACACTCAACTTTGAGAACCGCTGGCTTCGGCCAGATGTTTCTGAGATCTGAGAACTGTTACCTTAGCTCTTCCTCACTCACCACTTCATATTTCTCTTTCTCATTCCCATTTTATTATGGCCAACCTAAAGCTCATAAGCTATGAGCTTTATAACCTCTTCTAATTTTTAGTAGGCAGAGCAGAATCCCATTTATATGCTTCTCGTGTTGCAAAAGGAAAAAAAAAGCTTTTTCTTTTTCACCAGTTTTCTGGTAGGACCCTCAACATCTCGAATTTGTTACATCCTCAGCCTTCTCAGCTGGTAACAGCTCCATCCTTTCAGCATCATTGATGTTTAGTTCTCACACATCCCAAACCCCATCCTCCAGAGGATTCCGTCTGCTTTACCTCTAAAACAGATCTAGCCTCCAGCCACACCTCACCGCCTTCACCTGCATCTCCTAGTCTAGCTGCACAATCTCCACATGTATCATGGCCAGGGAGTCTCCCTATGTCTGTTCCTGTCCCCTTAGACTACTACCTAAGAACCCAGGCAGTCCTTTTGCAACAGAAACCGAATCGTGTCACACCCCCACTCACAACCCTGTTAATACACCTAATTTTTCTTAGAGTAAAAGCGTTTCCCATAGCCCGCAAGGTGAGGCCTGGCCCACCTCTGCCCCTTATCTCTGACCTCTCCCTACTTTGTCTACTTACGCTGGTCTCTTCCAGTTCCCGCCTGCTTGCCTTAGGGGAGAATGGACACAGCCTGAGGGCTCTGGGTGTCTGACGCAGAGAGCAAAGAGGCACTGCTGGAGACCAGAAGAGCAGTTTAAACCCTAATGGAAGAGAGCACTGAACTACTGGCTACTGCAAAAAAATCAGAGATAAGTGTAAAACAGGTCACCTGACAGTAATTTTCCCCTGAGCTACCTGAGACAGGCAGGGAAATATAATTTTTCTGTTTGTCCACTGTGTGTTTGTTCCCATTTTGCTATTGTTTAAACACCTCAGACTTGTTTATACAACAAAGATGTTTTTGAGAGCTCTGTCTCATGAGACTCACCAGTAAGTATTCATTGGACGGTCAGTTATAAACCACCTACAACCAGATGAGTGAGAGTTTATTATATTGAAGGAAACCTCAGGTATAGATGGACTCTGCATTCTGGGGATGTTAGAGAATCCTCAGTCTCTAAATTTGGAATGGGATGAGTTGAGAATATGAAGATTAGGGCACTAATCTGCTCTTAGTAACTTGCTTTTTGAAAGAGCAGAAGCAAATGCAAGCTTTGATCGGTGCCAGAGTTGAAGAACAGAACCATAGGCCCTTCGCACACTTTGATTTGGAAAGAGTTGCCTTTCACAATGGGGTTCAAAGCCTGGATCTTTACTTCTTGGAATGTGTTTCTTCCTGTGAGCATAAGCGCTCCCAACACTTTATTTCCAAAAGGATTTCCTTAGACTTTCTTTCTTCCCTCCGTCCGTCCGTCCGTCCGTCCGTCCCTCCCTCCCTCCCTTCCTCCCTTCCTCCCTTCCTCCCTTCCTCCCGAATTTATTTTCAAGTAATCTCCATATCCAACATGGGGCTCAGACTAGATGGTAGTGTCGCTCTCTCTTTCTCTCTTTCTCTCTCTCTCTCCCTCTTCACCCTTTTCACCCAAAATCAAAATTGCAGGTGACATTCGGTTCAGTTCTACTTTAATTCCCAGTAAAAACCTCCATTCTGTGGAGCCTACCATCTTCTTCCCCTTTTCACCTGTGTGATACATTTACTAAATGAGAGAATGAAATTTGTACATATTTTTACCCTCTCAGGTCTAGGATTCTGTGAAACTTTCCTCATCAAAAGCCCACAGGCTGCAGAAGTTGGTTCCCTATGGCTTATACCTCTAGGATCATGTATAGTTTCTGACCACGGACTCCAAAGTGTTTAACAATGTGCAGCAAAGTATCATGGGAACTGACCGGGTGCTATGTGTAGTGTTAGTTATAATTGCTGAAAATATAAAAGTTCATAGTGTAGTGGGGAAGTCACACACATAAACCATTGGTAACCAGAAATGTGGCAGAGTATCAGAGATGCCTGGGAAGCAGGGGTACCCAAGGAGCTCAGCAAGGGGAGTCGGGAATGGAGATCTAGAGCAGGAGATGCCTCAACTCGAATGGAGCATGAATAGGGCTTGTCAGGTTACTAAGTAAATATATCATTTCATAGCAGATTTCTAACTCTGTTTCTGTCCATGAGCCCTCGCAACTTTTATTTCTCAAAAGATCCACTAAGACCTAGGAAGATAATTAATTTTCTGAAAAAATAAAAACAGATAAATTTGAAAATTATGTTAGAGCCGGAGTTCTATGCGGTGTGGGTTTGTTTGTTGTCCTTAAGGAAAGAAGGTAGGTGGGGTTTCTGGCAAGCTCTGCCAGCCCACTGGGATTCAAATGTGGCTACCTTAGTATCTGAAAATTGTATTTTGAAACATGAATATACTTATCCTTTTTGTAAATAAGTGATGATAAAAAAGGAAATGTGAGATTTGTATCCTCCACACCCTGGCACGGAGTTGGTGTGTTTTCTGTACCCTGCCTTGTTGAATGACTGACTGTCTTGTCACACTTTGAGCATTTTTTCTTCCTGGTCAAGAATGTTCAGGGGCACCTGGGTGGCTCAACCAGTTAAGCAACTGCCTTTGGCTCAGGTCATGAGCCCAGCGTCCTGGAATCTAGTCCCTCATGGGCTCCCTGCTCAGCGGGGAACCTGTTTCTCCTTCAGCCGGCCGCTCCCCCTGCTTGTGCGAGCTCGCTCACTGTCTCTGACAAATAAATAAATAAAATCTTTTAAAAAAAAGAATGTTCATTAATTGTGACTGCCCTTACACATGCGTGCACGTGCGCACACACACACACACACACACTCTAAACCTTTTCTAAAACAGTTTGCTCTCCAATATATTTTTCCTGAATGTTTCTGTCCCACATTTATCTTTCCCTTCACAGAATTTTTGTTAGTCATTAAGTTATTAGTAGTACACTGTCTCCCCTCAACCACCAACCCACACAGTCAATTTAGAAGTTTATATATTAAGTTTTGTTCTCTAATTGTTCCATCTGTAAATTTCTTGTTCCTCTGATGAGATTAAGCTTCTTGAAGTCAGGAACCAACTCTCATATATATTCTCATATTCCCAAAGTACCTTGATAAGGTGGCAATGTAGGCTTTATTAACTGCATTCTGCCAACAAAAAGAATTAACCTTTCATCCCATCAACAAATCTTTCAGCAATATTCCCTCTGCATGGGTACCTTCCCCCATGCTCATCTGTACCTGCACACACACACACACACACACACACACACACACTCATACTCACATACACACTCACACACAAACTACTCTCGTGCATCAATCAGGTCTTCAGCTTCTGCTTGCATAGCTTTAATCTACTAGAAATGCCAAAACATGCACTCACATCTTTCTCCCCTAAAGTCACCTTTCATACTTTTATAAAAATGCTTAACTGGCCTAAAAATCAGGTATTTTTAATGTATTTTGACAGTATACTTGATAAGTTATTAGTCTCCTACTTTACAGATGGAACTTTGAAGTCAAAGAAGTTCAGAGATTTGTCAGTACATTGCAGGATAATCCATAAAGAATGGTAGAAAGAGCACCCACTATTGTGCTAGCTATTTAATACTGTGTCTTTATTATCGAGTTTTTTACATTTTTTGAACACCCTCATTCTTTTTAATATTTTAGAATTCCACATTTAACTATGAAATATAATTTCATATGAGGAAGATTACAAAAAAAGTGTTTTGGACACATTGTGATAATATATCTGACTACATTTTGAAAATTGTAAAGTAATATACAAATGTACAGTATTATGTTTTCAAGAAACTTTGGCATCCCTAACAAAGTCTGCTCATGAGAATTGATCGAAACAGAACTTGTTAAATGTTATCCTTCATTTTCAATGATATATACACGAAGGTATAATTGATAGGAACTATCTGTAAAGTTGTAAGTGATATGGTGACAATAAATCATAGGGTAAAACATTCTGGTCTCCCACAGGAAGCTGAAATATTGTAGCTATAAATTATACATGAATATATAATACATGAATTAATAACTATATACATTGATATAAAATAATCCTTTGATAAGAATTTTGATTTGGATTGTTTTTACTAATGAATTTAGAATTTTTAAAAATCTAAATAGCTCTCCTCTTGCCACCATTTAGTTCTAAATCAGTAAAATAAAATGTAGTTTTCAACTAGTTAAAACAAATGAATAAAATATCCTTTATTCAAAGACTCCCGGGCGCCTGGATGGCTCAGATGGTTAAGCGTCTGCCTTCGACTCGGGTCATGATCCCAGGGTCCTGGGATCGAGTCCCGCATCAGGCTCCCTGCTTCTTGGGAGCCTGCTTCTCCCTCTGCCTCTCTCTCTCTCTCTTTGTCGCTCATGAATAAATAAATTTAAAAAAAAAGTTTGAAAAAAAAAAAAAGACTCCCGGAATTGGTTCTGGTGATGAGTGCTATACTCAATAGTTTACATCCCGTAATTTGTGTACTATTGCTTCAATTACCAGAAATTCCTTATTTTAGAGAGAGAAATAATCTGATGGTTTAAAGAGAGAATTAGCATGACAAAATCCAGAGTACTGTTTTACAACCCTATCATAACTGAAATAGCTTCAGGTCTGTTTCTCCTGGCCCAGAGCCATCAAGATGGGAAGGAGGGGACTCGTCCTTGTCATAAAAACTCTGTTCCTGTTTCCTTGTAGTTCCGCAACCTCAGAGAAGGGTGAGAACATCCAACCAGGCAGTGTTAATCAAAACGACCAAGGAAACAGAACATTTTCCAAAAAGTTTCGTGACACTGAAATTAATTTATCAACATTTGATTTATAGAGAGGGACACACTTATTCCGTAAAAGCACATGCATTTCACTCTGGCCATTCTGGTAGCTGATTCAATCTTTGGAGTCATCTAAGGTCACCACCACTGAATGTGAACGTGTAAATTGAATTTAAGTGGAGGATGAAGACTGCCCTCCTTCATCCCCATCACCCAGAAAGGTAACCCAGGTCATTCATTATTTCTTTCTTTTTTTTTAAGATTTTATTTATTTATTTGACAGAGAGAGACGCGGCAAGAGAGGAAACACAAGCAGGGGGAGTGGGAGAGGGAGAAGCAGGCTTCCCACGGAGCAGGGAGCCTGATGTGAGGCTCGATCCCAGGACCCTGGGATCATGACATGAGCCGAAGTCAGACACTTAACAACTGAGCCACCCAGGCGTCCCAGGTCATTCGTTATTTCATTTAACCCACATGCCACTTTTCCTCAGAATAGATAAAAAGTTGGGAACCTAAGCTTACAAAGCTGAACAGTTTGGTAACTGCCACTGCACCAGCAATCTGAAGGATTTGCAAGCAGTCTCTAGTCCTGCAAAGAAACTTATCTAGATAAACCATGGTGTGAAATGGGAAGATGGTGAGTATTGTTTTTTTGCTATCTCTGAATGATCTGGTTTTTATTCTTATAAAAATTAGGCTTGAGGGGGCGCCTGGGTGACTTAGTCGGTTAAGCGTCTGCCTTCAGGTCAGGTCCTGATCCCAGGGTCCTGGGATCGAGTCCCACATCGGGCTCCCTGCTTAGCAGGGAACCTGCTTCTGCCTCTCTCTCTCTGCCCCCCTCTCCCTCTGCCTGCTTGTGCGCGTGCTCTCTCTCTCTCTCTGTCAAATAAATAAAACAAAATCTTAAAAAAAAATTAGGCTTGGAGATCCAGGTGACATCACTTTCTCTGGTTTTGTTCTTCTTCCTTCTTTTGCTAATCCTCCTCCAGCTCTCCAGTATCCGATCTTCATCCTGTTCCCACTCCCTGAGTTCAGATCAATTGTGCCTTTTGTCTACAGTTCTCAGGTTCTTTCCCACACTTATGGTCAAGATCAGCACAGTCCATTCACCCAGCCACTTCCTCCTGGCTCCCATTATTCAGAATAGAGCAACTATATGCCAACCCATTACTAATAATGATTACCCCTGAGAGTATTACAGTGCTAGCAAGCTAAAAGACTGGCCCTTCATGAGCCCCTGCCAGAACTTATTTTGGTCTGATTTTGTCTAATCTCAATTACTTTACTTTATAAAATTTGTCTAGTTATATGGTAAAGATGGAAGTCCTTTTATCTTCTTTCTGCCTGGAGATAAAGATACTGGGATATTCTTCCTCAGGGATTTCTATACTGAAAGTCTACCTTAGAATCAATAGCTTATCTGGTCTAGGAGCTGCCTTTTTTTTTAAATGTACTGATATGTCATATGAGGTTGTATCCTCTATGCTTTCCCATGCTTGCCTGCATGTTAAGTTGCTGAGGCACACTATTCTTACAATGTTACCTGTGTTAGTCAGGGTTCTGCAGAGAATTGGAACCAGTGGAGGGGGTGGCAGAGAATAAGAGATTTATTATAGGCATTGGCTCACACAGTTACAGAGGCTGGGAAGTCCCACAGTCTGCCATCTGCAAGCTGGAGAACTAGGAAAGACAGTGGTATAATTCAGTCTGAGTCTAAAGGCCTGAGAACCAGGGGAGCCAATCATGTAACTCCCAGTCCAGGGTCAAAGGCCTGAGAATGAGGGGGCAGCTCACAGAATCTGAGGTCCAAGAACCAGGAGCTCCAGTATCTGAGAGCAGGAGAAAATGGACCTCCCAGCTCAAGAAGAGAGAGAGATGCTCCAAAAGTCAGAAGGATGCTGCAATATATCTTTACTGGTCCCATTGAGTTTCTTTTTAGTCTAGACACTCCACCTTGAATGCAAATCCCAAATTACCTACCTGCCCCATTGTTTTCCTGTCTTTCTCTTCTCTCTGCTCCCAACCCCAGGATCCATGTTACATGTTACAGTCATCACATGTACTCAAGTCAGCAATTTCTTTTCATCTCATTTGTCCAAGACAAACATATATCTTCTCACCCTGCTTCTTCAACATAGAGAACCAACACTATAAACCTTTCTTGCATATCATAGCATAACTTTAAAATGCGTGTATGTATATACATACACACACACACACATATACATATACATACACACACACACACACACAAATGTTTCACAAGATGGTACATGATAACCTGTACTTACAAGGGTGAGTATGGAAAGAATCATGGAGTTAAAGTGGATCAAGCCATTGTTGTTCCCCCAAATTCCCCTTGTCCTGTGTATACTTAAGTAGGGAATGTGAAAAATGAGGTAAGAATTCTTCACAGAAAGGCTAGAATAGCCATACTGGGAAGCACAAAATGGTGGTAAAGGGTAGTTGATCCATGCCTACTTTCATCCCCACTGGTGCCTCAACACAAGACACAACTCCTGAGCAGAGATTGTGGGAAGTGGCCACCCAGCATCTGCAGAACTGTCCACCCCAATCACACACCAGACCATGACTGTGGAAGCACATTTTAACAGAACCTCCAGTTTGAAGAGACTTATAAAGTGGTTTTTGCCACAGGGAACATCTTTCAAAGTTGCAGAGACAATTCCCAGATGGGTTGTCTGTAGATGCAATCTGGACTGGGCTGTCTGTCACCTCCAGCTAGGAGGCAATCTGGCAGCACACAAAAAGAGCATGGAGAAAAAAGGAAGATGGAAGCAGTCAATGCAGCTCTTATTAAATGACCATCATTCCCATCTAATCCTTCACCTTTATTTGAAAAGTCTTCCTTATTTTGTTTTGTTGCTATTGTGTAGAGAAAATGTAGATTCGGTCTAGAAACTATTGCAACTGTTCAGATGGAGAATGGCATGTGCCCCTTGAATTTTGTGTGAAATTTAAAATGTATGTGAAATATTTTGGAAAATATACTGAATTTGCCATACAGTTAAAGAAATATATAGCATACATTACCATCAATTATTAGCATATATCATTTGGAAAATTTAACCCAAGCCAAAGCAGTTTATCAATGCAATAGGAAAAAAAAGTCTAAAAATGTTTTGAAAGGATGTTAGCACGTGTAGTTTGTAGATGAGAAAACTACACTCAGAGAGACTGATTTGCCAAGATTACACTGGTGGCAGAATGAGGATTAGAATATGTCATTTGCCTCCTTGTCACTGCCACTTCCTACAATATCATATACTTCCAATTGTTTGAGACCAAACAGTCAAACAACAGGTAGCTGTTGCATTATGTAAGCAGTGTGGGAAAGACATTCGCAAAAACTTATTAGGAATATAAGATATAACATCCTGATTACTGAAGGGAACTGTTGTAGACCTAGCCGAACTTTCTCAAACACAGCAGTCCTCAGATTGGTATAAGTAATTTGGTCAAGCACCAACTTAAAATCAATCATGCTGCAAAAAAGGCTATGAAAGTTCAGCATGTGCTGGGCACTGGGCATAAAAATGGAAAAGGCACAGGCCTTGCCCTCAGAGAGAAACTTATAGTTACATACATCTTTCCAGTTCTTACATTTTGTATCCTTCTGGCCAAGAAGTATTGATAGACAAAGACCCCAATAAAGAACAAAGTATTATTTTCAAATTTTTCTTTAAATATATGTAAAATATTTCCCATTATTTTCAGCTGTCAATTAAGTTTGCAGTTTTAAAACATGTCATATATTCAGAGATGCAAACCATTATCTAAAGTGCCTAAGTGTAAAGGGACTCTGTCTCTGCTGATTATTCCTAATCTCCCTGACTTCTCAACATTAGAGTGGCCTGGGGCTCAGTCTTCAGACACTTTCTTTTTCTATCTACATTCATTTCCTCAGTGATCTCATCCAATCTCATGACTTTAAATACCATCTATACGCTGACGATTTGCAAATTTATAACCTTAGCTTAGAACTTTCCCCTCAACTCCAGACACATATATCTGACTGCCTATTTGACATCTTTACTTCGATGTCTAAAAAAAACACCTCAAACTTATTACTTCTAAAACCATGGCCTTGATACATTCTACTGTTCCTGCAGGTGTACTTATTTCAGTAAATGGTAATTCCATTCTTCCAGTTGCTCAAGCTAAAACCATGGAATCATTCTTAACTCCTTTCTTTCTCTTATGTCCCCCAGATGTTCAGGAAATCTGGGCTGTCCTTTAAAAATATACCACTTGTCATCACCTCCACTGCTATCGCCTTGGTCCAGGTCACAGTTAGCTCCTGCCTGGATTACTACTCTAGCCTCCTACCTGGTCTCCCTGTTTCCACTTTATTGCTTACCTGCAATGTCTTTATTAGGGCAACAGCCAAGGCAATCTATCTTCTCCACTCAAATCTATCCTATAGTTGTCCTATTTCACCTAGATAAAAGCCCAGAGTCTTTACAGTTACCTATATGGCCCCACTTCCCCACATTTGCTGTCCCTCTCTTCATTTCCTCTCTGAACTCATCTTCTCCTACTGCCTGTCGCCCTTCATCACTAGACACCATTGGCTGGAGCACTTGATGCTAGATTCCTCAGGGCCTTCGCACTGGCAATTCCCTCTGCCTGGAGGGCTGTTCCCCAGATTCACTGATTTCCTTTAAGTCTTCACTCAAGTGAAAACTTCCCTGGATACCTTATCTAAAACTGCAAACTCTATACCAAAACATACATTTGCAGAATGCATCAAGGCCATGGTTTTAGAAGTATTAAGCTTGAGTTTTGTTTTGTTTTTGTTTGTTTGTTTGTTTTAGACATTGAAATGAAGATGTCAAATAGGCAGTTAGATAAAACACACACAAGTCCAGCTCCCCACTTGTTTTTGTAAGTAAAATTTTATTGGGACACAACTATACCTATTTGTTTATGTATTGTCTATGCCTGTTTTCTTATGGCCCCAAGAGCCAAAAATATTTATTATCTAGCCCTTTGCAGAACAAGCTTGCCAACCCCTGTGAATAGAAGCTTCTTTTGTGCTCTTCTTTGTCACTAGAGTCACAGGGTCATGCCCAGCACATATCAGGTATTTGGTAAGAATGTGTAGCCTGGTGAGTGAATGAGCAAATGAATGAATGAAGTGTAACTGGCTGTACACTTTAAGGAACTGGACAGGAGAGTGAGGTTGCATTGGACTTCCATATGACTAAGCATGTTCAGCACACATTTTGGAGGGTTTTGATGAGGTTCTTTTTGTTGTTTTTCAACTAAGAAAAACATTTCTTTATATCATTTCTTTATATCGTTCATCCTAAGTAATGGTGGTCGTTTCCTAGTGTTGACTTAAAGTAAAATGTAAAACAACGGGTAGGTATTGTTATTGTGCTAGTTATATTGTTACAGAAACACACCTATAACAGAAACATTAAATAAGCCATTTGAGAGAGCAGTTAGGTAGGACGAAAATCGCCTGAGGTGCCAAATGAAATCACCTGCAGGACCTTTTCAGGACTGTTTGCATCTTGTTACCAACCAAGTGAGAGACCAAAGCTGAACCACTTTGAATGCAAGATTGTAGAAGGTTTTGGTCACTTGAGTCCAGCAAAAAATATGGAGTCCCCTCTGGCTATATACTTTTAAGTGACAAAATAACCTATTGCTTCCAATGATAAGGCAAGATTGAGAGTATTTTGTTTGATCTTTGATCTCTGGTGGCACTAGAAATTTCAGTAGTAAAACCAAAACCAATGTCTCCTTTCTTTCCTGGGGAGCCAGTCACAAAGGAATTGACGCAAAAGACCCTTCTCTTTAGAGGGAGGGGTTGAGGCTCTCATAGGAAGGAAGTTTCCTCTCTTCTAGGTGACACCCCGATACTCCATTCAAAAAACATGGATTTCTGGGTTAGACTGATTGATGGCAAAGATGAAAAATCCTTGAGCAGTCTGTTAGCTTGAGCTGAAAAATGTGCTCAGCTAACTGCCTTAAACATTTTAAAATATAACTCGCTAGCTGTAGTAAAGGCTGTTGAGCTAAGATTTGGGATTAATTGTTCACCGTTCAACATGATTTGTGAATAATTGCAGAACCATAGCAATTAAATTGTACTTTCTACAAAACAGGCAGCACATGCCTCCTGCTTTAGAGAGACCCACGTTTTGGGGTATGTGTGTGTGTGTGTGTGTGTGTGTGTGTGTGTGTGTGTGTGTATGTGTTGCAGATTAGCAAACCTCTGTAAATCTATTTGGATATACAGGTGACATCTCTCTTTGAGTCTTCTCCTGAAGACCTCTGGGATATGTGCTATGTCATAAACTTGAATGATGAAAAAGCAGCAGGGCTCCTTCAGCCTCTAATTGGAACCACTCAATGTTGCAAAGAAACTGAGCAACTCTTTATTATTCCATTTAATGGTTTTTTTTACATTCACAAATCATTCATCAGTATCATCTGAAAATGAAAAATGATAAGCACAGTGATATTTGGCACTATACATCTGGTTTGTTACCCAAGAGTTGGTGTGTAGGTACAAAAGTATTAGCGATGAAGTCATGCCCTGGAGAGGATGCAAAAGGGAACTTGTTGTTCAGTTCTGGCTGAATTCCCAGGTTTGGGCCAGTGTGAGTCTACCGGAATCAGTGATAATGTTTTCTGTCATGGTTGTAAAATACTTTCAGAGAAGCATAAAGTTTTTATGAGAAGAACAGTAAAAGAGATAACTTCTTCTGTGCCTGGGGGTTAATATTTGTTCTTGTTGGCTCGTTTGAGGAGAGCAGAGGTTGAGATGGAGAAATGAATGCACAAAGCTTCGAGTTCCCTCTTGCTGCTATACAGTGTACATAGTAGCTTCCAGATAGGCACAATTGCCCCAAATTTAGAAGCCCCGACAAATCACCAAGTCACTAGATCAAAACATTGGCACTCCCTGGCTTTGTGTATGTCATAGGCCCCATCACATTTTTCTTTCCCTTCTGCCCCTCCCCCCCTTTTTTCCATTAGGACGATAGAATTATTTGTGTAATTGGTTTCCAGGTTTCAAATATTATTTATTTAGAATAGTTTATCGTAATATGTCAGTGAGGTTTAGCGACCTTTCCGAAGAATGGGAATGTTAGGTTGTTCCAACCACATGCTGTCAAAGACTATTTTAAGTGCCCTGTTTCATCAAGTAAATGCAGTTAGTTAAATTGAATTTGGAAGATTTTCTCCTCTTTGTGATGAATAGAGAATGATTATCATACCTGTGATACTCCTGACTTCCCCTTTGTACAAGTAGAGTCGTTGTTCTGATCTTGAAGTTTATTAGAGCTTTAAGCTGTCAGGTTATTACTGTCAGTTTCAAGAAAAGAAAGAGTTACTGATGTAAAATTAATTTATTGAATGGAATTGTTTTGCCCTCAGGGAATAACATCACCATTTAATTTAATTTCCCCATCATATTGTCTCATTTGTAGAGGAAAAAATAACTTTTCTTTTTAACAGAATAAAGTGCATTATGCTGAGTGGTGTACTTTATCCTTACAGGTTTTACTTGTTCTAGATCATCAGTTGTCATAACAACATGATATATTGTGCAGTAACTCTTGCTTGCTGAATTTGGGAAAACAGCATTGGTTTTGATATTTACTTCTAAGAAAATGTTAGGAGGATTTAGTAACATTTATAAAAGTTCTTCTCTGGTTACTCTTTTCAATATCAAACAGTTTCACTCTGCACTGTCCTATACAAAAATATTTTAAAAGTACATCTATTTATATTTTTAAATAAGCTCTGAAATCATAAATGTCCTTGTCACTGGTGGTGTTCTCATTACTGGCTCAAAGACACAACTATGGTCTCTTGGGATTCAGAACACAGGTGCACTTGGCCTAGTAGGTGGGATTGGAAGAACACAGATACAAACACGACACAAAGAGCCTGACATTTAAGCCATTTTTCAAGGAGAAGCCTGCAGAGGCACTGGAGGCAAAGGTGGAGTCTTGGAGAAAACCACTCTCATGATGCATGGAACACTAAGACTCCTTTTGAGTCCTGTTCCCAGAGGATATTTCTTTACAGACAGCAGTTGAGTATCACACTAGAAAGTTTTGTCATGTATACATAGATCCAGGAAAATAAATAAACTATGCTAGTTACAAAATTAAATCCACAAGGACTTCATTTCTCTCTGTGTGTGTATTCTATTAAAGCAGCACGGTCTCAATATCTCCTCCCTTCCTCCTCAAAATGAGCCATAATGGAAAATCAATATTCGTCCAATGAACACTTTTTGGGCACTTATTATGTAAAATGCATAATATTTACTTCTACAGTTTGCAAGAAGATTCAGAGCGCACCATTTATAACCACACAGAGTTTGCAATCAGATACTGAAGGCAATACAATTATACCAAGAACACGGACACAGAATAGAGCCTGGTAACAGAGCAGATGTCCAGGTCACGTATGCTCATGTACAGCTATAACTGCTCTTAAAATCTTGCGTATTTTCAAACTGGCAAATAAATGCTGTTCCCCCACAAGTGCCCACCCCCAGCCCAGCCCCCGAGTCCCTCTTCAAGGACCTTCATTTCCCCCACACTTCCTCTGGAAACTGAAGTGTCCCTGCACAGCAAGAGGCCTTGAAGGACCCTGCTTCATGGAAGGAACTCATTCAGATTGATAAGCATCTGAGCTAGTACCAGTTTTTAAATATTTTGAATATCATCTCTAGCAGAAGGTACTATTAGAATTGAGAGTTTGCAACACATGAAACCGCCATTTTGTCACTCAAGAACAATCACATATCAGTAATTGCATATGGTTCCATCCATGCAAACAGGTGTTAGAGAAGTTCAAAGGACAGAGTGATTATACCCTGTTGTGTTGAGAAGGCATCTTGACTCTAACTTGGTGGCCCTCAAATTTCAGTGTACATCCAAATCCCCTGTGAAGCTTGTTAAGACACAGCTTGCAGTAGGGCTGGGTGAGGGCCTGAGAAGTCCCATTTCTGACAAAGTTCCCAGGTGTTGCTGCTAGTCTTGGAAGCACTGAGAGCACAGCACCTTTCCATTCTTCCTGGGAGAAAGTGTTTTTTTATTATATAGTTCTTATAAACCAATAAGGAAAAGATGAGTCTCTTAATTTAAAAAATAGTCAACATGCTATATTGGAAAATCACCAAAGGAAAATACAAATGAGCAATTAATACAAAAAGTAATCAAGATACAAATGTAGGGATCCGAAGGGGTACGTGCACCCCGATGTTTATAGCAGCAATGTCCACAATAACCAAACTGTGGAAAGAGCCAAGATGTCCATCGACAGATGAATGGATAAAAAAGATGTGGTATGTGTGTGTATATATATATATATATATATATATATATATATATATATACACACACATATACAATGGAATATTATGTGGTATGTGTGTATATATATATATATATACACACACACACACACACACACACACATACAATGGAATATTATGCAGCCATCAAAAGGAATGAAATCTTGCCATTTGCAATGATGTGGATGGAACTGGAGGGTATCATGTTGAGTGAAATAAGTCAATCAGAGAAAGACGTGTATCATATGACTTCACTGATAGGAGGAATTCTTTAATCTCAGGAAACAAACTGAGGGTTGCTGGGGTGGTGGGAGGGATGGGGTGGCTGGGTGATAGACATTGGGGAGGGTATGTGCTATGGTGAGCACTGTGAATTGTGTAAGACTGATGAATCACAGAACTGTACCCCTAAAACAAATAATACATTATATGTTAAAAAAGAAGAAGAAGAAGAAGAAGATAGCAGGAGAGGAAAAATGAAGGGGGAAAAATCGGAGAGGGAGACGAACCATGAGAGACTATGGACTCTGAGAAACAAACTGAGGGTTCTAGAGGGGAGGAGGGTGGGGGGATGGGTTAGCCTGGTGATGGGTATTAAAGAGGGCACGTACTGCATGGAGCACTGGGTGTTATATGCAAACAATGAATCATGGAACACTACATCAAAAACTAATGATGTAATGTATGGTGATTGATATAATAATAATAATAATAAAAGAAAAAAGTAATCACTATAACTAGTAAAAAAAAGACATGTAAATTGAAGAGATAAAGTATCACTTTTGGATAATCAATAGCCCAGATGGGAAAATATTAATAATACTCAATGTTAAAAAAAAGTCAGAGAGAAATGGATGCTCTCATAAACTACTAGTGAAATTACAAATTGCTAAAACCTTTCTGAAAGGTAATTTGGCAGCATGTATCGAAAATCTCTCTAATACTTATGCTCTTTGTTCAAATAGTTCTACCTCTAGAAATTAATGCCAGGGACCTCATCAGAGCTGTACATTAAGATTTATACATGAATGTTCATCAAAGCATTATTTATAATAAAAATTAGAAGTAACCAACCTAAATATTTAACACATAAGATCCACAGGGTAGAATACTATAAATCATTCAGAAAAAATTCTTAAAGGTTATTCTTAAATGGGAAAAAATGAATAAAGCTGGAAATAGAGCTATAGATAGAGCAAAGCTCCAATTTATGCATAAGCTTTCACACATGCAGTGCCTATAGACACAGATATTTGGAAGAAATAGTGGAAGTGATTAGAATTGAAATGTTAACCACTGTTAACTCTGGCTGATGAGATTACAGAGAATTTTTCATTTTCTTATACATTTCTTCATTTTCCAAATCCTTCCGTGATGAACTTTGTAAAGAAGAGTAAACTGGCTCCATGGCTCCAAAGATTCCTTGCTGTTGGGAGAGTAAATTGGTAAAATTTTCTGGTTAAAATGTTCTAGCTCTTTGAGCTGGTGATTGCACTTGGAGGAATATAGCCTGTCCAAATAATCAGATATACAATACATACAAAATTTCATGAATCAGGAAAGCTCCTTATAGCAGTATTTACACTAAAACTTATCACCTTACCAAATGTTCATTAGTTGAGGAAGGATTAAATACACTGTGGTTTATCCAGAACATAGAATTCTAAGCAGGCATTTGAAAGAACATCCTGTTGAAGATTAATGTCCTGGAAAAAATGGTCATTGTCTAATGTTAAGTGAAAAAAAGCAAATATATAAGCTATGGACAGTATGATCCCACTTAAAAATACCAAATAATTATGCAAAGGAAAAGACTGGAAGGGATACATCCACAGTGTTCATCTTATTGTGGGTGATTTTTATTTCATATATATTTTTTCCAGTAATCTTACAAATTTTAAATAAACACATAACATTTCTAAAAGCATAGCTAAAAGAGTATTAAAACATAAGACTGCCAGGTTTTTCAATACCAAAGCTCCTTTTCTAAGGTTGTAATTGTTCTCCCAGACATTTGTGTTGCTCTTTTTTATCCACTATTTAAAATGCAGAAGTTCAATTAAAAAAAAAAAAAGAATGATTCACTTGGAAATTTAAAAAAAATGGCTAAAATGATTTTCAAAAAGACGTTCTTGTGTTTATCTGATTGGAAAATAGTAGTCTAAGCATCACTTTCCCAGAACAGAGGCCATCTGTTTAAATAGCTTCTGGAGGAAGGGTTCCTGAGGGCTTTAGTCACTGGTTCTGGCCAGGAGTTCAGAGCCACAAAGCCATCGAACTTACCTAAGAGATTCACACCTTAGGTGTAGATCTGCACATCTTTCTTTGCACTCAGTCTGGAAAGCAGCACCCAATAAACACTAAACGGGAGTTTAGCTGGGAGCCAAATGGGAAGTATAGAACTGGTAACAGCCTTCTACGAGGTGACCAGCTGGTGCCTATCTCTTCCTTTAGTGAACTGCTGTCATGGATCTGGCTATCCTGGACCCCCGCCTCAGGTAAACCCAGAGACAGTCACTTGGCCTAAATCAGGCAGTCAAACTCTTCTCTCCTAGGACATCCCATGGTTGACACTGGGCATTTGATGGAATGGCCTAAAGGGACTCTCCATGAGTTGCTACTATTGAACCCTCTGGAATTGTTCTCATTCTTTAACTGAGTCCTGGTTATTTAACTTCCCCTTCAGTTCTGAAAGTTACCCAATTTCCTTCCAATAAAGCCCTTATTTCTATGTATGTATGTATGTATTTATTTACTTATTTACTAATTTTTAGAGAGAGGGAGAGATAGTGTGAGTTGGGGGGAGGGACAGAAGGAGACAGAGAGAATCTCAAGCATTCAATGCCCAGCACAAAGCCCAAAGTGGGGCTTGATCCCTCGACCCTGAGCTCATGACCTGAGCCAAATCAAGACTTGGATGCTTACCCAACTGAGCCACACAGGTGCCCCTAAACTCCTAGTTTGTAATAGTCAGTGAACACTTCTATAACTTACAATCCAATGTGTAGCCAAAATTCAAACTGTGTGTAGAGAAGGCAGAGTGGGGTTGGGAGAGGAAAGGGCAAAGGTTCTGATGAAACATGGTCAGGTGTGTCACCCTCATTTGTGTGACTTATTTTCCCAATATCACATTTCCTGTACATCACTGTAGGTCACTGAATGTTAGCAAACTTAATTGCCTTTCATTCTGAGGACTGATTTGGAAGAGGATAGTTTCAAAAGTGCAGCCTGAAAGGTGGAAGTGTCTCAAAGAATAATTAGGAGAATCTTGGTGCAGTTTCAGCCACCCAACTCACAACCAAAGACACTCCAAATAACACAAGGTCACATTTAAAACAGTGTATTTTCACAAGATTGATAAACCCCTGGCCAGAATTACCAAAAAGAAAAGAGAAAGGACCCAAATAAATAAAATCATGAATGAAAGAGGAGAGATCACAACCAACACCAAAGAAATACAAACAATTATAAGAACATATTATGAGCAGCTGTATGCCAGCAAATTAGATAATCTGGAAGAAATGGATGCATTCCTAGAGATGTATAAACTACCAAAACTGAACCAGGAAGAAATAGAAAACCTGAACAGACCTATAACCACTAAGGAAATTGAAGCAGTCATCAAACATCTCCCAACAAACAAAAGCCCAGGGCCAGATGGCTTCCCAGGGGTATTCTACCAAACATTTAAAGAATTAATACCTATTTTTCTGAAATTGTTCCAAAAAATAGAAATGGAAGGAAAACTTCCAAATTCATTTTATGAGGCCACCATTACCTTGATCCCAAAACCAGACAAAGACCCCATCAAAAAGGAGAATTACAGACCAATATCCTTGATGAACATGGATGCAAAGATTCTCACCAAAATACTAGCCAATAGGATCCGACAGTACATTAAAGGGCTTATTCACCACGACCAAGTGGGATTTATCCCTGGGCTGCGAGGTTGGTTCAACATCCTCAAATCAATCAACGTGATACAATACATTAACAAAAGAAAGAACAAGAATCATATGATCCTCTCAATAGATGCAGAAAAAGCATTTGACAAAGTACAGCATCCTTTCTTGATCAAAACTCTTCAGAGTATAGGGATAGAAGGTACATATCTCAATATCCTAAAAGCCATCTATGAAAAACCCACAGTGAATATCATTCTCAATGGGGAAAAACTGAGAGCTTTCCCCCTAAGGTCAAGAACGTGGCAGGGATGTCCACTATCACCACTGCTATTCAACATAGTATTAGAAGTGCTAGCCACAGCAATCAAACAACAAAAAGAAATAAAAAGCATCCAAATCGGCAAAGAAGAAGTCAAACCCTCACTCTTTGCAGATGATATGATACTTTATGTGAAAAACCCAAAAGACTCCACCCCAAAACTGCTAGAACTCATACAGGAATTCAGTAAAGTGTCGGGATATAAAGTCAATGCACAGAAATCAGTGGCATTCCTATACACCAACAACAAGACAGAAGAAAGAGAAATTAAGGAGTTGATCCCATTTACAATTGCACCCAAAAACATAAGATACCTAGGAATAAATCTAACCAAAGAGGCAAAGAATCTGTACTCAGAAAACTATAAAATAACTCATGAAAGAAATTGAGGAAGACACAAAGAAATGGAAATACTCTCCATGCTCATGGATTGGAAGAACAAATATTGTGAACATGTCAATGCTACCTAGAGTAATCTACACATTCAATGCAATCCCTATCAAAATACCACCCACTTTTTTCAAAGAAATGGAACAAATAATCCTAAAATTTGTATGGAACCAGAAAAGACCCTGAATAGCCAGAGGAATGTTGAAAAAGAAAAACAAAGCTGGTGGCATCACAATCCTGGACTTCAAGCTGTATTACAAAGCTGTCATCATCAAGACAGTATGGTACTGGCACAAAAACAGACACATAGATCAGTGGAACAGAATAGAGAGCCCAGAAATGGACCCTCAACTCTATGGTCAACTAACTTTCGACAAAGCAGGAAAGAATGTCCAGTGGAAAAAAGACAGTCTCTTCAACAAATGGTGTTGGGAAAATTGGACAGCCACATGCAGAAGAATGAAACTGGACCATTTCCTTACACCACACAAAAAAATAGATTAAAAAAATGGTTGAAAGACCTAAATATGAGACAGGAGTCCATCAAAATCCTAAAGGAGAACACAGGCAGCAACCTCTTCAACCTCAGCCGCAGCAACTTCTTCCTAGAAACATCGCTAAAGGCAAGGGAAGCAAGGGCAAAAATGAACTATTGGGACATCATCAAGACAAAAAGCTTTTGCACAGCAAAAGAAACAGTCAACAAAACCAAAAGACAACCGACAGAATGGGAGAAGATATTTGCAAATGACATATCAGATAAAGGGCTAGTATCCAAAATCTATAAAGGACTTATTAAACTCAATACCCAAAGAACAAATGATCCAATCAAGAAATGGGCAGAAGACATGAACAGACATTTTTCCAAAGAAGACATCCAAATGGCCAACAGAGACATGAAAAAGTGCTCAACATCGCTCGGCATCAGGGAAATCCAAATCAAAACCTCAATGAGCTATCACCTCACACCAGTCAGAATGTCTAAAATTAACAAGTCAGGAAACGACAGATGTTGGTGGGGATGCAAAGAAAGGGGAACCCTCCTACACTGTTGATGGGAATTAAAGCTGGTGCAGCCACTCTGGAAAACAGTATGGAGGTTCTTCAAAAAGTTGAAAATAGAGCTACCATACAACCCAGCAATTGCACTACTGGGTGTTTACCCCAAAGATACAAATGTAGTGATCTGAAGGGGTACGTGTACTGCGATGTTTATGGCAGCGATGTCCACAATAGCCAAACTGTGGAAAGAGCCAAGATGTCCATCGACAGATGAATGGATAAAGAAGAAGTGGTATATATACACAATGGAATATTATGCAGCCATCAAAAGGAATGAACTCTTGGCATTTGCAACGACACGGATGGAACTGGAGGGTATTATGCTGAGGGAAATAAGTCAATCAGAGAAAGACATGTATCATATGACCTCACTGATATGAGGAATTCTTTAATCTCAGGAAACAAACTGAGGGTTGCTGGAGTGGTGGGGGGTGGGAGGGATGGGGTGGCTGGGTGATAGACATTGAGGAGGGTATGTGCTATGGTGAGCGCTGTGAATTGTGTGAGACTGTTGAATCACAGACCCGTACCTCTGAAACAAATAATACATTATATGTTAAAAAAGAAGAAGAAGAAGAAGAAGATAGCAGGAAGGGAAAAATGAAGGGGGGGAAATCGGAGGGGGAGACGAACCATGAGAGACTATGGACTCTGAGAAACAAACTGAGGGTTCTACAGGGGAGGGGGTGAGGGGATCGGTCAGCCTGGTGATGGGTATTAAAGAGTGTATGTATTGAATAGAGCACTGGGTGTTATACGCAAACAATGAATCATGGAACACTACATCAAAAACTAATGATGTAATGTATGGTGATTAACAACATACTTTTAAAAAAAGTAAAAAAAAATAAAAAAATAGTAACAAAAAAATAAAATAAAATAAAACTGTATTTTCTAGGGACGCCTGGGTGGCTCAGTCAGTTAAGCCTTGGACTCTTGATTTCAGCTCAGGTCATGATTGTAGGGTCGAGAGGTTGGGCTCCCAGGTCAGTGGGGAGTCTGCTTGAGAGTCTCTCCCTCTGCCCCTACTCCCTGCACGCGTTCATGCTCTTTCTCTCAAATAAATAAATAAATCTTTAAATAAATAAACAAACAAAACAGTGTTTTTCCTAAATAAATGCAGCCTTAAGATAAGTGGCTCTCCCTGCAACAGGATTTTTCACACCTCACCCCTCTTATATAGACTCTGGAGATGGCGCTCTTGTTGAGCCTTAGTTAGTCTAATTCCTCCACTGCTTCAGATCAGGTTTCATGGCAGCTAGTGACCTGACCCAAAGGATAATGGGGAATTAGTGTTTGTAGTGGAGAGGGAGGAGAAAGGGGACTGGGCATTATCACCTGAACGGCAAGAGAATGATGTTAAGAAATCCAGTGTAAGAACAAAGAACAGTTCACAGAAGAAACAAAATCATCAAAGATGCATCTTGCACAATGGTCATGTTCTTTGCCTTTTTAGTTCTGCCACTAGGAAGATAATAGCAATATTTGTCCATGCAACAAAGATACAATTTTACAATTATTTTCATGATAAAAACAGCTTATTTCTCTCCCAACTGTCTTCTGAGGACTTCGTTTATAAGCTCTGGGAGGGGAGCTTGAAATAATATGAAAGTTGTGGGTGAGAAAAAATAAGCACAAGCATTCCTTTGAAATGTTCTTAATAAATTTTTAAATTAATTTCCAGGCTGATAGGTCTCAGGAATCAATTTAAACTATTTAACTCACCATGCAAGAATGAAATTATTAAAAAAAAAAAAGAGGCAAGCTGAAAAATTTTGAAGGCTATGTGCAGGAAGCCTTCAGCAGACAGCAGGAAGGAAAACTGCAGGCTTATAATGGGATTAGGAGGGTTTTTTTCCTCTTGGAAAAGTGCTCACTGAAGAGTACTAAGAGGCCCAATTAAAAACCCCATTATACTCTTATGAATAGTTGAGATTTCAAAAACTCATCCTAAGATAAGAGTTCTAACCAGCTCATACTAGCGGATCCTAACCTGGTTGAGAGGTTTTTGTTTTGTTTTGTTTTTTTAAAATCATATCTTTAGTTCTATCTTTACAGAAGTTTACATTGTAGGTGCTAGACTATCTCTCTTCCCTTCAAATATTGTCCACGATTACCTTGTTCCAGGATTTTCGACATACATACAAATAAACACCAACTCTGTGTTTCCTATTGCTCCTTCAACAAAAAGAGAAGTATCCTCACCCTATCAGTTTTGGTCTCTTGGATTGAGCAAACCAGAGTAGATACATGGAAGAAACCTAAATTTTTCCGGGCAATTGATAAAGTCGACATATTTTATGCAAATGTAAACCAATGCCAAATGTTCTCTTTGGGCATACACCTAGATTAGTGGGGAGAAACTCTTCCACATCCAATCTCTGTATTTCTAGCTATCAAGCTGGGTGAAAAGTGTAAGTTTAACAAATATTTGGATTATTTGATGAGAGTAGTATTCCTCCCAGGGGTGCCTTCTTCTTATAATTCATATTCCTTATATTGGGAAATTAAGAGCAAAGCATTACTTCTAGCTTGGGTATCTTTTTAATTCAATTCAACTCAATTCAGTTCAATTCAATTCCACCTTGCAACTATTTATTGACTCTTCCCCTCACCAGAACTGGATTAGTGTATGTTAGATAAGACCACGAACCTTACTACTTGGTTCCTTTACTCATCTACTCTTCATTTAGTAGCAAAGAAGTAAAGCATTCATCTAATTGACCATAGAGATCTCTCTGTTTCTGTCTCTCTTTTCCTCTCTCTCTCTCTGTTACTGTATTATATATACATACTTTTCTATTTCTCTAAATATCTATTAAATATCTATTTAGGTATCTTTCTATCCATCTATCTTAGGAGAATTTTACAAAGTATTTTTAGAGGAAAGTTATGAAAATAAATTTTACCTATTTAGTTCCTTGCCCTATCTACATAAGCTTACACACTTATTCACTCACACCCACATGCACACTCACACACATTTTTCTCCCTCATTTGAATCAACCACCACAGCTGCCAGTGCCTCAGGGGCTTTAAACATCAATCAGTTTCACAGCTGGAGGCAGAGTGATCTACAGCAATAAAGCTTAAAGTGCTTCCTTTTCTGATATAATTTGATTCTTCCATTAGAGCACACATTCTTTCTTTCTTTTTCTTTTTCTTTTTTTTTTTAAGCTAAAGCAAATGTTCTCTGTCCATACTAGGGCAAATAAATAGTTACCTTAAAGAAGCAGAAGGTACTACTCACCAGTTAGGATGCTGGGTGAAGAAATCGATCCAATAGCCTTTACTTCTGTACTGCTGAGTTTCTCACTTTTGTATCTAGATGTGCCATTCCCCTACTTCCTCAGGGCTGCCGGTGACCTTGGTTCCATTGGTCTGGGAGTGAACTCTGGTACCTATAGTAGAACAGATACCAGTGGCTTTATTGAATATATTCTTAGGTTTCCAATCCTGTAGAATTCAATGAAATACAGAAAGATGTTATGACAATCACTGCCCTATTCCCCCCCACCTTGGGACCCAAAATGCTTAAGTTTCAAAGTTTCTCCACCAGCTAGAGCACAAACCTTGGATCTCCAGTTTCAAATTATCTTAAAGTTGATTTATTTCTATCCTTACATTGTCTCTCTGACAAGCTCACTGTAATCGTTACTCTTTAGTTTTGTAGGTGTTTTTTTAAAGATTTTATTTATTTATTTGACAGAGAGAGAGAGACAGAGAGAGAGGGAACATAAGCAGGGGGAGTGGGAAAGGGAGAAGCAGGCTTCCCACGGAGCAGGGAGCCAGATGTGGGGCTTGATCCTAGGACCCCAGGATCATGACCTGAGCTGAAGGCAGATGCTTAGCCCACTGAGCCACCCAGGCACCCTGTTTTGTAGGGTTTTTTTGAATTTTAAAGAGTACTAGAAAGGGTAGAAAGTGATCTGAATGCCACCAAACTCTGACAATGATAGTTGCAAAGAATTAGTTGTTGTCCATAAAGATATGCGTTCAAAGATTAATCATGAGAGTGGGTCAGAATCCAGCTGTGGAACATGACCCTATGCTTTCATTCCTATCTAAAAAGACCGACTGGAATATTCGGGTTTGTTTTGCTTTTTTTTCCCCCAAAAAGATAGAATTTTGGCAACAAAAATCCAGATTATTTTTCATAAAATGAGCAATCACATCTAAACAGGAAGCCTGCTAGCACCCCTTTCCAGCTGTAATACTGCCAGCCGCACTTCTACTGGCTCTACTGAAGTTTCTCTCCTTTGGTCTTGCTTTATTTTAAGCTTGATCATCCCTTAGAATTCGTTAGGTAAATCTTCGTTCAGGCAGTCTATTTGATAGTTAGAAAGCACAATCTATAAAACCAGTTTATACCAAACTCTATGGTGATGGAATTTGAAAATATGCACACTAACAGGTCCTCAGAAATCCTTAGCCCTGTACTCTTCCAGCTCGCTGCTTTTTACAGGTGAGGAAGACAAAGCTCAGGAGGTTTAAATGGCCAACTAAAGAACACACAGGTAGTTATTTATCAAACTGAAATTTGGGCCCCCATTTTTCTAAATCCCTTTTGCTATGGACTGAATCATACCCTCCCTTCATATGTTGACGCCCTAGCCCTCAGTGTGACTGTATTTGGAGATAGGACCTATAGAGAGGTAATTAAGTTTAATTAAGGTCATATTGGTGAGACCTAAGCAGATAGGGCTGGTGCTTTAGACAAAGAGGAAGAGATACCACTTTTTTTTTCTCTCCACCATGTCAGGACATAGAGAGAAGGTGACCATCAGCAAGCCGGGAAGGGCACTCTCAACCAGAACAAACCCTACTAGAAACCTTGACTTGCCAGCCTCTAAAATGGTGAGAAGACAAATGTCTCTTGTTTAAGCCACTTAAGTCTATGGTATTTTGTTATGGCAGCCCCAGTTAAGACAGCTAACTTTCCAATTTTCTTTTTTCATATTTTATAACTGCCCGCTGAGCTCAAATCTTTTACAAGAGCTCTAGTTTCACTATGGGACACGGAGTGGAATATGGAGGGTTCCTGATAAAATGTGTTTACTGGCAGAGCACACCATCAGTAATCGTGCCTGTTGCCTGAGTCTCAGCCATAGCACACACACCAGGAGAAGGGGAGATTAGACACCACCCGCTTTTATTGTGTCAAATTTGTCTACCTTCAGTCTCACACAAATGGAGCTAGTTTTCATTTATTTTTATTCCATAAGTGTCTGCTCCTTGGTTTAGTTCTTCCAAATTGGTATGATGCCCACTACCTGGTTTTATTTCCTATCTCCTTATCTTCCTTTTCCATCTTCTCCTCCCTCTTTCCTTTTCTCCTAGAGTGCTGCAATAATTTTATCAAAAACACTATAATCTGTTATAGAAGTGTATTTTTCTTTATTCAGGACTCACAAGGGGACCCTTCTTGAATAAATGCCTCTGTCTCTCCTTGAGACAAAGACACTAGGAGAGAAAGAGAAAGGGAGGGAGAGAATTGTGTCCCCACTTGGGCCAGAGTAAAAAATTAGTTTTTCTTCAGGTGTTTGCTTTGCAATAATTTTTAGAAAAGCCAATTTTTCTCCTATTGGAAATTAAATTTTAAGAGATCTATTTAGAATTACAGTAAGTATTAATTACCAACTCACATATTTGTTTTTGAGTTTTTAACTGGCTAAGGTATTTTAAGGGAAAAAAAAGAAATGTATTGTACTTAGTCTTCCTAAAATTTTGCTTATTTGCCATTTTTCTGTTCCAACCCATTCCATCAAGCTTTTCTTCTTCAAGAGGGAGGTAAAACATATAAGCCTGGCCCTTGAGTCTCCTCATGACTGAGTCCCTTCCCATCCTCCGAGCCTTGATTCTCGTGGGTCCCTTACAGGTTTCCTTGCCTTGACAAACTGGTTGACCCCGCGTTTCCCCACGAAATGCACAATGTGCATTTCTATCATTTTGTCATTTCTTCCAAACTGAAATGTCTTCTTTCTTCTCTGCCACTCAAATGCATTCTCCCTTTTTTCCACTGTTAGGCCCCATGTCTCATCACTTTCCCCAGATACATCCACCAACAGTGATTCCTCCTTTCCTCCTCCTTCTCTCCCATTTAGCCTATATTGGTCTCTATTTGCTACTTCTATGCTAATCTGTCATAGCACTTATCTTCTGTACAGAAAGGCCCTGACTCCTTAAGAGTCATAGCTTTCTAACACTCTACTCGAGCACCTGACACGGTGCCATGCACGTTTCAGATGCTCCTTAGATTTGTTAATGGTGATAATGAACTTGTTCTGTAACTATTCTTACTGCCATTGCTTGCTACCTAATGGGCATGAAGCAATTATCACTGAGCAAGTGCTGAGCCAATGCCTTACATCAGTTCCTGCGTTGACTCTTGCCTCAACCCTCCGAGGTAGGTCCACTTTGCTGTTTCACAAACAAAGAAAATGAGGCTTGAGTTGCCATAGTCAAATGATTATTTCATGACTAAACGGTGGGGAAAGGGACTAACACAGGTTTATGCCTTTTCCAGGTCAGATATTTTATAGGCATTACATCACTTAACTTTCACAGCCATCCTGTGACATGGTTTCATCTCCCAAATGAGAAAATCCAACTCCAAAAGGTTACGTAGGTTAGCCAAGGTCAGGCAAGGTTTCAGACATCAGATTCCTCTTATTTAAGGATAACTGTCTTCAGTACCTGCTTTGGGGTTTTGGAAAGAAAAATACTATACTGTAATGTAATTTTTTTTTTTTTACCAAACTTAAATTATATCCTCCCTTTAAATAAGAATCGCCAAATGCAAATTGAAGAAGTGGTTTATGGGTATTTAAGAATTAAAAAATCCCTACTTTAACCAATTAATGGATATCATTCCAGGTGCCTGGGTGGCTCATTTGGTTAAGCTACTGCCTTTGGCTCAGGTCATGATCCCAGGGTCCGGGGATGGAGTACCACACTGGGCTCCCTGCTCAGCAGGAGACCTGCTTCTCCCTCTCCCTCTTCCTGCCACTCTCCCTGCTTGTGCGCTCACTCTGTCAAATAAATAAATAAAATCTTTAAAAAAATGGATATCATTCCAACGTAATTTGTATGTCGGGAAAATAAACTTCCTGAAGTTTGGGACCATTTCGTGATAATTGATTTTAGGTTGTTACTGTGAGGAAAAACCCGACTCGAATAGCTGGTTCAAGGTATGGCCCAGAGCTTCTGAGCACAGAGCACTTGGCAGAGAGAACGTCTGGAGTCTGCCAAGCAGAGGGATGGGTCTCTTCAGAGAAATATTACATTTTAAAGGAAAGACTTTTTCCCCCCTCTTCACAGCATTTTCAAATCTTGGCACTAAAGAGGGGGAAAAAAGGTATGTCTTTTCTTTGAAATACTGGCTTTTTCTGAAAAGACCACCCTCTCCCCAAGCCTTGGAAACTTCAAACAGTCTGACCGAGAAGTCAGAACTCCTCTGGTTGAAGAAGCTGTTATCTTGAAAGCTGCTACAGGCTATAAGTTCTTAGAGGGTCCTGGAGCTCAGAGTCTGTTTGTATTCATTTTTAATAAGCTAAATGAAAAGTGGAAGAGAATTCTGAGCATGTGTATAAATGCATACATATGTGTATATCCATACACGCATACATTCTTGCTTTTTAACATTATAAATATATAAAATTTAGTTAAATATGCACCTTATGAATTGAGGTTTTTTTAAAAAAGAAATAAATTTCAAATACAGATGTAAATTTATTTGAAAAATTGTGATTAAGCTTTTGACTAAATATAGTCTTGTGGCAAATTTCCTGTGAAATTTTAATTGGATTTCATACTTTTTTGTCTTATTTTTATGTACCTCACATTTCATACTCTGTAAGAATTTGACACAATTTCCATGTGTTTCTCATACCTGATATTATAGTTTAAGTACATTTTAAGTGCATGAATTAAAAGGCAAAATCCAAAGTCATTGACTAGGGTGAATATTAATTTTAATGCAGCTTCTCTATTTTTGGCACTTCTACCCTGTGGAGACTTCCTGTGTCTCCTTGGCCCAACTAATTGTTTCCCTAGCTTTTGACATAGAAAAAGTCCCAAATTATGCATACACACACAAATACCTATCATAAATGCATTCAGAGAGGAGAATAATGACCAGAGCGTTGAATTACAGTCCACGGTGTTTTGTTTTCCTACAGTTCCCACAACTGTACCCTTCCAGGGGTTCCAAGTCTTGAAAAGGAGCATAATGTATCTTTGGGCTACCTAGGACACTCTTAAGGTTCTACCTTGCATCTCCTCTATCCACTTTCTGCTCTAGCTGTGGCTGTAGCACCCCACCTCACACAGGTGTAACCAGAAATACCTGGTTCAGTAACACCTCCTTATTCTTGACCGAGGGCTTCTTTGATGACCTGTGACATGCTGTGTGAACCAACCAAGCCATTCTGTCCCCGCACAAAGGAGTACAAGGAGTCAGCTTCCCATGGAGCTGACCAGGGACCAATGACAGGTATGATACAATGGATAAATACATCCCTCAGGTGAACAAATCAGAGATGCATCTTATACACTTCAGAGGGTCTCCAGCTAAGTGGAGGCCCAGTTCTCTCAGCAGTGACTAACTTAATAGCATACCAATGAACTGACCCCTCCTCCTTCTGGGTGTCACATTATGCCACTGGTTCTCAGCTGTGGATGATTTTGCTCCCTGCTCCCCATTCTCAGGGTATTTAGAAATGTCAGAAGAACTTTTTGGTTGTCACAACTTCAGAGTAGAGGCTATTGGCATCTGGAGGGTAGTGGAATTCTCTTCCACTTTTCATTTCCAAGGCTATTGGCATCTGGAGGGTAGAAGGCAAGGATGCTACTAAATACATCTTACAATATATACCACAGCACCTACAACAAAGAATTACCAGGATCCAAATGAAAGACCCCACTTTTTAGGGAAATCCAGACCAAGACAGAGGTTACTGGGTTCTAGCTACCTTTTCAGTATCTACCACAAAGCATTTTTGATTAAGAATGTGTGCATGGGGGGCGCCTGGGTGGCTCAGTCATTAAGCGTCAGCCTTCGGCTCAGGTCATGATCCCAGGGTCCTGGGTTCGAGCCCCACATTGGGCTCCCTGCTCAGCGGGAAGCCTGCTTCTCCCTCTCCCACTCCCTCTGCTTGTGTTCCTTCTCTCACTTTGTGTCTCTCTGTCAAATAAATAAATAAAATCTTAAAAAAAGAAGACGAATGTATGCGTGTATATCAGCTATCAGCTCAAATTGCTTTCTTAGACTTGCCAAAAATATTCCACTGCCTTTTTTTTTTTTAAGGTTTTATTTATTTGAGAGAGAGGGTGAGAACGGGAGCACACAAGAGAGAAAGAGAGAGAGTGAGTGAGCACAAGCAGGGGGAGGGGCAGAGGGAGAGGGAGAAACAGTCTCCCCACTGAGCAGGGAGCCAGATGTTGGGGTGGGGCTCGATCCCAGGAACCTGGGATCATGACCTGAGCCGAAGGCAGACTCTTAATCGACTGAGCCACCCAGGTGCCCCTCCACTGCCCTTTTAATTTGATGCAAACAGGTCTGGGGGGTGGGGGAAGAGCTAAATTAAAATCTAATAACACTTAAAAACTTAATAAAAATTGAAAAAATCTAATGACACTTGGAAAAGGAGGCTGAAAATCAGCAATTTATGTTCAACACGAATGGGTTTTACAGTAATTGGGTCTGGACGGCAATGAAGCCAAAGTTTACAGAAAGCTTCCCATGAATCAAGGCTCTTTTTTTCTATTTTTTAATTTTTTTAAATTTTTTATTGTTATGTTAATCACCATAGATTGGGGTCTTCTTTTTCTAAAGGGCAATTCCAATTTTAGTTTTTGAAGCGAATGGTAATTTTTTTTTCCTCACTAGACTGAATTTTTTGGAGACAGGGTCTTGTTTCATCTGTGAATTTCTCAGAATTTTGGGTTTGTCCCTGCCCAGCAAATGTTCAATTAATTAGTGAATTTGTGACAGAACCAAGGTTATGGCCTGGTCCCTTGATTCTTAGTGCACTACTCTTTCCAAGGAACATGGATGGCCCGGGCTGTTTCACACAAGGATGACCAATTAAGCAGGACAATCTTTCCATAGTCATTTTAAAGCAGCATTCTTTGTCATCTCTAAGGAGGCATTTCCTGTTTTTCTGTCATTTGGGGGGGGTCTTTAAAAGTTCATTTCCATCAATTTTTCTGTTTAAATATTATCATCAGATCAGTCTTGTTTCCCATACCTTAAGAAAAGTATCTCAAGATCCGGTGAGTTTGTTTCTACTTCTCAGCATGCAAAACAACAAAATGACTTCTCCTCTGAGACAGTTGGTTCCTTTCAGATATGGGTTAAATCTCCAAATTCTTTAAATCCTTCTACATGTACAGAATGGGCCAAATGAGAAGAAAATATTTTCAAAAGTGTTCTGATCTTTCCAATTATCCTCGGAACAGGGAGCTTTTTACCTCGTCACTCAAGTACATCTTAAAAGTTCAGTAAAATTAAGGGAAGAGGACTCCGCTCATTTTTCTGTTGTCAAATTTGAATTGAAATTTGAGACAGTGTATATAGTTCAACTAAACCGAGTCCCTCATTTCAGGAATCAAAACATTTAACGTCTCTCTGGGCAGACCTGGAAGAGCATTCCGTGATCCCTGGTAAATTGTGTTGCTTCACCCAAGCAGAATTTTCTTTAATTACAGAGCAGGGGCATCGCCGCCTTATACTTCTACTTGTGTCTCCTAAAGAGCCAATCATGGCATTAGTATCAGTCACAGCACTCAAGTGGAACAAGAAAACAAGAACATAAGCGAGTGAGCAAATTATAATTTTTCATGCTTACAGTGCACCTTCTCAAAAAAGAGAAATGATATGTAAACTTGAATGAACTTCTGACTTCAGTTCTGCTCCCTGATCTATGGCCTGGAAACATTTGGCCTTCTCCTTCCCACGGAGGAACAATAATATTCATTCTCCTAAAACATCAGCAGAGGTTTAAAGGACACATGTTTCGAAAGCATCCTGGGGACAAAAAAATAAAAAAAGACTTGGAAATATGTAATAGTTTTATTAATTCACCTTTATAATGAATCATTAAAAGTGAGCCCAGAGCAACCTACCTGTTGTGGCTTCTTGCTTCAAGCTTTCTCTGTGCTCTCCACTCTGAACCCGAAACTTTGTTGAGAATGACTGTGGATCCACAGTTTCAAGGTTCGTTAATCATACTCCCTGCTGCATTTGCTTTCTGATGTGCTGTGATGCTGAATGAGATTCCCATACTTATGCAAAATATTAACAGAACTTTTTTTATTAAAGACGTGCTTTATTAATCTTAATAAATCATAGTTTGTCGGATCCTTTCTGACTGCTTCTCAAGTAAAATGGGGCTTGACTGTGCAGTAACAGTGTTTATGTCATGCTTGAATTGTTTAAGGTGAGGCTTTGAGTAGTTTTATTGCTTTTGTTTATATAGGTAAACCCAATCTGCACATTTGAAATGATTGATGAACTGCAGCCCCACTTGGAGTGTTTGTCATCACTCATGTGCTGAAGTGACATTTCTTTATGTATTTTGGCATAAACATATGCAACTACTGGCAAAGCATTTGACCCTAGAGTCTGACTATTTGTCATTCTAATCTTTTTTTGCCCAAAGTCAGGCAAGTTACTGTATATTCTATCTTCACTCACATTGCTAATTATTCAACAGACAGTAAAATAGTCTTGTGGCTGGGATTGCATAAATTGCTGAATGTGTGATCTTCATTTCTCCAGCCAGGCAGCTAGGTAGTATGCGGAAAAATAAATAAAGTTGAGACACATGTAAATGTCAGGGAAGACAGCCATATTGAACTACAATAGCTTTTCAGGAAATTCTGCAGCTTCTATCAATGAAAAAAAAAAAAAACTAGAGGAAAATGTTATGAGTGTGGAGTTTAGCAAATCAAATGTAGGCAGAGATTAAGCAAAATTCATTGAACAGGACTACCTTGGAATATAATTTTCCTATAATGAGTCTTCTTTGAAAAGCAAGTAACCAATAACTCATATCATGTGGACAAAGATAAATGAAAGGCTTCCTAACCTCCAGGCTCAGAGTTCAAACTCTATGTTGTGTTGTTTGAAAACTTGTGATTATTTATTGGTGAAAATGTCAGAAAAATAATTAAAGTGTGAAGTAATTTTCTGAGGAAAGCCATTACATCTCATTTGGAGAACTCTGCTATGGTTGTATTCTTATAATTCTGAATGAGCAGCAACAGAGGGGAGGAGCAGAGTCAGGGAGGAGCAAATAAATTTCAAAACACTTTAAGAGAAACCAAAATAAGTGACATCATTATTACCCAGTTCACAGAGCATAGTGAAAAGCCAAATGGTTAGAGTTTCACAGAAAAATAAGAGCTAACAATTCTAGACTGAATACAAGAGTTGGTTCTTAAGATATATATTAATGAGAAATAAGATAGCTTGCCCTCTTTTCAGGATACAAAAATATTTTAGTTACCATCAAACAATTGTAAGCTAACTATTCAACTCTGGATAGTTGACAATGAGGAGACTCTGGGTTGAGAGAGGGATTTCAAGTCCTTATCCATGGTTGGCGCTGCTCCGTAGCATGATATGCTAGAGGAAGTTTCCATCCTCTGTCTTTGGTAATCAAGATGACACACTGGTCCTTGTAAAGTGGGTTTTTCTTAGTTCATTCACATATGGAGAACAAGTCTATAGGTAAAATGAGAAAAGGTTAAAGAATAACATAAGAGGATAGTAGTCACTGAGTTCGTAACAAAGATGAGCATTGAGGTCACCACAAATCCTCACAGGTATAAAAGTATAAAATGTACCATTTTCATGTTAATTTGATTTGAATGTTACAGCTCAGGTAGTGTTTTCTTTTTAATTTACTTTTTAATGTTTTAATTTTTTTAATTTACTTTTTAATGTTTTCAGGTTGGCTTTTTGTTTGTTTTATTAACCATAGTCAGCTACGTTATTGTTTAAAGTATTTGCTGCCTTCCCCTGAGGCAGATTTTACTTCCCCATGATTATAGATTTAATTGTGTAACTGGCAGTGCCCCTTCCAGAAAAAAGATCATGCATCAGGCGTGGCCATGTGATTTCTTTTGGCCAGTGAAATGTACATGGAGTAGCCTGTGACACATCAAACAGAGGTTTGGAAAATCATTCTGTATTTCCACCACACTCTTGTCCCTCTGCTACGAGTCTGGAAATATTTCTGAAAAGGGACACTCCACCTGCCTGGGCCCCAGAACAAGAAAAGGAACAGAGCTGCAGTGGTTCGTGAAGGACATAGAACATGAGTGTAAAAGATATCCTTGTGGTATGATCAAAGATCTGGGGGTTGTTTATTATTGCAAGATGTCAACCTAAGGATAACCTAACCTAAGGATGTTAATCTTGTATAAATCAGAAAAAAATATGGAAATGTTCATCAGGGACTCCTCATGTTTGTTCTTCTATTGATTAAATCTGGTTCAAAAGATAATCATTAAGCATCTAATTCTGTAAGGTGGTGTGAAGAGGTACTCAAAAAAGCATGCGTCATAATCCTGGACTTCATGGCTCTTACATTTTAGTCATTATTTACTGTCTCGATTGAAAGAAAGATTTCTCCTACTCTTGAGACACAGGCACCAAAATGCACACATTTACACATATGTGTGAACTATGATTATAAAGCTGATTTCCGGAAGCCATAAAGGAAAGTCTACTAGTTCATGTTTCCACCTCAGTATACCCCACACATTGGATGTATCTTCAGAGATAGCTGACGCTAGGCAGACCGGTTGTTGCTAAACTCTATGCTGAGCATTTCCACGTTTTACCCCTCATAAGCCTTATCACTGTCCTATGAGGTAGATGTCATGGGCCAGACATTACAAGGGAGCCCCGCCTGAGGGCGCAGGACTTAGAAGCGGTGAGTAGGAAATCCACTCTAGATCTGCTGGCCTCAGCCCACTCTCTTTCCTCTCGGCCACCCTGGGGTGGAACAAGAGTGTTGCACAGTGATGGCGCCCTGGGAGCTGCAGCACGCTGGCCTCAATGGGGACCGAGCTGCAGTCTTTTCTTCAGGCACTCTGAAGCTGTGTCCCCATGATCCCCTCTGGCAGTTTGTTCACTCATAATCGCCTCATTTGGACAATGCATTTCAGTGAATTTCTTTGTGGCTTATTTTGACGGGCATGGGAACACAGGGAGAACCTGCAACTTTCCATTCTTTCCCTTTCCCTCTTCCCTTCGGGGCTAATAGATCCAAAGCCAATAAGCAATAGCATCTGGACTATCAGCGTAAGGAGTTATGCATCCATTTCCTGTTAAAATCCTACTGCATATGCACCAACATCTTCTTGGCCTGGCCTTGTTTCTTTTAAACCTCAGGTTTATAGCTTGTGTTAATTTGCATGGTTGCACTGAAATAACGAGGATAATAATTAGAGTCCAAAACGTTATGAATCAGGAGATTCACATCAATATAACAAAAGCATTCAAGGGTAACAAGGAAGAGCATAGACCGAAGAACACTGTTACAATGCACCTCAGGTGACCAGGGACTGAAAGTAGATACACTCTTCTGTTTGGTAGCAGAGAAAGCATTAGAAAATCCTTTGTGTTTGGAGCTCATGCAGCATGGAAGTTATAGCAGTAAGAATATGCTATGTAGTAGAGAATCAAGTCTAAAATTTCACACACAAAATAAATGACTACAGTTTCATCCCTTTGTAGTTACAACCGGGGCATCCCCCCAAATATGAAGTCTGGTGTCAAAGACTACCACAAGCCATCCTCTTTAAGATGACCAAGTTCTTTCAGCTTTGTCTCTGTTCTTATCATTCTTTATGCTCCCCATTTTATGGATTTTAAGCTATGATAATGTTACCTGTGTTATCTGCACCTTCCTCTTATACTGTATGTCCTGTTGCATAAGATGATCTGGCACTCAGATTATCTTTAAATAAGATCTTTAAATAAGATTTTTTTATTTAAATAATCTTTAAATAAGATTATCAGTGAAAACAAAGTGATTTGGATATGAGCGTACATACATGAGTGTGTACAACAAACCTGAATGCAACTTGAGGTACCTAGGTTTATTTGCTGAGTATATGTAACGTAGAGAAAATTTCAAGTACTTGAATGAACATGATTATGTTGCAATACATTGATGTACACCCATTCATGCATTCATTCACTTCATAAAAATATGTTGAGTGCCTACATTATGACAGGCCCACTTCTAGGAGCTGTGGACAGAGGACTGAATAGAATATAGACTCTATTTCATAGGCTGACATGCCAATGGGCAAATTTGACAAAAAACAAATGAGAAATGAGAAAGATATTTAAATATATTAAAAATAGCAATTGGTAGTTGCTAAAAAAATTTTAAAGGGTAAAGAAAGATTCAGATGCCATTTTAAATAAGTAGTCAGGGCAAGCTTTCCTAGGATGCCCTTTTGAACAGAAACTTGTAATAATGATATGGATAACAATTATAGATTCAAGTGTCCACTGACGCTTTGTCTGATGGTTCCTTGTTATCTGAGGACTTAACAGTTCTTTCTCTCCTCCTTTCACCTTCTCCCCTCCCTATCTTTTCTCAATTATATTGTTATATTTAAAATACTAACCTTTGTTTTCCTGGGTTTTCATTACTAACATAAAATCATTCAGACAATGATAGTTTCTCTTCAAAATTAGAAATACCTTATACCCCATCATTTATGTTGGGAAATCTCCAGATAACCTCTCAGAACTAACACTTTTTATTTTTTTATCAGCTGATAGTCTTTTTTAAAATATTTTTCTTAGAATTAAAAGAAGTTTCATTTTTCTATATAGAGATGATTTATCAGCCAGCTTTTCCTCCAAATTACTAAGCCAATTCAGAGGAGATGAAAGAATTTATTCTTTAAGGTAAACATAGAGAGAAAAATCAGAAAGAAATTGACAGCCTAGTGAGACAAAAAGGCATATTCATTAAAGAAAACCTTTTTAAGAAAAACTTGGAACATTACTTCTTTGAAAAACTACTTCTCTGTCACAGCTGTGTGGCTCCACATACAGCTAGAGCTACCTGCAGCTAGGGCAGAGCGGGAAAGAGGTGGGGAGATTCCCTGCAGAGAGTGGGGAAGTGGTGAGAGTGTGTCCTGGCTTTGCACTCTGATCGAATGAGCTTGGGCACATTACTTGATGCAGTGACTTGGTTTCTTCAAGTGTAGACAGAGATACTAATGCTTACCTCATGGGGTTTTTATGAGGATGACCTAAGACAATGCACATAAAGCACATACCATAGGGCCTGGCATGTGGTCAACACTCAGTAATTATGTTGTCTAATTATTACTGAGACCCATTTTTCCTTTCTTCTTTATTCATTCTCTGATGCAGAGCGAAGTATGGGCCAAAGACATACTGGAAAGAGATGAAAAATTGGGGATGCCTAACAGACAGCATGCAGTAATCATCTGTCATCCTCAAAACTGAAATTCTAAGGTCTGGTTACCGTGAAGGTCTAAGCTTCGCCAATGATAGCAGTTCTACAAATGTTCAAGTACAGTGTAAGAACACATGTACCCGGATGAAGGTGAACCATGCCAGCTTGTTTTACCACCTGAATATACATTATAATGAACACAGAAGAGGGTTCAGATGAAACCATTGTAGTGTAGCTCTCACCAAGAAAAGCTTCCTGAAGATAGGCATCCATGTGTGTTGCAGTTTTTGAGAGTCAAGAGAAGGGGGTTGCAGCTGTGGTCAACCAGCCTTGACAGAGACTTGGTCTAGGAGGGATTTGCTCTCTGCTTTTGAAAGGAATTCAAACAGATACTTTGGGATTTTTATTTTGGCTTTCTAAAATATAATGAAAATCAAAGAATTAAGTAAAACTATTCTCTTTATTTGTAAAATTTTCTTGTCATTCTCTCCTACTTAAATGTAAAATCTATGAAGGCAATGTGTACCTGCATATGCTCAGAGCATGAAACAATACCATAAACCTTGTGGGACATTTGATAAAAAAAATTGTAATTTTGGATGAATAAAGGATAAACATATGAATGATTGAAAAAATGAAAGAAATAACATCCACGTGAGGAAATGTCTTTTTTATTCCCCTTCATATCTAGAACTGTGCCTGGAACCAAATGAAACTTTAATACATGAATAAATATTTAAGATCTTGAACGTTAGACATACCCTTGACAGAAGAATGCTTCTCTTTTCTTTAGGGAAATTGTCCTTTTCTTTTCTTTTTTTTCTTCTCTTTTCAAGTAGGCTTTATGCCCAGCGTGCAGCCCAATGCAGGGCTTGAACTCATAACCCTGAGAAAATTGGTCTTTTCAACCAAGGATGTAGCTTTGAGAAGACATAGGGCCATGAAACCCAAAAAAACACCATAGATGGCTCTCACATTTAGCATATGTACTTTGAGACACCCTTTAGAAGGCATGTTATCTAAACTCCCACTCAACTCAGAAGATTCTCCTTCAACAGTCCTGGAAGATGAGTAGCCATTCAAATACATCATATAAAGAGAAGCTCATCACTTTTAGAGCCAGCCCATTAAACGGTTGGAGAGCTATAATTATTAGAACTTTCCTCCTTCTATGGGGTTGAAACCTGCCTTCTAACTAGTACCTAGAGCTCTTTGCTGTTCCCACAGGAACA
This sequence comes from Callorhinus ursinus, assembly GCF_003265705.2. Taxonomy (NCBI): domain Eukaryota; kingdom Metazoa; phylum Chordata; class Mammalia; order Carnivora; family Otariidae; genus Callorhinus; species Callorhinus ursinus. The sequence continues at coordinate 19,165,209 of NW_027397068.1, forward strand.
ACAAAATCAACTTTATTGTCTCTTAAATATGGAAGATAAGATTCTCCTCTTTCTGTTTTGTCTTCACCCCTAGTGTTTTTGTTATCTCTTATTCAGAGAAAATGTGTTTGATAATTCATGTTCTGTGTAGGTAGCATATAATGTGTGTGGCCATTTATAATAATGTAGGAAAGAACAAGAGAAGAAAATATGAAAACTGTCATATTTCAATCAATTATTTCAAATGCACACTTACTATCATTCTATAAAGAGGCTATTACTAGATCATTTTAAGGATTAGGAAACTGAGGCACAGACATTAAATCCTGTGAAAAGTCAAGCTGGAATTTGAACCCAGAAATAGCTGACTTGAAAAATATGTGTTTTGTCCTGTCTGGGTACAATGTGATATCTTTCTGTAGATTTTGGATCAAAGCAATTTACTTTCTCTGAATGAAGGGAAGCTCACATTCCCTAGTGGTAAGGGGTTTGTTTCAAAACTAACCAGCCCTTGGGATGCCTGGATGGCTCAGTCAGTTAAGCATCTGCTTTGGCTCAGGTCATGATCCCAGGGTCCTGGGATTGAGTCCCGCATCAGGCTCCTTGCTCAGTGGGGAGGCTGTTTCTTCCTCTGTCTGTCACTCCCCGCTGCTTGTTCTCTCTCTGACAAATAAATAAATAAAATCCTTAAAAGGAAAAAAAAAAACAACTAACCAGCCCTACTGTGTACGTTGGGTATTTAAGGTTTCAAATGGGGTAAAGTACCACTAACATGAACAGGGTAGTTGCAAAATGATAGAAACCTACAGATAACAAGGCAGGAATTGCTTGGCAAGCTCTCTTAATTGAGTCACAACAGTTCTATAAGAACCTGGGAAATACAGAACATTCAGACAGATAAGTCCACTCCCAAGGACACTGAACAAACACAAAGACATCAGATAGCTGCCATAGTCCTCAGCAAACTGAGCCTGAGGTCTGAGAACCTTAATAAGGCGGGTACTCATAACATTTCACGATCTATTTGCCTATTATGTATAAACTTGCATACTCTAAAAAATAGGTGTTTTAGCATGAAAAACATAGATATAAGAAAGCCATTAATATAGAGATAAATGTATCAGATAAAATAATACAGGAGGGAACATAATTATATCAGAAATAAGGAGTAACTATTAGGCTCTGTGATTGTACACCATATTTAGCTCTGAGCTCCCTGGCAGCCAAGACAGAATTAGTGAACAAGAAGCAATCAGTATGATTTTTGAGGCTAGAACAGAGGCTGTTGTCATATGCCTTTTCCTTGTCTCCTAATTCACACAAGAGGAGAAGCAACAGTGTTTTAAATGTAGGTTGTTCTGGACCAAGCTAGAAAGGGCAGAATGAACCTGCACAGATCATTTACAAAGGTTGATATTCAGACAGAAAATATCTGTCTGTGAGTAATACGTCTGTAAATGACCTGATATGAATTTATTATTCAGTGAATTAATCAACAAGTATTTATTGAACCTCAGCTAAGTGCCAGGCACAATTCCTCTCTCTTTACGGCACACAGTCGATATAAAGAGTGCTTGATTATCTCCCAAATGGTGGGTATAAATCAGGGCTTTTCAAAGTATTTTCATTAGACAATCTCTTCTGAAATATGCACTGCACATGAACATACCCAGAAACCCAGTAGTGACAGAGTGGTGAGGGAGACAGAGGGTCCTGTTCTCCTGGAGCCTACATTATACTGGTATTTTCATACCGACATCATAGAAATTGATAAACAGAAATGATTCAGTGTTCAGGCTCTGAAGTTAAAGGTCTTAAGCTCAAATCTTGAGTCTCTCACTTACCTAAGTGTGTGTCATTGACCATTAAAGAAAACTGCGGCATACCTCACTTCCTGTTAGGTAAAATAGGGAAGATAATTTATATGGCTACTGTAAGGATTAGCTGTGACAATGAGCAATGCTTGGCATAAAGTAAGTGCTCAGCACAAGTTGGCCAACACTGTGGTTACAGACGAAGAAACTGAAATCCAGGAAGGCAGAATGATTGTCTCAAGTCACACAGCTAGCAAATGGTAGAACTTAAATTCATATCCAAACAGCATGACACAAAATTCTGTATTCTTCACCACTTCACCAGTATGCAGTGTAAGACAAGGTCATGAAAAGTCTGGACCACATCTTGAAGTCTTTGGAATGACAGGCAAAAGAAAAATGAACTGAGCAATAAGGAGACATTGAAGATTTGGGTGGTCTTATCAATGAAGTAACCAACATGTTGTAGAATGACTGATTTTCTGGCAATATAAAGAATTATTGAAAGGATAGCAAACAGAGGTTTAAGATTTATTTAGATTTATATTTCAGCCTTTAATGATATGGAAAAAAACTTGCTGCCATAGCTCCAAAAAGGTTCCAGGCATTGAAAGGTTAATTTCAGGGGACAGGGCCAATGGGAAGGAACTAGACCCTAACATCTGCCAGTCTCTAGGGTGGGACCATCTCTGGAGACTGGAGAGCAGAGGCTAACATGGATGTCCAGGAGAGCCAGGACAACATAGTACAGAGAGTGGGAGGGACTTGGGCCATCCATTTCTTTACTTCTCTTGGGTTTCACTTCTCTCATCTGTAAAATACGGATAATAAAAGTACTTACCTCACAGGGTGGCTGTGAGTTTTAAATAATTAATATTTGAAAAGTGCATAGAACAGTGCCTGATACATACTATGTGCTCAATAAATCCCACCTCTAATACTAAAATTAGACTTATGATTTTGAGAAAGTTACTTAAGCTCTTTGAATTTTGGTTTCCACATGTCAAAATGAGGACCACACTGCAATTATTCTGTTCTGTGAGCTTTTTATTTTTCACATTTTAAAGTTATATAGTCAAAATGAATCTCATATTTGATTTATATAATTTACATCTAGATTTTTTCTTGAAAAAACTATTGAATGCCATACTCAGTGGCATCTTAGTGTCAAGGAAATAAAGAAATGCTTATCTTGCATGGTCGTTGATGGCTAAAGAAGCTACATATACCCCAAAGCCTACCACACTGGAAATCAGTTTCTCTCTTTTAATTTCTTACCTTGTATTGGTTCTAGAACCTCATGCTTCAATTGCTTCGATATATGGGCCTTTACATACTTTGTAATTTACTTTTCTTTGAAGTCAAGTACTCATTTGTTGTGCCTGTCCTTTCAAAATTAGATTAACATATACTCCTCCCCCCTCAACTTATAATGTTTTTCAGAACATTACTTTTGGGAATCTGTACTTGGCCACTCCATAAAGTACATTAACAGCACACAGGTTAAGAGCCTGGGCTTCTGAATTGGATAGAACTTCAACATTTTCTTGCATAAGATGATAATAATGAGATAAACCTTAAAGACTAAAAACTAAGTAAATGGTAACGCTAAACACTTAACATAGTACCCGGCCTATATCAAGCCCTCGGCAAATGATAGCTCTTATGTTTTTATAGCAACAATTGTAAGTCCTCTACTATTTAACTATTACCAACAAAATTATGAACATAAGATTTCTTTTTTTTTTTAAGATTTTATTTATTTATTTGTGAGAGAGAGGGAGAGAGGCAGAGAGAGAGAACACAAGTGGGAGTGGGAAGGAGCAGAGGGAGAGAGAGAAGCAGGCTCCCGCTGAGCAGGGAGCTGGACGTGGGGCTCAATCTCAGCACCCTGAGACCATGACCTGAGCCAAAGGCAGGTGCTTAACCGACTGAGCCACCCAGGCACCCCAAGCATAAGAATTCTTATATAAAATATACATTTCATAACAACTCACAGATTGTTTAATAGACTCTGTTTTAAATAATTCTTAATTTCAATGTATACATTTTCATATTCTAAGGTCAGAGATACCTCTGTCCCTCAAATATGTAATTTAAAAATATTGAAATCTCATTTTAATAAAGTATAAATTAAATTCACCCAAAAAATGAAATGCATACTATACACTCTCTCTCAATAATGAGACTTACTGAAAATGTCAAGGTCTAGAATACCTTCTATTGACACAGTTGCATAAACTATGGAAAGGACATAATAACTAAGAAGCAAAATTCTGTTCAATGCTAAGTATATTTCAGCAATGGAGATTCATGGAGCAATACAGTTTCTAGTATAAAACAAGTAAGTCTGATAGCATGACAAACTACAGCTCGAGTTCCCCAGGCCCTATAAGAATCCAGGGGACAATCTATACATTTAATATGTACATCAAGTGTAAGACTTATCCTGATTATACAACTGAAATGTGAAGAGGGTCACAGAACTGAATGAAGCCATGAATCACCACTCCTGGAGGGAGGACCAAGAGCTCAGCCATTTAAAATTTCACAGAATGTTTCTTTGATCTATCTGTCGGGCTCCAGTTACTAAGATGATGATCAAATCAAATAAGAAAACTAATAGAACTCCACTAGGTAGAGATCTTTTAGAGAATCAATAACTAATAGAAATAATAAGAGTCAACATTATTAAATGCTTACTATGTACAAGCCCCTACATTTATTAAATACGTCTCAAATATAATTGGTCAGGAAGCCTTTCTGTTCTCAGTGCATAGCACAGCTTTTGGTATATAAGGGGCATTCTCTTATTATTTTTCAATGAAAACAATAATTTTGTCCACATAAAAATGCAGTAAAGACTGTCACATTTCCTTAGTATTTTTGAAATAACTCTATACTTATAATTACTTTTTACCATCTTCCAACATTCCTTTTTTTCTTTTTTTTCTGTTTTTATTCCCCTGCGTTTTCTCCTTCTCTTCCTCCTGCTCCTTCTTCTTTTTTTGCTTAGGGCTTAGGTAGGAAATTATTTTGCTCAAACAATTATAAACAAACAAAACACTTCATTTTGCAATGTTACTCAAACTCAAATTCTTTTATATTCAAATTTCTTTTATACTATAATCTTAAAAAATGATTCTATCTGGATATGAGTATATTCTCAACATGTCATCTTCATGTAGGCCATTAAAATATCCCCTTTTCCTTAACTTTAATTATTGTTGAGTTTTCTGGGGGTCATTTTCATCTCTTTTGTAAATGTAAGTAGAGTATTGTATTTTCTTTCCCTTTCATCTCTCATAGCTCCCTAGATCCCCACAGTTTTTCAGAAAGAACTGTAAATGATGCAGTTAGCATGCTTGACAGTTTCCCTCATTCCACACATAGAAGGTATATCATCTGAACCTGCTGATGTGGAGATACGCTCACTTTTTGAGGATTCACTTAGCCTGCTTTTGTAGATAGCTATTTTTACAAGATCTTCATTACTTCCTGATTGCCCAATATTTTTCTTTTTTTATTCTTTCCAAAGACCAGTTTATAAGATAAGTTCAAGGTCTCAGACATGTTAAAGTGATCATTAATTTCAAGATGCTCCACATTCATGAGTCCATTGGTCACAGCATTGATTGTGTCCCTACTGTGTTCAGAGCTCTGTATTTACCAAAGCCAAGAGCAGTTTGAGCCTTTTCTCCCTGAGAGCCTCTTCTTGTTACAGTTTGTTACTCTGTCTCATGTTAGCTTTTGCTAGAGTTTCTCACTCTCACAACCTGTTGGTTTGGGTTCATTACCTTCTCCTCAAATTACAATGCAGATTACATGCTCCCTGGAACAATTCTGAAGAGTATTATAAGAGAGCACACTCAATGTTTACACACTTAGGTTCTGCTTTGTTTATGGAATTTTTTTGAAGTTACTTTGCGTCACATGCTCATTTGTTGTTGTAGCTTAATATTTTCCAAAATCTGATTCATCGAGACTTTTTAACTTACTCAGCTAATGGGTCTCTCTTGATTGGAATAGAATGCAAGCAGTGGAGTTTGAGGGGTAGGTTTGTCATTATTATTGTCCAAGATGCACCATGATGATATTTATCTAAGTAATAATAGAGCTGACTTTTTTTTCTGTTAACGGGTGGTTTTCAAATATGTGTTATGACTATTAATAGCCTAAAGGTTTGTAGGAATTCTACCTCCCATTGTGACATTTGGAAATCACAGTAACTACAGAAACTGACATTCAGACACACACTGCGCATCACTTTTTTACACAATAAAATGGAAGCAACAGACTGTCCATCTTGAGTGGTGGACTAATGGCTCCATTTACAAGGCAAATTGCTGCTTTTGGTTAATACTTGAGTTAATACTTGGCACCTTTCTGACTGGACTTTGGAATATTTGGAGGAATAAACAAGAGTAAGACATTTTGTTCGCTTTGTTTTTGTTAAAATTTCAAGAGCCTTATTTTTTCATACCCACTGATTTAGTTATCTCTGTATAACATAATTCCATCATTAGACAAAACATTTTTGACTCTTCAAATACTGGAGAAGCACCAGGCCAGATTAACCGAAATAAATGGTTCTTAGGACTGAAAAACAAAAACAGTTATTTATTAAGACCCTGTTTTAATGTAAGGCTTAACTTACTGGGGCAGCAGATTCAGGTGGCCAGACTGTGGCAGGAAGTGCAGGTGGGCTCTTCCTTGACATGGCCTCTCCTGTTGGGCATGGTCTAGTGCCAGGAGGACTGTGCCGACGTCAGACTCATAAGAGTTGGGTTCAGGTGCCAAAGCTTCCGCTCCTTATTCCCTGAAACTGGACAAGTTACATTATCCTTCTGAGTTTCACTTTTCTACATATGTACCTGCTTTACTGTTGTATGAGATGCTGTGTGGTATCGCATGCAGTCCAGTATGAGACTGAGTGCTGTTGTCATTTTTCTGTAAATTTTATTTTTAAAAAATGGAAACAGAAACAAGATTATTCCTAGATAATTAAACCCACATTAAATGAGCTCTGTATATGTTAACAGTATAAATATATACACAGTACAGGTAAAATCAGTATTTTAATGCAGTGCCTTTACTTATATCTTGCTAAACTGTAAAATGTTTCTCTACTTTCCCCTCCTCGTTCACTTTTCTCTTTTTCTCTTACCAGTGTAGGAACGTGAGAATGACTTTGAAGGCATGGTAAAGGTCAAATGAATACAACGTAGGAAACAAGAAAAGGAAGTCTACTGTTCCTCAATACTTGCCACACTTATTTTTTAGTCTGAAAGCCAAGTGGTCAGTCTGTGTATTAGTATGAGAATTTGTTATTCCCATCAATTAATGAAGGTTTTCGACAAGTACGACTAGAATTTGTGTTCTGGGGTTAGACCCTCTTTGCTTTTAACCTCTTATTATTGTGTTTTCCTCCTGTTCCAATCTATGTTGGTCTGGCTCGGTGCCTAGTCCCTGAATATACCACATTCTCATGCTTCATTTGAGAATGTTGTCTCCACTCCCAGGAAGGTCCTCTGGAATTTAAGTCTCCTGGGCCCCTGCTATTCACTTGTCAACTCTTAATTTAAGCTCAACTCCTTTAACAAGCCAGGCCTGAAATCTCCAAGTGCACTAGACACTCCTTCTTCTCTATTTGTACAGACCCTGTATTATGGCACTCTCGGGGCCTTAGGTACAGAAGAGCATTTTTTTTTCTTATGACACCAGCATGGTACCTGTCACACAACAGGCCCTCAGTTAATACCCATGGATAAATTAATGGGTGTTTGTTTCCCTATAGCAACGCTGATGTGATAAATGCCATGTAGCAATTGTTTTCAGTTATAGAACTCATAAGCTGAAACTCTAAGGCCACTTCTAATCACTATTCCATTTAATCTTTAACACAACTTTATCCAATTGACATTATTATCCTTTTTGTAATAGATGGGATTCAGAAAGGTTAAATAACTTGCCCAAAGTCATATAGGCAGTAAGTAGTACAGTGGAGAAGGAAACTCAAGTTGGCCTGGGTCCAAAGTCTTAGCTCTCAACACAAAGTACTGTAGAGGGTTATCAGTCTTCCTGCCTCTGCTTCTCTAAGCCCTGTAAGACTTCAGTTACAGCAGTTCCATGATTTGTCTTAATTCTTTCTTTTTACTATTGAGTTCTATCTCCACCAAACTATACGCTTTATAGGTGGTGCTACTTTCCAATGTGGCTTACGCTCCACTATACCTCTCTGGAGCTATAGTTTGAAACTACAGCGTGTTCTAGACTGAGGACTCCCTGGAAGTTTCTCCTATTATTCAGTGGCATTTTTCCATGTCTTTTCCCATCAGTGCTTCCAATGCAAAATTGTGTGCCCCTAAAATTAAGCATAGTTTAATGCTGGAGATTTTGTTGTTTCACTGTTTCAAGCTCACTTTAAGTGTATTTTAACATTACAATTTATTGCATGAATTTGTATCCATAGCCCTCCAGGTTAAAGTAATGGTATTAACTCCCAACTTACTGAGCTCTTACTGTATGATGGGCACTATGTGAAATGTTCTATATGCATTATCTAATTTAAACTTTATGACCGCTGTATAATATGATGCTAGTGCTGAACTCATATAGGAGAAAAATGAGGTCACCGGCCCAAGGTTACAAAGCTAATAAGTGAAAGATGCAGAATTCTATCACTGTGCTTTTACTAGACTGAGTCTGAACTCTTAATTACTGCTATATTATCTCTCAACTAGTGCCTCACAAAACATAACTATTTATGCTGAAAGGAAAACTATAGCTGTTACTAATATAAGAATTAGCAGAATTTCTCAACAGCCATATCATATTTCTAGTGGCAAGTTGTACTCAAAAGCACTGAACAGGAAGATAAGATCATAGACTTACTTATCTGTAAGAAATTTAGAAAAAGAAATAAGTCCTGTTTACCAGCCTGATTGCAATTAATGGCTTCTTTTATTATATGTCATTGATCATTAATACACTAACTTGAAGTCATTAACGCTAAAAGCAACTAAAGCTTATAGCTTTGAGCTTCGGCAACTTAAACACCAGAACACAGATGATTCTGTTAGCCATTGTATAATGTTGACAAGTGCTTATAGACCTATTACTACACTGGGAGAGGCAGTCTTAGCAGACATGTCTGGGGGACCCCAGAAGCGTATATGATTGATCTAATCCATTTTCTTTCAAACAGAACATTTCCTATTTTAAACGATTCCAAAATAAGTCCCCCACTGCCCAATATCAAAGTGCAATTATTTATGCATTGATTTTGAATAAACGAAGTCAAGAGCCATCATAAGTGTAAAGGTTTTGAGCTACTGGGTGGACACATCATTCCCTGTTGAAAAGGCCGGGGAAATCTCTCCTGCCTGTCTTAAAGGTGGTCTCAGTTTTACCTGCATATTCTTTGTTCTCCTGACTATGGAAGGTATATAACATTGAGTGGAACACTTCCTGCTTTAATTCTTACCCACCTACTTACAAATGTGAGCCCCTCTCATTTCCGTTTACAAATACATTGCATAGACAGGGAGTTTATAGAGTATTTCTAGGGTGCTAAAGTGAGCCACCTTCCACAAAGATGCACTGACAGTGAACTAAACAAAAACAACACATAATGCATGTCTGAAAATATAACATTTTGTTATTCTTTAAAAACAAAACAGTCAGTTGTGTCTTATTGTTGAATTACATGCTGTATATTGGTGTTAAAATAAATGAACTGATGAACACATCCCTCTTCAGTGCTGCTGTGACGTACCATGAATTGCATTTCTTTTCAAATATTAAGGGTTCGTTGATCTTTTATGTTTTGTGAATTTTTGTTAAAATTAACACATGAGGAAAGTGCTTTAAACAGGATTTGAGATAATTAATGCATGGAAAGTTATGATTTCTTTTTACCACAATAGACAGATAGACAGACCAGTCTTCCTATTTGGTGTCCTTTTCCATAATTCTCTTCATCTGATCAATAGCTTACTAGAGAAATGGAAGGATATTACACAGGATTTTTAATTGGTCAATTTCTACTTTTAAAAATCTTCAATACTTTTCTAATTCTCCCCTTTCAATCCTCAAGGTTACATCTGCAATTATGCTACATTATTGAGGTCATTCAAAATAATATATAGACACCTTAGTATTTTCTGTTCTCCATTGATGGCTTTACTGTCCTTTCTCCTGATTTGCTCTAATCGAGCTCACTTACAAGCATTCTGTGCGCGTCGGGCTTCATCTCTGTTTGGCAGTGGCAGCTGCTGGCTTCCTCAGCATCCCTCCTACTTGCACTCAACACATTATAATGCTAGATGCAAGATCACCGTACAGAAAAATGAAAATCTTCAATGTTAATTCTGAAACAGTCCCCATCAATCAACACAAGTCCGTTGAATTATGAAGTTTACACTTCCTCCAAATCTTCAGGAGCCAGTCAATGGTGCTCTGGTCAGGTCTGCGCTTTCTCCCCGGAGGTCTGGACTTGCTATCCTGACCCTTCCTCTTCTTCCAGGCGTTGGGAGCCTTGGAGAAATCAGCTGCATCATCAACTGGGATGGTGGGAAGGAGGAATGTGAGGACATGACTGCACAGTAGGATGCTCTTCTGTGTGTGCGTGTGTGTGTGTGAGACAGAGTGTGAAAATAGCTAAATCGCTGCCTGACTATGATGATGGCAGATGCGCAAACACCACCACAATGAGGCAAGGAACCTCATGTGATAGAAGCCACATTTTAATCAGGGTCAGGGGAATTTGAATTTATAGCTATTCTTTTCATCCAAATCCTTCCTGGGATCCACAAAATCCCTCAGAAACTGCTGGAGGAGGAGTGAATATTTGCAACCAATTCGGACATCTAGGTCCTGATGTTGAGGATTTATATTACTCAGAAATTCCACTCTTACACATATCCTAGACTCTTCATAACAGCGCCGTTCACAATAGCAAACACTTAGCAAAATGGCCTCAAATGCTGAGAAAATAAATAAACTGTGGTATATTCACACAAAATATTATGTCGTAGTCACAACAAATATCAACGTAGGTGAATGATAGCAATAAACTATTGAGTGAAAAATAGAAGTCCAAAGGTGGCATACTGTCCTTAAAAAGAAAAGCTAAAATAAAAGTATGCACTTTCATGCTAAGAATATAGATGCAATAAAAACTATAAAACATGGAATGTGGCCAGTGATGCATTTGAGTTTCAACTAATGCTTGCCTTGGGTGGGGAAAATATGAGGATAAGATGAGGAACCATATGATCAGATGTATGTTTCAGTTGCTATGGCTTCCCCAAAAAGACTAGCCCCCAAATTTAGTATAATAAGACAGTCATTTATCATGCTCATGGTGTCTGTGAATCAGAAATTTGGACATGGCATAGCAGGATGGCTTATCTGTGGCACCATGTCTGCAACCTGAGATGGAAAACTTCAAGGGGATAAAATTGCCAGAAGAGTCATTCATTCTACAGACTCAGTGATTGATGGTGGCTACCAATTGGGGCAGTTGGATCCTCTTCAAATGGACTTGTCCGTAGGGACTCTGCATGGTATAGTGTGGGCTTCCCTACAGCATGGTGGCTTGGGCCCAGGGCAAGTTTCCCCAGAGACAGCCACTTGGGAACTGGAGAGCTTTTATGACTTAATCTTACAAGTTAGGCGGCATTACCACATTCTAGTCATCGAGGCAGTCGCGAAGTCTGAAGCAGCTGCAAGAGGAGGGAATTACACTCTTTTATAACATCTTCATGTTAATGCAAGGTTTTAGAAGAGCCTGGGGGACAAGAAATATTGCTTTGATCTTTTTTGGAAATTACATTCTGCCATAGACTACCCTCTGACTACAAAATTTACATCCCTACCACATAGAAAATATACTCAGCATCTCCTCAAGATGCTCTCAGCCTCCACTCATTACGGCATAGTTCTCAGGCTCAAGGATGTGAATTCCATTCTCTACATCAGGTCCAGTGTAAACGAGGCATAAAAATTGTATTATTGATTTATCCAAAGGGTACAAAAATACAGATTCAAAGAGTTACATACACCCCGATGTTTATAGCAGCATTATCAACAATAGCCAAACTATGGAAAGAGCCCAAATGTCCATCAACTGATGACTGAATAAAGAAGATGCAGTTTATATATACAATGGAATATTACTCAGCCATCAAAAAGAATGAAATCTTGCCATTTGTAACAATGTGGTTGGAGCCAGAGTATATTATGCTAAGTGAAATAAGTTGGTCAGAGAAAGACAAATACCATTTGAGTTCACTCATATGTGGAATTTAAGAAACAAAACAGATGAACATATGGGAGGGGGAGAAAAGAGAGAGAGGGAAACAAACCATAAGAGATGGTTCTTAAAAGATAAAGAACAAACTGACGGGTGATGGAGGGAGGTGGGTGAGGGGATGGGCTAGATGGGTGATGGGCATTAAGGAGGGGACTTGTTATGATGAGCACTGGGTATTGTATGTAAGTGACGAATCACTGAATTCTACTCCTAAAAAAATATTGCACTGTATATTAACTATAATTTAAATAAAAATTTAAAAAATAAAAATAAAAAATATCAATAACATGGAAAAAAATGATGTTATTGAGAAAGCTCAGATAGGGACTCCCAAAAGTGAGGAGCATAATATTACTATAATTGATTAATGTCCAAAGGGTGTACGTGAGGCCTATGTATGAAAACCCACTGAAGAGTAGAGACAGAACAAAGGTCTTAGGCAAATGGTAAAGTGGGCCTGGGGAAGTGACAGTGAGGTTAGAGGGAAGAGGAGAGGGAGAAAGGAATGATCAGCAGACCCACACACAGTGTTGCTGGGGCAAGACGACTTCAACCGGTCTGGCTAGGAGAAACCTAAGGACACCAGCTGTGAGTCACTGACGGGAACAGAATAAATACAGCTTAATAAGTACAAGTTAACTAAGTGAAAGTTGTAGATCTACGGTACAGTTAACTAAGGGCTGTGGGATGTTAGGGGCAATGGAGTGTGAGAAAGAAGAGTAGGAAAGTACAGGTATGGGTGTGGTGGGAGCTCATATTGATTGAGGGAAAGCTGGAAAAATAGACTTAAGCTTTGGCGGGGCGGGGGGACGGCTACAGTTGTTGGAGGAGTGTGTGTGTGTGTGTAAATGCATTTGTGAAAGTGAAAAGGTTTGCTTTTTGGGAGTAGGGAGGACGAGCAGGACATATACTCAGCTCAGTGAACGGTAAAATTGATTCCAAATTCTATATGTATTTGGTCAAGATTTGCTCAGACGTAGGATCACATATATGATTCCACTGTTCAAGAAACTTACACCTGAGGTTTTGAGAAAGCCAAGAGCATACTGTTCCAAACAGCAACTAAATACCTTAGGTCTCCCTTTTGGTGTAGTTAAGGAAATTGCTTTTATATCTTTGGGTGCTCCCAAATGAAATGCTACCAAGCAACAAAACCTTGTTACCTTATTTCCTGAAGATTATATAAGAAGACTATCTATACATTCAAAATCACTAATATGTCAAGGATAACCCAAGGTTATAAGCCTGGTAAAGGTGTAGAGTGCATATTATGCAATAAAAGTCATTACCAGAGATATAAAGAAGGTAGAGTCCTTGTTACCAATCCAGAAAAGTGGTCTTGCTCACTGTCAGCCTATGATGAGTACAATTTAGCCAGCATGCTATGAAAGTTACTAAATTATCATGGATCTGATTTTCCCATAGTTGGCCCAGAAGTTCAGAGATATATCATGAATGACCATTTTCAGGTGTTTTATTTATTTATAAAGTAAAATCAATTGCTGTACAAAAAGACCATTTGGTATTAAAATAACAGTAGAGAAAGAAGGAACTCATACCCTTCCTTTGAACTATTAATATGACATCGGAAAAATTTGATGAAAGAAACATGCAAATCGCACCTTTTCCCAGAGGAGCCTGACTGGCTGTGGATATCTGGGAAAGCACAGCCCTGATTATTCTTCCCCACAAACACAAAAATTCTCCTGACACCATCTGTCTGTCCTCACCTACCAAACATATCTGCTCCATTCTGAGAAAAATGTCTCTCGGCAACTTTCTCCTCATAAAACAAAGTTATGAAAATAAACTAGCATTATTCATGAACATTTCACCAGTCTGAAACAACATGTGCAAAATAAAAATAAAATTTGGAAAACCACATCTCAGGAAAAGCACAAATTCAAACCACGAAGGAAAAAAAAGAAACAAAAGAAAAGAGAAATCAGCCAGCCCCATAATAATTCTAAAGTTTCATCAGTTGCGGTTAGGTAGGCCGGCTCGCTTGCCTCTCAAGCCTGAGGTTGAGAGGATATAACCCTTTTTTGCATTACATGAAATAGCTTCTCCTAAAAAAAAAAAAAAAAAAAAGCACACACACACACACACACACACACACACACACACACACACACACTTGTTACATAGCCCTTGTGGTTATCCTTGAAGCACAATAGGAAGGCAGTCAAGACACTCAAAAGAATACCTTTGGTGAACTGAATGACTTTAAAGGAAATCAGAAAATGACCTCCAGAGCAATAATCTTCATAGAGATATTTATATTTTAATATTGCAAGAAATTTTGCTGCTTATCAAAGCTAGAAAGTAAAACCACTGGCTGGGGTTGAGCTTCCTGTCTCCTGGGAAAAGACTTTTCTCCACACATACTTAGTTTTTCATAAATCCTGACTTGACGTGAACCTCCTTTCCAGTGACTTCTAACACTTTTCTTGCTCCTGACAGCATAAATAATGTTTTCCAAGAGCAGAAATGGCACCGTCCTGTCCTTAAGAAGCTTACACTCTAGTTTAAGCAGCTTTTGAAACATTTTCATATCCACCCCAAAAATATATTTTATTTCACAATTAAGCAGGCACACACATGAGAGTATTTATATTTATTTTTCTGTGTTGAAGGGCAACAGGTAACCATGAAATTTCATAAAAAATATTAAAGAAAAAAATCCCTCCCCCAATGTTCTCTTCTTTCTAGTGATTGCATATTTATCATGTAAGTAAATATATACATTAGGGAACAGAATGCATCTGTATATCACAAATAGTTGTACATGCAAACATAGCAAACAATTTTAGAAGGAAAATTAGATAATTAATTAGGTTGGAAATTAAGATTAAGTCTCATGATTAACTAATTCCAGGCCCACCCCAAATTTGTGAGGCATTCTGGGACCATAGTGTTTCTAATTCACTAAGCAGCACAAGTTTGAAAATATTACTTAAATGACTGTAACCCAGTCATCTTTAAAAATTAAAGGAGAACAAAATATCCCTACCATTTATTGGACATTTGTTATGTGGTAGGCACTGTATTGGGAGCTTCACATATACTATTTTTTTAGACTTCCTAATAAGACAGCTGGATATATTAATCGTTCATTTCACAAGTAGGAAAACAAAGACTCAAAGAAATGAAGTGACTTGCTCAAGGTCAAAAATATTATAAGTAGTAGAAAAAGAAACCAAACTCAAGACTGCCCAAGTAGGAGGCACATCTGCACGGTGCCTGTCTGTCCCTATCAGCCTATGAGCATCGGAGTAGCAGATGATCACATGGAAGGCATGTGCACACAGGCACTGGGTTGCATCTATAAATAGTATAAACATGTCTCCCTCCCCCCCAAAAAATGTCTACCATGTCTCTCCAACTAAACTACAGAAAGAGCAGCCTGAGACAGGAGAGATGATGAGACCAGTCGGTGTTACAACTGGCTTGTTAACTTCTTAAAGTGTGTCAACTATAACATAAAACTCTTCAGTTCAGGAACCCATGCCTCTTTCAACATTTGTTTTTGAGATTTTGTAGTTGTATTGCATATTAAAGAATGAGATTTCAACTGTCCTCAATCTCTGTCTCTCTCTCTCTCTCACACACACACGCACACAGACATGCACCCACCCCTTTCAGCCTCTTTACTCATTTTGAGCAAGGTAACTTGTCACATGTTCCTAATGTTCTTTTTTACCTCATGGTTTGTTTGTTTGATTTTTCATTAATGCATTGACTACCTCATGTGCTTTTTTTTTTTAAGGAGGGTCACAAACTTGCAAAAGCCTCAATTTAAAAAGCATATTGTAAAATATGTTTCCTAAAAAAGTGTTCTTTTTCTGAAGTCAATTAGACAACTTAGACTAATTAAGAAAAGATTTAGAGTTTATATTTTCTGGTTTCATCAGGATTAAATTAGACTGGCCTGTGGATAGGACCGTAGGTTGTGAGGTCAAGGTGAATGCCACAGATTCAATTCTAAATCTAAGCTTAAATGCAAATTGAATGTCTGTCTTTGGATGGATTTACCCTTGTTCCTAATCACTTGAAGAAGAAATGTGTTCTCCAACCACTTCAGAATTATTTAGGAATTCATCCCTTCAATTTTTTTCCTTTTCTTCTTTCTCCTTTCTTCCCTCCTCTCCTTTTTTCAGTTTATAGAAATCATATTTGTAGACAAGATAATAACTCTGTTGGTATGTGGGGGGAGTAATTTCATTATGCAAAACAGGAAGATGTTCTTTCTATTTGGTCTTCTGGGCTTGAAACAATGTCATTAATCAGACTCTCATAAGAGTTATTTCAGATTTTTCAAAACATCAGCTCTCCTGATTTTGTTCCTCGTGTAAGTTCTAAGCCCTTTTTCTACCTACCTTGTATCCAGCAAGTAATGACTAGGAACTGCTGAAATCTTTACGTTATCTTAGTAATGTGCCAATTAAAGAAGGTGTTTTATCCAGATTACTAAGATTTGTCTGAGGTGGCCACCACTTTGTTAAGGCTGTTTTGTGGACATCTTCATAATTAATGGAAAAATCATTAGGAATTCAGTCTTTATTAACCCCTATAGCTGCAGGGGCCCATTTCATCTTAATTGCATTCATTTGGCACTGGCAGTATTATACAGCATAATCACTAATAAATGATCTTTTAATTTGTACCAATCAACAGAGCTTGCTTTCATGCCAATATTCCTGTTTCTTTGATGTTGACCTGTCTTGATTTTTGATCATTTGGGCTTAAGATGATTTACTGGAAAATCAATATCAATACCAGAACTGCTTGTATTCATAAGTCTGTGGTTAGGTTCTATTTAAGTGTATTTTGATTGAAATAAGTAGTGCTTGATTACCCATTCAGATGAGGGGGGAAGAAAGCATAATCAAGTTGGGAAATCTGGTACTGTATTCTTATTCAAAGGAAAATAATTAGAAACTGTAGGAAAACTGAAGATTCGGGAGAGCAGTAGAGGTAACACTTCAGATGCCACTAATTAAGCAACTTTGTCCACCATCTCCTAAAGGCCTTCACCAATAGCATAATATGCTATTACCCATTAGCAAGGCCAATGGGGGCTTTGGTTACACTTGTTAATGGGAAACCCCGAGACAGTTTCTCTCATTATCCCCCTGTCAGCACTGTCTCTGCAGTGTAAAGTGGTCGTCATTGTTCTGTGGGTCAGCTAACCAGGAACCAAGCTACTGTACAGAAACATTCTGCAGCTAATTGAAAATGACTGAAAAATCCCCTTATCATCCAGTCACCTCTCTTTATTTGTAGAACAATGGAACATACATGGACTATGCGAGGGAAAAGGAAAGTTCAGACTATGACATTGAATTTTTCCTGACTAATACAACTACAAAGAAGTCTTTGAAGATAATTCCAGGGGAAAAATCCACTCACTTTTTTTTAAAGATAATGACAGTAAGACGTAAGTTAGTGTAGAATATTGCATTTGCTGTTCTGAAGAGTACTTTATGTTTATATGATTCCCTTTACTAGAGGAACTCAAAGCTTTTCCCATGGAACTGCTGAAATCCTCATTATCCTAATGAGCGAATGGCACAAAACTGGAAAAGCCACAAGGAACATGAAGCTTAATCACATATTCTAAGCTGGGCTATTTTCCTGAACTCTTAAATGCAATTTAGTATCAGGTATATCTCACTTTAAGTAAGTCGAAGCCTGGAAATACAAATTTGTGGGGGAAAAAAAAACAAAGCAGGTCTTTTATACATGAAGAAAAGGCAGAAGAAGAAGGACTGGAATAATTCCTATGTTTAATATATTATTGGCTTTGCAAAAGAATTTGATTCATTGTTCTTTCCTTTAAATCATAAAATTCTAAAGTGCATTTATTTTTCTTATTTTTTTAAATGTTTTATTTATTTATTCATGAGAGTCAGAGAGAGAGAGGCAGAGGCAGAGGGAGAAGCAGGCTCCCCGCCTAGCAGGGAGCCCGATGCGGGACTTGATCCCAGGACCCTGGGATCATGACCTGAGCCGAAGGCAGACGCTTAACCATCTGAGCCACCCAGGCGCCCCTCTAAAGTGCATTTAAAATACTATTGAAATAAATATTCAAATTGATAGACAAAATGGGGTGATTACATATCTTAAATGAGGAATGCTTAATTTGGGTATCTGTAGGAATTTTCAATTTTATCATCCCTAGGAAGGTGCAGCAATACTCGGAGATCTATTATCATTCATTCATTCTTTCTTTCCATCGGCATTTTCTGGCAGCTACTCTGTTACAGGCATGGTTTCCAAGCACTGGAGATACAAGGTGAATCACACATGACACTTTCAACTAAAGGAATGCACAATCTAGTGGAGGAAATAATAACAGAAATGTCTAATCAGTGAAACAAACTATATATAGCAAACTATACGTAGTACAAGGGTAGGCTGAGGCAAGAGGACCAAGACAACTTGAGAGGGTTAGGAGAGGTTCCTCTGAAGAAATAACCCATCAGCTGAGGTTTTTAAATGAGCAGCTAAGTTACCTGAGCAACTGGTGGGAGTAGCAGTAGTAGTCTTTGAGCACATTTCAGAGACATGAGCAAAGACGAGAAGGAATAAATGATACGTTGTATGCAAAGTATTATGAGCGAGCCGTTCAAGGAGGCAGAGAACAGAGGGAAAAAAAAAGAGGCTAGAGAGGTGGACAGACACCATATTCCTGCTTCTTCAAAATTTACCCTCCAAGATACCAAATAAAGGAGTCAGCTTTGCCACCGAGTGGAGGGCACAGGTTGTAAGGAAAGGATCAGAGAAAAGACTATTTTTATTTTTAGTCAGTACCCTGTTTCAATAATCCAGACAGGAGATGAGAGGGGCTTGAATTGAGTGGTAAATGTGGGAGACATGAGTTTATAATGGGAAATCATTAAAGATAAGCATGAGTAAGATCCTTGCATAGGGTGTCGAAAGTAAAAAGATTAGTGTGCTAAGAATAGAATTGGGATATCAAAGTGTGACATGTAAGTAAAGAAAAGGAATTCACAAAGGAGTCAGAGAAGGACGATTGGAGATATAAGAAAAACCACGAGTGCGAGGTATGATAAACTCCAATGAGATAAAGACTTTCAACATAGAACAAGTAATCAATCGGGTCAAAAATGAAGGGAAGAGCTACATTCAAGTAAAATCTTTAGAATATTTATTGCATTTGGATTTCAAGGGTTATCAGTAAGTTAATGAGAATAGTTTATGGGACTTGAGAGGGCAAAGGCCTGAAGGCAGGACAGTGAGGAGATGGGCATGGTGGGTGTGAACAAGACTTCCAAGGAATTAGGGTAACAAAGAGAAGATCAAGTTCAGCCAGTGGCTTGTTGGGATTCTGAATCAAGGGAACACTTTCTAGGATAGGGGAGACATTAAGGTGTTTTCAGACTGAGGGAAAATCTCCGGCAACACGATACAGAAGAGGCCGAAGATTAAGCGAAGAGTAGGGATAAAGGGAAACTGAGCTACCAGGGAGAGCGCAGGTCTGAGGATCAACATAGGAACTCAATCATAATGTGTGGGAAAGGAAATAGGCCAGATTGGATAAAATAGATTAAGAGAGTTTCTGCGAGGTCAGAAATGCTGGCAAAAGTAACAAAGGGAAGAATATGAATTATCATCAGGGGGCCTGATCCACTCTTTGCCTTTGATGATGGTCAAGTAAGTTCTTGGTAATGCAAGGTTGGTTTGAAGACATGAAAGAAATTTAGATTAACCAGACAAGTGCACATTGACTTCATCCAGGCTTATATAGATCCCTCGTGATCTAAATCTCTAGAAAATTATAGACTGAATGGGTGTCCTGCGTGTTGGCCATCTGGGGCAAATAAGGACCAATTACCCTAGATCATCATATTCTAAACTGTTTTCTAGCTTCATAAGATGTCAATAAGTAGTTACAATCCCACCGCCTCGAGAAAAAAAAAAAGGTCTGTGGATGAGTTTTAAAAACACTGGCTTAAACCCAAATTAGCAGGCATTTATTTTTTGCTGAAAAAGCCTTTAATAAGCTCAGAAGCATGGTGATTCTCTAAAAGGAGAGTACAGTCTGCAGTTTCCAAAACTTATTTGATAATAACACATTTTGATCCTCAGAACTCCTTTAACTCATTGCATAGCTAGGAAAACACTATACTGGGTGTTATTTAACAATGACATCTTTCGATTTTAAATGCTAGCTACTTTTACTTTTGCGTTAAATTTCAATCTAAGTAGTGAAGTAGTGCAAAGTATTTAAGATAACTGTAGTATTTGTTCTTAATTTTACCAACTGGTTGACTTCATTAAATGCTTTTTGGAGGTGTGCTGTGAGCTTAGCACTGTGTTGGATACTGAGAGGTCGCAAGCAAGGGAATGTGAGTTACTCCTTGGTGCCAGGCTCTGGACCAGGAGGGAAATGGAAAAGCCATGATCTGCACACTAAGCGTGCTCCCCGACCTTTCCTCTTAGGACACATGCTTTTGTTCCAGCCCACTGTGGCATTTTGACCACAGTGATCCTTCCTGTGAAATCGTTGCTTCCAAGTTTATGCTACCTAGGCATGTTCTGAAATCTGTTCTCTTCTCATTGTCATTTATAGTCTCCTGGTCCTGTCTTCTTGGGCCACGCTGAAAACGAAGGTTCATGTTGATAGTATCTGTGCCATTTAAAATTTTAAATCCTTCAAGTAAATCTACTCACATGATTTTATTTTATTCTAGACTTCCCACTTTCAGCTGTTCCAGTCTGTTCTCAGACTTCATCTCTTCAACCTTGCCACGTTTCAAGCACAGCGATGTCTTCTGCAATTTCTTTAGTCTGACATGGTCTCCAAAGAGTACCACCAACTCAGGGCCTCACATTCTTGTACGTATGCTTTCATTATCCAGATATGCTTGTCTATGAAATCACTTTCTAAAGTTTTATGGAAAAGTCATTCTGCCTTTTTGAAATTATATGTCTCTCTAAAATGTATCTTAAAGTTCTGATTTTCTTAGGAACAAAATCAAGATTGCTATTTTTAAGTTATGCTTAAAATGTTCCTTTTAAGAGCTTGATTAAAAATTATGCTGTTAATTGAGATTCATTATTTCCTTCAATTTAATAAGGTCTCATCCGAGGTTACATTAAAAATATGGTACTACCTCACTGATGAGGTTGTTGAAAATTGTTTTTCCTGACACTAAAAGATACACTATCATTGCTGTTGTTGAAAGGTTTTTTAGAACACCAAAGGACCACACCTTGCTAGAAATTTCAACAAAACATGATTCCTATCCATTCAGCATTTTCCTATTATTTCTAGTTATTCTGATATTTAGAATGGCATGTGAAAACCACCCACTCCCCCAAATCTATGAAAGTAAAACAATTACACAATTGGAAACTTCAGCCATTTGCATTATTAGAATGCTTCCAAACAATGTGGAATTATTTAAAACACCAAAACGGAAAAAAAAAAAAAACACAGTAACAAAACAAAAAACAAAACCTAGTGTTAGAGAATGCTCTGACAAAATGAAGCATGGTTATCAATTAGGGATTACAGTGGAAGTTTTCATATATGTTTAGACTTTGGGGTTTCTGATCTTTTTGATATGGCATTTTAAAAAAAAGGTGGAATAGAAATGTGTTGATTTTTTTCACATATTTTATTTGTAATAGCTTTATTTTGTCATATATCATTTAACAAGCTTTCAATCCCACAAAATACAATGAAAACCGTCATGTTTACCAAAATCCTCCAGAGAGCAAGGTAGGGCACCCAGCTCCCATTTCTCCATGCAAAGCAGACCACGAGCCATCACTTCCACCTCAGCTTCTTGGAGAGAGCTGCTCACTTAATTGCTTATTTGCCCCCTGCCTGACCAGTGGAAGAATAACCTTTCTAGGGCATTCCTCTGCAGTTCTGTGTGATTTGATCTTTCTTTGGTGACCTGGGCCATGCCATCCCAATATGAGAAGAAGCAGCAAATTGAAGTCAGATACTTATTGGAATGAAACTCTCATTTTAAGAAGAAATTCAGATCTATTTAGCTTGACCTTGGAACTTGAATTAAATCTTTAGACACTCAACTTTCTCCAGGGAAGTGTGAGGTTTATATGAATTTGAGTGTATTAAAGCTAGTCTGGCTCTGATCTACGTACCAAGTTGGTTAATTTTTCATTTAAAGGACAAAGGGTTTCACTGGAACTAATTTAACTGACTTAATTTGTGATATTCACATACCAGTTTATATTCTAAACCAGGAGAGGTTTTTTAAAACCATTAACATGTCATTAAAAAAACATAATATGTTCACTGATTGATGTTTTGAAGGCAGCCACGGTTGCCTATGGCTGGGGACTTCTGACATGGTTCATTTTTGCCTTTGCTACTAACCAATTGTGTGACCCAATATGAGGTGTTTCACCTTTCTCTGATTCACTCTCTAACTAATAAACTGGGGTTATAATAATTCCCTCTTCTATCTTTCTCAAAGGGGTATACTGAGAATTAACAAGTTAATGGTCATAAAATACATCAAATGATCGGTTAAAAGGCAATATGTTAGAACTTTTATGTTATGAAAACATATTTGAAATGTATTTTTTAACAAAAAAGATGACTTCTTTAAGATTTATCGTGTAAGCAAATATGAGAATAAATTGACTTAATACTTAATCTGCTAATATATGTGGATTCATAGGAATCCTGAATTAACAGAAACAAAAAGATCAAGTGCACATTTGAATACCCTGTTCACAGTATTTTTTTCCTCAATATTTTTTCCACATATTTTAAGTGTTCAAAACTCAACTAGTATCAGAATCTTTGCTTGATTAACCCTTCTACTTCACTCCATCTCTTCTGTACTTTGTTGCTTAAAACACAATATTCAGTTGTTTGATTATATATGAATAAGCCTCATAAGAGTTTTAGAGTTTTTGTTTATACTCATTCTTTCCTCCTATCCGCTTACATGGTCTCCATGTCAGAGACTGTGTACCTGTTTATCTTCCTCACTGCCCCTTATGAGAAGACCATAACAACACTGGAGAAATAATGTTTGCTAATTATATACAAATAAGGCTGGAGGTTGAATTTGATCGGTGGTTCCTTTCTCATCTTATTTTTTAGCTGGCTTTATATAAAATTGTGGATTGCACCATGATAGAACTCAAACAGCTACTGTTTTGTGGACACTTAGAAATTCACAAGTGTGATTTTGTTGCATTTAAGTTAAATGACAAAGATTTTTACTCAATCTTGTTTGTAATTATATTGTTGGTAAAACACAAAAAACTAAAACACAAAAAATTATCATTATATTACCAGTTAGAAATTATTATTTTTAAAAGATTTTGGTTATTTATTTGATGGAGAGAGAGAGAGCTCAATTCGGGGGCGGGGGGGGGCAGCTGGTGAAGGAGAAGGAGAAGCCCCAGCGTGGCTCGATCCCAGGACACTGGGATCATGACCTTAACCAACTGAACCACTCAGGTGCTCTGCCAGTTAGAAATTATAGTGATATTTTCCAGTATGAATCTTGAGGCTTTGTA
The DNA here is from genome assembly GCF_003265705.2 of Callorhinus ursinus. Lineage (NCBI taxonomy): Eukaryota > Metazoa > Chordata > Mammalia > Carnivora > Otariidae > Callorhinus > Callorhinus ursinus. The sequence goes on from NW_027397068.1 coordinate 19,188,861, forward strand.
AGTCATAAAATATATGGATATTGGAAAGAAAGGAGCTCACAAGGGGTGGGTGTGGAAATGGGGCATAGGGAAGAGTGATAGTAGCATAATAATACTTTAATTTTCGAGGGATGAATTCAGCAGCATCCATTCATACATAAGATAAATATTAGTACTTTAAGCATCTATAAAGCAGGCTCTCAAAGATTCTTTCCAAAAGGAAGGAAAAGTAGAAAAGAAAACTTCTAAGTAATGCACAAGTGTGAATGAAGGGGAAATCCTGTAGCACCTAGTATGACACTTAGTAATTTTTTCTTTTGTCTTTGTTTATTTTCCTTTTTAAATGTGAAACATTTAAAACATTTAAAATGTTTCAGTCTGTGAAACATCTGCCTTTGGCTCAGGTCATGATCTCAGGGTCTTGGGATCAAGCCCGTTGTGGGGCTCTCTGCTCAGCGGGGAGCTTGCTTCTCCCTCTGCCTCTGCCCATCCCTGCCCCCGCTTATGCTCTGTCTCTCTCACACAAATAAATTAATGAATCTTGAATAAATAAATAAATAAATGTACTGCTTCATTATGAAAATCTGCATAGAACAGGAAAATATGTCGAATGGCTAAATAATGAGAAGTACCTGATACTATTTATTTTGCCAATAAAATTATTTATTTATTAAAACAAAAAGAAAGAAACTCTCAGACTGGAGCACTGCTCTCACTCTTTATCCAACAGGCATTGTGAATGTATCTTCCCTTAACACGCAGTAACAGTGTCCAAGTCTGGAACTCTTAGCATGAAATTGCCATAGAGAGTTTAGAATACATTTTTGAAGCCGTAACCGTCATGAGCAATAGCACTGATAAGTTAGAGATAAAATGTATCTGAGTATTATCCCAAAATAACAGACAAGGATCATTTCCCTCTTGCTAATTTATATATTTGAAATTCATTCACTTCATAAAGTTTTGAAACGTGTATGCGTAAAATTGGGCAAAGTACTCTTACTTTGCCCTGTATATGAGGTTCTATCGAAATCCTTATTTCGAATGTCTAAGTTTTCTCTGTGTTTCAATCACTCCTAACTTTTTCTTTGACTAGCTATTGATTCATCAGTTTTTCCCCCCGGAGGGCAAGGGATCTATTTTACAATTCCAAACATTTTTGTCAATCTATCCTTTGTTTTTTTTTGATACATTTTTTATTATGTTAATCACCTACATTACATCATTAGTTTTTAATATAGTGTTTTTATCTCAATTAGTTCTTTCCTTCTTTTTTTTTATTATCTTTCTCTAATTCCTGAATGTTAATGCTCCAGATTTTCTTCTGGACATAGCTTTAGCCATGGTCTCAGGTTCTGCTGAACAGTATACTCATACAATTTTATTTTCTGCAGTCTCCAGTTTCGTATGTAGTTTTTTAAAACATTTTTTTTTGTTTTTGAAGAGAATTTACATTTAAAAATTTCCAAGTTATTGGGATTTTTGCCTATCATTTTGCTATTAACTTCAATTTTTACCACATTGTTATCATAGAATGTAGTCAGTATTAGTTGTACATTTTTCAACTGTGGTTTTCTGTATGATCTAATATTTAAGTAATATTTGTATATAGTCAATGAGCACTTACTTACTTGAAAACTCAGTAGTTTCAAGGATAGAGTTACCCCATCACTAATCATTTTATGTCCCCTGATAGTCACATTTTTTTTTAAAAATCTACTTGGTTTGCTAGGGGCTGAGGAATGTTCTTTAGTTACTTATAATTCTGATGATTTTTGCTTTATACATTTTGATGCTATGGCATTTGGTACATCTTTATTACAGTTGTGTTTTTATTGTGACTTATACCCCTTATCATTATAGAGTTGGTCTCATATAATGCATTTTCCACATATTTTAGAAGCTGAGGTCCTGATTTTCTCTCCCCTTCTTTCTACTGCTTTGGGGTTCTTCTCCATTTCTTTTACTTGCCACCTGTCTGAGACGTTCTGTTCGTTTGGTGTCTAATACACTGCATAAAATTGAATTATGTTACACCATACAGCAAGACTCTGTCTTTTTGTAGGTAAATGCATTCCATTTATATTTTACTATAACAGATGTTTCGTGTTCAGTTTATTATTTTATGTAATGGTTTTTGTTGTTATTGTTTTTAAGCCTCCCTTTTCCCCTTCTTAAATATATAAAAAATATTTTTTTCTCTCTTGGACTGATTTTAACACCTAGAAGAATGCAAATAAAAAGAACTTCTCTGGGGCCTCTGGGTGGCTCAGTTGCTTAAGCATTTGACTCTTGATTTTGGCTCAGGTCATGATCTCAGTGAGGTCCTGAGACAGAACCTGCCTCGTGCTGGGTGTGGAGCCTGCTTAAGATTCTCTCTCCCTCTCCCTCTGCCCCTCCCCTGCTGCTCTCTCCCTCTCTAAAAAAAGAAAAAAAGAACTTGTTTAATATCTTTTTTGTTGAATGAATAACAAAAATGAATAAAACACTATTCAGTGCTTTAACTACCTCCAAGTATATATCCTTACTCCGAATAACCTTATATCTATTCTCAACCACCTTACATAAAGAAAACGAACAGCCTTACATTTTTTTGGTTTCTCTCCCCTTCCTGACAATCTTCCATTTTTAACTAGGTATATTATTTTTATGTTTTTATTTTTTTGAAGATTTTTTGTGTATTTATTTGCGAGAGAGAGCACAAGCGGGAGGAGGGGGAGCAGAGGGAGAGAGAGAGAAGCAGACTCCCTGCTGAGCAGGGAGCCCAATGTGGGCCTTGATCCCAGGACCTGGAGATCATGACCAGAGCCGAAGACAGTCAGATGCATAATTGACCTGAGCCACCCAGGTATCCCTCATTAGGTATATTATTTTTTAAATGTCAGAGTTTCTATTGAGCTCTGTATTCATAATTTCTAATAGTTATTTCATACCACAGCTTCCTGATGCTCAAGTTCTTATTTGTTGCTAGATATATTCACTAAATAGCCATTTTCAAAAGGCCTCTAGGTTCCTTATTTCTTGGGTTCTTGCAGGTTTTGAACATCTTTCTGTTGTTTTTCTGTATATACCACAATTTGACTGGTCGTAACATTTTTAGGTCAACTTTCTAAGTTGTTCTTCCAGTGTGCTATGAATATTCACTCATTATCTCTGGAAATTTAGTATGCCTGTGGACACTTTGGGCTGTCGCTTTCATAGATTATTTAATATTTCTGATTGTTTTTCCATAGGATGAAATTTTTTACCTTTGTAGTTAAATACATTTATTAAAATATATCTGACTCTTGATTGTTTTAAATATGTGCTTCCCCTGCCCGAAATCTCATGTTACATTCAGATCTCCCGTTTCTTATTTTCTTTCCCTTTTTTAAGGAAATTTTTCTTCTACTACAACTTTGTTTGTTATTTCTGTTCCACTTGTTTTGTTATCTTCTTTAGAAATATGAAGGTGTTTGCATACATGGGACAACTTTAACATTCTCCAATGTCTGTGATGTTACTTTTAATTCGTTTTTTTCTCTTTGTTCTTTTACATTCTGTTTTGTATAATTTTTTCAGACCAGAACTACATGACACTGTGCAGCAGTACCTATTCTGTTTCTTTATGTTTCATTTTGCAGTTTTAGTTTGTATATGGTTCTATTGCTTGACTCAGTTTCTCCTCTGAACTCTGTTAGCTTATGTGCTATATTACTCTTCTGTGTTATCATTCATTTCTCTTTCTCCTTATATCTTGGTTAGGCCTTCTTTTCAGTAATAACTTTCTCCTTAAATTTATGAGAATAAAGATAAATATTTGACTGACATTTATTATTTACTGGAGTTATTCTTTTATTCCTGTGTGCATTTCGTTATCTGCCTCTGTTCTGTTATGTTCTTTCCCTTCGTTTGATGGTATGTATACAGGGTCACCTGTGAGGTTCCTTTTGAGTGTTAGTCCTGCTTGAAAGGGGAGGCTCTATGCAAACCTGTTTCTTCACGAATAACATGGGAGAAATGGGGGAAATGGAGCGAGTTGACCAGCAGCCATGTGCATACACATGTGTGTGATGTGAGTTAGTAATTTATGGCTTTTTTAACTGTTTTCTTTCCAAGCCCTTTCTCAAAACTCAGTTTTAAGAGAAGATAAAGATGGCATATATTTATCATCCATCTTTACAAAATGCAAATGATACCCATATTATTTGTTAATATGTTAGCACAGTTTGAGTCAACCAACACTTTTTGGACCCTTATCATACACAAGATCCTATAGAGTCTATTTCATGTTTAAGAGTATCCATAATTCGTGACTTACTGGAAAATAGCACTGACCAGGACCCATGAGACCTGGGTTTCAGATATAGTTTGCCTAAACTAAGACTTTTTAGTTTGAAAAAATTATTTAAATTCTCTATACCTCTGGTTCCTGAGAAATTTATGTAAGACCATCACTAATTCTTTACAAATTGAAATCTCCCGATACTAAGAAACAGAGCAGAGATACAGAAAGCTACTTGAGTCTTTTGAAAGATTTTATCCAATCTTTGATGATAAGCATCAACAAAATAAATTTTAAAATATGGAACTTTTATTTACATATGTAAATAATTCTGTAATCAGAAAATATATAAGCATGTTTTCTTCACTGCTGGCCATGTTCATATGTCTTGGGAATACCATATCCCAGGGGGCATCAGTAGAGTAAGAAAGCTTTGTTAGTTTGACCCCCACAGAGGTATATCTTCTTGCATTCTCCGCTAAGTGGAAAAAATCAAAGTAAGTCAACAAGTGTATTTTTTAAATTATAACCGGTGATCTTTCTTTGCTAAAATGAATATTGACATCAAAATTCAGAAAAAAGTTACATATTGCCAAGTAGTAAGTTTTGCTCTTGAAAAATAGATGCTGACTTAGAATCCTTTCTTTAAACTGTAACTGTCTTCGTGATACATTATGAACTGTCTTGCAGTGCCTTATGTGTGATTGAAAAAACATACATATTTTAAAATTCACAGAAAGACAATTAATAAAAGACCTACATTTTACCTACACCAAAAGCTATCTGAGAAAGAAATTACATAAGAAAATTTGAAGGGAAAGGATAAGAAAAAGCAAAGAGATTCTGATAGGTCACTTTTTCATACACAAGCATTTAGTCTAGGGTAATCTTCCAGGACTGTCAGATTTGATTGAAAGATAATGCAAGATTTTTTTCTTGCCACAATTTATAGCATGTATCCATTAGGAATAATTATGGTTGCATGATTTTGCTAGCTGTTATCTCTACAAGTGTTACTAATGGTTTTATCAATTACTCCCTGTCCAATAACTGCATGGTTGTAACCTAATTTAAAGACACTCTATCACCAGGCTGATTTGTGTAGTAGTAAATGACAGCATTTGAGACACCAGCCAAATGACTCACTTCAGTGACTTAGTTAGTCTCTAATAATTAACAATTAGTAGGTACCTAGAGAAAGCTCAAGAGACTGGAGCTCCCACGTTTCTCTTTCTTATCTAAATATAAGAAGTTAGAGAGACTTCAGTGATTCATATTAATAAAATTGAAGGCCTCTATGGGTTTGGAGAACATGTGTATATAAGAGCTGTTAATAATTTCTATTTAAAATGAAAGAAATTGGGGTGATGCATGTTCATAAGGCTATGTCTTAATACATTGGAATTGGGAGATATGCTGAGACCCACAAGTAGAAAAATTACTCTCTAAGTATTTTTTTTTCCAGGCACGTTAGTGCTTCGGTTCAGAAGTAAAGTCAATGTGCTAAAAGGGGAATAGTGTTGGCAAATTTGTGCTATTTCTTGAACTTTAAAGGGAAAATGCTGTATGTGCAAAAAGAAGCACTTCATTACAGATCATTAGTGGGAACTTTATGTACAGCTGAAGGCTCAGAAAGGTATTGCCTGCTTAGAACTAGCTGGGAAGAAATCTGAAATCCCCTTCTTTTTTTTTTTAATGAATGTAAAGATGATTTTTTTTTTCCTCTAAAGATGTTATCTCTAGGGATTTTTTTTTTTTTAAAGAAATCGGCCCATTTTGAAAGTCTAAATAAGAGCCTGAATTTCAAGTCTTAAGTGGCCTACATTTTCTGAAAGTAGTTTGTTTTCTCAGGGTGCAAGATAGTGAAAGTGAGATATGAATGGAGGGAGGATCAGGGTTCTGGCCCTGTGCTGCCCTTCTGCAGAGTCCATCAGTATATTTGGAGCGACCTTGATGAGACCAAGTTGCTTAGCAGTAATTTATCAATCAGGTTCCTGTGTCAGGCCTTAGTACTTTTTAGTACTTTAAGGCTTTCAGGTAAAACATGAACTTAAGATAACAATCAATTTACAAGAAAAGTGTATCAGGTAGAATGATGAAGAGTTTCATTCAACACCCATCATGACCTTCCCAGTTGTACAGGAAGACCCCAACCTGTAGAGAAACATGGGTACTGTGCTCATTCTGTACCAGCTTGTTCTCAGTAGTCTCTGTGAGGAATTTGGTGAGCAGAGCCAACTACAAAGATATTACAGCCTCAGAGCTTTAAGAATGTTGTGGAGAGTACTCTTTAAAAACATCTTCACACTACTCTGATGACTGCATTTCACTACACAGTCATGACTGGTAAACAGATGTTCCTAGATAAATTCTGATGGACATTCATCACCCCGATTCCTTCGGCTTGCTCCACAAATGTGCTACACGAATCAAGTGTGCAAACGAGCTGAAAGTCCAAGTCCCCAGCCACTCCCTGCTACAGAGCATCATTCCTTGCACATATAATTTTGTCACCGTTTTGTACTAATCACAAAAGAAATCAGTGGAAAGGAAGAAAATAAATCACTGAGGATCTGATCATTCCCTGAACAAGATCACAATGGCCAATTTGCAGGAAAGGGTTTCTCTAATTTCCCCTTGTGGTGGTGATGAGGTTATGAAATAGTCATAATAGCAGGAGAACTGCCCTCTCTGGAAGCTGCTAAGAAAACCCCAACCATAATAGAAGGGCAAGGCCTCGTGGTGTTTCTTACAATGGAGTTGAAGCCCCACCCGCCTCACCCAGTCGTATTTGCATATTCTTTTGAAAACCACACATTGAGTATCTATAGCCCCAGCTGATGTCATCGGGCACAGCATGCAGCCACTAGAAGTGGGACAATTATAATTTTTGTAGCTGATTAATCATCATGAAAAAGTAACAGTCAATTGACTCAATCATACATCCATGGTGATTAATCACACTTCACTTGTGTTTTTTTCCCCCAAGTATTTTACTGACAGTGCAGATGTTGGTTGATTTTCTCCTTTAGCCTTTTACTTGGTCACAGATGTTAAGTAATCACCTTGTCCTGATACTTGACTTATCCATAATCTTCAGTATTACAAGCCCTTAAAAGAAAATGTGCTATTTTCTTAGAAATCAAATGATAACATAGTTATTACCTTTAAAAAAAAACAGGTTAATCAATATATGAAATAGCCATAATTGTACTCTGTAATCACAGATGCTTTTTTTTTTTTTTTAATAATCATGCTACTCCCCCATTTGTTCCCCAATGGCGTGATTACTGATAAAACACTGGGAAAGAGAGCTGTTTTTCTTCCCTCCTCCTGGAGTGTTAATAGCTCAATTCCACTTAGATTTAATTCAAAACTAGATGTTCTAATCCAGATTTATAAAAGGCCTCACCTGGTTGCATTTCACTTTGGGGGCAGACATAATTTACTCCTGAAAATAGAACAGACATCCTACCACACTCTCACCTGAGCAACAACACTCCTGGAGACGTCTCAGTCACTGGCCCATAAGAGAAGCTAAAATGATTCCACCGGTGCCATATTTATAAAACTGTCACATATGAATTGTTGATATTTAAGAAGTAATTACCAACACACCAGTTCGCTGGTAAAAGAGGAATATTCAAGGAATATTCCAAACGATTATGAATCAATTAAATCACTTTTAGGGACAAGTGACAACCTAGTTTGTATTCAAGGCAACAGAAACGCTTCACTTCAGGCTTCTTGCTGGAGTAGTGGGATTAGCGGGTGAGGTGTGTCAAAGATATGCTGCAGTCAAGCCCTAGCAGACACCCTTGCCTGGTCTAATTTCTCAAATAGAAATGCCTGATCCCGAGGGAACGGCACGGCGGCTGTCACAAAGTGAAGTCCCACCCCCGCCCCCCAGCCTGGCTCCCATGATTTCAGACTCTCCAATCTTAGAGGACAGTATCATCTCCCAGGACTGCCCTTCGGATCATCTTTGAGATCATTTCCGATGTCGGAAACTGCTTTCGCACCAACATAACACAGCACCATTGAGTTCTGTCCTAGGTGACTGTCTTGATACTGTTAATAAAGAGCCTTGGGTTGGATATAATTGTTAATAAACTAATTCTAAAAATCCACTCAAATGTCACTTATAATCAGGATTTTCTGCTGGGCTAGGACCCCTGGGGAAACCTTTGAAGCTGTGAATCTTGTATGCAAGGGCAGGGAGGAACATAAGAAAGTGGAGGGTTACCATTGCTCTCTAGTTTAGGCATTTAAAATGATCACATATGCCGAAGCTCAGAAAGTGAGGGATGGGGCGAAGAACCGGTAGGAAACTCTCCAACTAAACCCAGTTCTCTTTGGATGTGCCAGAGGGAGAGGTGAAAAGATGTTATTACTTGTAATTTATAACAGGAACATCAAGGCACAGAAGATAATATAAAAGCATTTCAGTGAGAAATACCCATGACATGGAACTATTTAAAACAATTAATCAAAAAAGCCTAATTATTCAATTAGATGGATAAATGAATCTCCTTAAAGTGGATATGCAAAAAAGAGAGTGATGATGAAATCTTTTAAAGGGAAATGAGTGTAACAAATCAGCTAAATATGATCTCTAAAAAATTCTGAATAATAAGTCAGTGATTATGTTTTAATTGGGCTTTAGCTTTATTATAATTGAGGACACTCATTATCTTGTTTTATTGTATTTATGATTTTAATATTCATACCATTTGGTACTTTATCCTTGTATACTTTCTGCCAGTGCTTGTTGCACTTCCTGGCTGATTAGTGCCTGGGTCAGTGTGAAGTGAATACAGATGTCTCAATAATGACCGGCAGGAGCATTGGGCTGATTTTCAGTGTTTGAAGGTCTCCTATAAAGTTGTCCTTTGTGCCATTGTGAGGGTTATTTTTTTCTGTTATTTTTTTTTTTCCTCTCTCTCTCTCAACATGAGCAGCTCTGTTGGTAGGAGTCATCTAACAGAAAACTATTTTTCACTCTGAAGGGGATCAAGGGACTTCATTTTGGGGTATGGTAAGTGTTTCTAAAATGACAACTTATACATGCACATTGATCCTATCTTAGGAAAAAAATATGTTTTATGCAAACAGTAACATCTAACTGAAAATTCGAGCTCTTTATCTGAGTGTAGAACGGAGGGCAACACAGAGCTCTTAATGCTTGTAACTTCCAGACGATCGGATAAGCCACTCTTTGTTCACAGAGAAGGGCAGTTGAGCCAAAGATTATTTCCAAGTTTTTGTCAATCACTTTGCCCTGTAAAAGGTGCACACATGGCTGATTACTTACACGCTCAAAATCAGCCAAAAGGTGCAGTCAGAATGGGTCGACAACTGTTCAGCTGCCTTATACATACAGAGAGCTTTAAACGGGCCTTTGAGAAGCAAAGAGGGTAACCATTTAGTGTGTGGGCATGGGATTTTTGTAAAACCCAAATGACATACATGAGTATTTAATCCATTTTTTAAATCTTCCAAATGACTCAGTGGCAAGAATTGCATTTAAGATTTTATTTAGGTCCACAGTTTTGCTGCAAGTTATATTGAGATTTGGAGGTAAATAGAATGTGTGGACTCTATTTCGCCCCTTGGTCAGATAAATTTGTATTTCCCAGCCAATCATCCTCTTAGTAAAATAACTTAATGAAAAAATAATGAACGAATAAATAAATAAATAAATTGGAAGGAAAACACCTACACATCTGATGGCCTGTGCAATACTGAGAGCGCTAGTCCACCTGGTCACTTTTCCAAACGCAGCCATAAAAATTATTTCAAAACCTGGATATAGCTCTTTATTGGCAGATATATTTCCATGATCATATTTTTGAAAAAGAAAAATTGACTTGTAACATCAAGCCACGATATATGTTTTCTATGACGTGCTCTCTAAACAGCAGATCGTAGGCAAGTGCTCATCGGCTCTCTCAACTTTGGCATTATTGATCTTTGGGGCCAGATAATTTTTGGTTGTGAGAGGCTAATCTACACATTGTAGGATGTTTAGCAGCATCCCTGGATCCACCCTACTCATGCCAGAAGCACCACCTTTTCCTCAGTTGTGACAAAGATGTAACAGGCATTTCCAAATATCCCCTGGGAGGCAAAATAGCCACCCCCACATTTGAAAAGTATTGTTTTAAAGCCTTAGATGACAGTAAGACATTCTTAAAATTCAGATGGTCCACAATAATATAGTAATAGACAATTATAAAAGCAGGCCATTGATCCCATCCACTGTTACCTGGAAATTGGGAAGGGTCGGATGATTTTCTGCTCAGTTTTCTGATACTAACCGGTTCTATCATCCATAGCACTTTCAAGATTTCGCAGGGATGAAAAAGAAATAGTACAAGAAGCTGTGATGTTTTAACTTGAGGAAAATTGGAAAATTTACTGGAATATAATAGTAATGATAGTGATACTAGCAACAATGATAATAATAGCAGCATCCATTAACCAACACAGCACTAGGCAGCCTTATATTTGTCTACTCATGGAGGTTATTTTACCATGAACAATTTCTCCAGGTAACAAGCCCAGATTACTCTGCTTAATCAGTGCTTATTCTCTGATCCAGTGCTGGTGTGGTGCCTAGAGGCTGTGTAACAAATGCGTTGGCACCCTTTCTCAAGGCTGTCTGTATCTGGGCTCTTGGATCAACACCAGGTATTTAGTTGAATACAACGACTTCAGTGGTTCCATTTTGAAAATGTGAAGATCAAGTTATTTATCTTGAGATACTGAATGCAAAGGATTCTTAAAGAAGCTTCAAGAACTCCCTGTATGTGATTGGACAGTTAGTTTACACATGTATATCTCTAATTGTAGGAGGTCCAGCATAGGATTTCCCCTTTAGCTATGTTGAATCAAAGTTTTCCGTGGAAGAAGAGAGCCAATGGCATTTCCTGTGCTGGACTCACTTGGTGTCTTCTCTGTGTCCTATACATATTCTCTGCAGAATCGATGGCTCCTTTAACTACCTTTATTTTACTTACGTTGCTTTAAAAAGGTTAAAAAGCAGCACATTTTCCTCCTTAACTTCTTTGTAGCTGCAACTAGGGTTTCTCTTCCATCTAGTTGAGTGTTCTTAATTTTTTCTTTTTAGCTTTTTATGTGTTGTATGTTCCTCTCCTACACTGTCTTCCTGTGTTTTATAATTGCTGAATGAGGGTTACCTGACCCACTTATCATTCCATTTCTCTATCTGCCTCTCAAGATTTGACCTCCCTTTGAGCCTCTGTCTTAAAGATAAGTCCCCTGTCCTTTAAGAGTTTGAGCCACATGATCTCAAAGTAAGTGAGCTACACACATTTCACAAGCCATTTTTCACTCTGATAGTTCTAACCATACTACACAGCTATTGTCATTCTGTTCTTAGAGTCACTCCTGGTCACACATAAGCTTTCTTCACATATTCTTCTCCACTGACCATGAAATGGGAGATCTTTAAGACCTCTTCTCTTCGTGCTCTGTGCCCCACAGTTTTGGCTGGGAGTGAAAAGCTTCTGCATAGAATACTTTAAGAATGTTAACACCAAAGAAGTAAAGGAAATGAGTCCTCAGGGATGGTGATTCTCTTCTTTTTCCTCTTTTCAAAACTTACCTCTTCTCCCTCATTTGCAGGACAAAATAATAAACAGAATTTCTAAGCATAGAAGGAGCTGCAAATTGCCTCCAAACATGTATAATCCCTTTTCATGTGTGTGGAACTTTCAGCTACTTGTGTCATATTGTGTGTGTTACTTTAGTAAAAAATATTTTTCCCATTCAAGGATCTTATTGGCAGTGTATATCAGTTACCTAAATTGAAAGGTGACACGTTTTTTTCTACATACAAGAAAGAGGGAAAATCTATTCCCAAATTTCCATAAAGAAGATTTCATGACATTCTATTTAGAATCAGTTTCACAATTATATACCGATCATTTTGATGAGAAAATTTATTATTTCTCCTTATGAGATAATGTATATCAACTTGTGAATTCAGATGATATTCTTCAAAGATGCAAAATAAAAGTGGGCCAGGATTTCAAATTGTCTGTTATTTTTTTCTGCAATTAAATTCCGAATAAAAATGAAGTGATGTGAAATTATACCCACATTAGCAGAATTTTTAAAAAAGTAAATAAAATTATGAAAAAATTAAAAGAAGAAATGTTCACAAAGTCAACCATCACATTAAAATTCGTTTTTGCTGGGTTAGCTGAAAGACCATGAAAAAAATCCACCTGCCATTCAGTTTAATTTCTTGTGTTTAGAGCTCTACAGCATTCTGTGTAAAACTAATCAATAAAAAGGATTTATGAGACCTTGAAATAGAACAGTCGAAAGGAGGAAATTATAGTCAGTTTTAGTTATTAAAGATTTTCACCACTAAATTTAGTATAAGGGAAACGTTATACATCTTTTTTAGCTGAAACAGGACATTTATCAAATGCATGGATTGGGGAGACAATTGTGCTTAGACCCACTGCAATGTGTCTTTATTTGTTGCTCACCATTTATTGTGGGCTGTAGTGAAGTAGGCTCAAACAGAAGGGAAATAGGGTTGGAAAAACTATGTTTTGTTTTGTTTTTTTAAAGGAAAGTGAGCCATGACCTAAACATCAGAGAACAAAAGTATTGTGAATTCAGATCCAGTCCATATTAAACTGCTTTGACTATATATGTAAAAGAACGAGGGCAAGGAAAGAAGGAGACAAGGAGAGAGGAAATAAGGAAGAAAAAGGGACAAAGCTCACCATCAGCTTAAATGGCTTTTCAATATTACAGAATCAAAATTTAGCCCTGATCATACTTGGAGGCCAAGTCATTACTGATTTTCCTTTAATTTTGTATCCTAATATTTGCAGGACCATGAGCATTTCTTAAAATAGTTATGCAGGGACTACATAACATTGTTGCTTAGTGACAATGAGTTTTGAGACCCCACCTCAAAGTGCTCCCATACTGCATATATAGTCTGGAGACTTTTACTTAGATTGATTTTGTAGCAGGGTAATTTGAGAAAATTCAAGAATTTCACTTTTGTTTGATGAAATACAAATGACAGATGGAAAACTGCAATATTTTGAAAAGAAAAAATGCAATGATGCACAGAACAGAAGATTGCCATAATAATAATAGTACTTAGCATTTACACTGAGTTCTTCATCTGCAAAGTGCTTTACAAGCAACTAATTAAGCCTCATAACACTCCTGAAAGACAGGTAAGTATCATTACTGCCATTCTACAGATGGAGAAAATGAGGCATGGGGGTTAAGTATCTTAGCCTAAGGCTATTGGAAATAAATAGCAACACCTGGATTAAGGGTTAGGGTCTCAGTCCTTCCCGGATAAAAGACCAGAGGACTGGCATTCTTTCAACCAAAACAATGATGCTTTTAGTGCTAAATATTTTTCTTGTTGAAAAGATTAACACATCATTCAGTTAGCACTGATTTTCTTATAAACTGCAGTGACACTTGCCTTCAGAAAACAATAACCTGTTCCCTGTTTCTTTATTTTCGTCATTCATTCTTCTTGCTGTCTCCACAATTATCCCCAAAGAATGCCTTTTCTGAATGACTAGGTGATGAGGGCCTTTAGAGTCAGTGTCACCTGGTGGCAAAGCATTGAGACTCGGGTTTCACTTTCTATTAAAGTTACAAATCATATCGATGGGCTTCATTTCAAAATTATGATGGCTTCTCATTTCTGATGGGTAGTAATTGTTGGCAATTTCAAAATCCTACACTATGGGAGGAAGAAATATGTAGATCTTATTCTTTTCTACCATTTAGCTCTCTCCATAATTTTCCTGAATCTCAAAATTATTGTTCAAGATGTAGAATGTCACCAAAGAAACAATTCTCAGCATGAAAGCAATCATCTAGTAGATTGCTTGTTTCTGAAGGTTTTGCTGCTGCTCACTTTTAGAAGTCACCTAATTTTTAATGATACTTTGCTGAGCTCAAAGCGCATTTTGGGAAATAGCAAAAATTTTAGGACAAGGTTCCTTTTCTTTCTCTTTCGAGGATCAACAGGGTTGTTAACCTTAAAAAGAATGCTGGTTATTTTACCAGCAAAAGAAGGGTTTATTAGGGAATAAAAGAGAACTATAATAGGGACAAACAAGCTGGGGCAAAACCATGGGGGTAACCCCCGCACTAAGGAGAGAACCCCTCTCTTATAGAGCAAAGGCGGGAGTTGGAAAGACTGTTATAAAGGAAAAGTCCATTGGAGTAAATTAGGAGTTCAAAGTATAGTGGCTTTTCATTGGCTAAGTTGTGACAGTCTCTTATTGGCTGGGCCGTTGCCAGAGGAGGAGGAAATCCTTTCTTCCACCTGCTGGGACAGTAAAGTAATATCCAGGAGCCAGGTCTGTGTGGTCCTGTTGGATTTGCAATTGAAGGCAAGTGGTAGAGCGTGAAAGCGGCCCCTGCAGAACCCCCTGACGCCTTTTTTCCCCCATCTGACTCCATTTTAATGAGTTTTCCCTTTATTAATTTTTCAACGATGGTGTTTTCATGTGTACGTGTTTATAAATTCCCAGCCCCTAAGATCTTATATACCAACAGAGGGGAACAGGATTTGAAACAAGAGTGAGCAATGCACTAATGATACTGTGGGATCTAAATGTATAATTAAGTCATATTCTGCTATCTAATAAATCCATTGAGGAACTATGGAAAGGAACAGAGATTAGTTTTGTCTGCTTATGTACTGAGATCAGTTTTTGCCAAACTTCCGATTTGTACATGTGGCCATTAATTGCTAATTTGATTCTGAAAATTTATTCTTATAAGCTTGTTTTTTAGAGTTCCAAATGATAATGTTCAAAATCTAGAATGTAGTGATGGTTACACAACTCTGTGAATACACTAAAACCATGGAATTGAACACTTAAAATTGTAAATTTTATGTTATGTGAATTATAGCTCAATAAAACTGTTTGTAAAAAAAAAAAAAATCAGAAATTTCCAAGCCTCTTCACCACATCCTCCCATTCAGTGGTGGTCATTAGCTTCCAAGAACTATGCTCTACTCTATCAATTTAGAACGTACTCTTCAGAGTATTTTTAAAAGATTTTTTATAAAATCTTAAAAGATTGTTTTTTTCCTCACCTTGTTTCTGTTGGCTCTGCAGAAGCCATTTGGGTGCCCAGCTGCTGCCCATATTCTCCATACTTAAGTCTACCCAACGGGAACACTGTTGAGAAAACCATTGCTCCAATACTGAATCAACCAACATGGGTCCCATACCCACTAAAAGTGAAACTATCTCCTATTGGAAGGAAACTACAGTTTATGAGGAAGACTAATTTCTCTGCCCTCACAATTACACAAAAGACTCAATGCCCTCACTGCTGCAATTTGATACCTCCCACCCTGGAGTTCAGAGTTCCACCTTGATTCTTCCTGGCTAGCTGGCTCCTCTGTCTGTAGAAGGCTACAATGGGCAGCGACCATGACTTCAAGAGTGATCTGTAAGTCCCACAGGAAATAATATAATGAATACACTGAATATTTGCTAAGTAAATCCATGAAGGTTGGATTGATTGGAATTTAGACGGAGTTACTATTTTCATCATTTCTCTTTTCTCTTTGCTTCCCCACTTCTTGTTGCCAATACTCTATGAAAACATACTTATAATGACAATAGAATATTCTAGAAAGTATGTTGTTATTTATCCAATCATTTCCTTATTAGCATATAGTTAGAGGTGTGTAAAAAAAAAACTAAAGTTGTGATTCCTACTTCGCACTGACATACACAGTATCTTCTTAAATACCCTCATTTATAGGTTTTGTTCTCTATTATTTCATATTTAATCTAACGTTAAAGCTTTACCAAATTGAAATATATAAATTGTTCTAAGCCTCTTTCTGCTGGTTGCCAAAGACCACAGTAAATTTGACCAGTTATAGTACCACGTCCAAATATATGAGAGTTTTCCTCTCCCTCAACCTTTGGCATTTTTGCATTCTGATTTTTTTCAAATAAATTAAATAATTCCTCTAAAGTACATTTCATAGTGTCCCATAGTAAGGTATTACACTTAATGGTATTATTATAAATTTTGTTACTAATAATGATATAGATACTTGTCCAGGTACTAGGAAAATAATGGCATCTCTCTTGAATTCATCTTTCTTTCATTATCAGTAGGTTGAAAAATGTTCTATATTTATCATTTCTATGTCTTCCATGAATTTTCTTATTATCTCTTTTATTTATTTTTATTAGAGTGCTTCTCTTTTTATCTAGATTTTTAAGCATTTTAAATATAGTAACAATATTAACCTGTCATTTTTGTCTTAAATATTTTCAACAATTTTATTGTAATTCCTTGAGTTTTTTGACATAAAATTTCAAATTATTATTGATGTATATTAATCTTTAAAGAAGGATTTTATCTACCACTATTTTTATGTTTAGAATAGTTTCCCCAAATTTTAATCTCAGCAACACTCAGTTTTTGAAAAGTGTTGTTAAATAAATAAAATTATATGGCCTACTATGTTTGGAGAAAATGAAGAGGTATTAATGTAAGTGGTTTACTTTCATGTTTCCCATGCTTTTTAGGAAGGTAATATGCATTGAATTTCCAATGAGGGAATAAAGTGTACCACATTTATAGAACACATGTGGCCAGAAACCTCTGTTCATAAAGCATGCCATACCATAGGGCTGCTGTAGCTCAGAACACAGGACAAGTGACCCTACGTAGGAATTATTTGCCTGTCCCAACATTATTTTTAAAAAGGTAAACCATACTTTCTTTTAGTTGTTAAAGGCCTCATTATTTACGTATTTAACTTTTTTTCATATAAGGTGTTATTTGATATCTTGTAGGCTGGGATTCCCTTTTTTTTTTTTTTTTTCCCACCAATAATCAGTTCTCCCAGTACCTTTTTTTAAAAAACCTGCAGTCTTTTAATCATTTGGTTTATGATGCACTCTCTTTTTTGCCATGATATAATTCTTACATACATATTTAGTGTGTTGAAGTACTCTCCGTTTTATTAATCTGAATAGAACTTTATGAATCAGAACCATATAGTGTTTTAGCACTACAATACATTTAAATATCTCCTTTAATATATTTAAATATGTGATGCTCATAGACACCTTTACCTATCTATTCTTCCAAACTTTTAGAATTATTTTATCATGATCCTAAATATCATTTTATTAATCCTATAATTAATTTGGAAACAATTTGCATATTTTACAAAATCTAGTGCTCCACTATGGAGATACAGTTTTTGTTCTTATTGTATTGAAGTTTTTATTTATATTGCTTAGGAATGTATTTTGATACTTTATATAGATTATGTATTTTGACACTTTATATTGATTTCTTAGTAAGATATTACTATTATGTGAATAGTACCTTTTCTCATTATGTGCTCTAATTGATTATTGCTGCTGTATAGAAAAACTATCAACTTTTGCCATTTAATTTGTATCCAATCATTGTAATGAACTTGAATATTAATTCTCAGAATTTTACAGATGGTTCTCTTGAGTTTTTCTATTTAAATAGTCATATTGTCTGCAAATAATAACAAAAACTTGCCTTCTCTGACTTCAGTAGTATTATGTTTTATTGCCTTGGCAAGGAAGTCTATGTCTGGGTTAATTAGTAAGGGTAATAGCCAGCATTCTTGATATTAATTAAATATAATATTGGCTTTTTAAAGATAATTTTAAACATATATTAATGAACATTTTATTCCTAATTTTGTAGGAATTAATTTTTAAAAATCAGAAATGGGTGTTGAATACTATTGAAGGCATTTTACCAACATATAAGAGCAAAAGGAATCTCTGAAATTTCTTTTTGTATCTGTCTATCTACACACACACACACGGTTATAAGTTAAGACATTTATATATGTAGTTGTATATGTCATGTATACAACCACACGCACACATACACATCTATGTCTAATGTTACTAAAAAGACTGGCTTTCCTGCACTAAATTCTCTCTGGCATAAACTAAGGCATGTTCCTAGAGGCTGTGTCTTAGTGCTTAATGCTGAGACTGCCACATAATTTTCTTATGTGGTTTCAGATTTCTGTAATAAATCATTTTCAGATTCTCCTTGGGCCTCAGGATAATGGTCTCTTTACCTCTGTTTCTCTTTTTTTTATTGGACCTTGTCTTATTGTTGTTTTTGTTTTTCCCTCCTTCCAGTGCTTAAATCAGAGCCATCCAGAGTTAGTGTTTGCCATCAGATAAGATACCAATTTTCTTTGAAGCTGCTAATGGTCTACCAGGTGCTAAATGTATTCCCTTTTCATATCTATACATATGAAAGAGTACTAAACATCTATATTATCAGCCATACATCAGTGTCTAATAAAACTTTATCCGGTTCAGTTCTTTTGGACTGAAAGGGAACCGTTTTCCAACTCCTAGAGATAAAGGACAAAGGAATTCTATACTGTACTGCTTTAGAAGCTCCTGCCTATAGACCATTTATGATTCCACACATGCAGGGTGATATTTTCTAAGATGTAACTCTCTAGGTTCAACCCTGCACCATCTGCACAGTTGACACATAGTAGGACTGTGTTCTACATATGGTTGAACCAAGACTTAAATGACAAAGTTGGTCTGAGACATAAGAACCAATGTTCAAGGGCCAGAGAGAGGCCTTAGGAGCTAAAGGTATTCCCCAGCTGACAGCCCCTAAGATGTGCAAAAAAATAAACGGGATCTGCCACCATAACAATAAAAAATTTAAAAAAAAAAAGGAAAAAAAAAAAAGAAATTGGATTCTGCCAACAACCTGAATGAGGCTGGAAGGAAGGTCTCCCCCAGTACCTCTAGATAAGAGCCCCAACCTGCCAACGCCTTGGTTTTGGTCCTGGGAGACTCTCAGCAGAGAACCAGCTCAGCCATGCTGTGCTACAACTTCTTTTTTTTTTTTTTTTAAGATTTTATTTATTTATTTGACAGAAAGAGAGAGAGTGCCCATGAGACAGGGGGAGAGGCAGAGGGAGAGAAAGAAGCAGACTCCTTGCTGAGCAGGGAGTCTGACATGGGGCTTGATACAGGAACCCTGTGATCATGACCTGAGCAGAAGAGATCATGAACTGAGCTGAAATCAAGAGTTGGAGGCTTACCCACTGAGCCACCCAAGCACCCTGTGCTACAATTTCTGACATACCCAAACTGAAAGCTACCAAATTTGTGCTGATGAAAGCTGGTAAGTTTGTGGTGCCAGGCTCATATTGCTGTCTGACAGCTTGCTTTGTCTCCTACTGCCCCCACCCCCTTCATCATTCACAGGGCATTACCTCCCATAAATCTCTAGCAATTAAAACAAAACTTGAGGAAAGTGTGGGGGGGTGGGGAGGGGATGAGAGTGCCTTGGTGCCTTAAGAAACAAGACTTTCATGCCATAAGGATGACTGCACCAGTGTTGTGTTAGATACTGACCTGAAGATTGTATTGCTGTGTACTCAGTACAGATGAAATGAGGTGTCTTCCTGTTGTTTCTCAGGAAGCAGGACTCCTTTGTTGTAGACAACAAGTTGGAGGAGACCATTATTTTTCTCATAATCTCTCTCGCTCTTCTATTCAGTGGAAACCCCTCTCCCAACCAACTCAAGCACTTATATATTCTTTCAGTCTTAATTTTCCAGGGTTCTTTGAGTTTATATCCTTTTTACTGTCTTCATAGATAATTTACTGGGAAGTTTAGAGTTACTCAGTGAAGAGTTACTTTCTTGGTGTCCGTTGGATAGAAATCTGGAAAGATGGGGCACCTGGGTGGCTCAGTTGGTTAAGCATCCAACTCTTGATGTCAGCTCAGTTCATGATCTCAGGGTCATGAGTTCAAACCCCACCTTGAGCTCCATGTTCAGTGGAGGGTCTGCTTGAGATTCTCTTTCTTCCTCTCCCTCTGTCCCTCACACTCATGCTTTCTCTCAAAAACAAATAAATCTTTAAAATAAAAAAAAAGAAATTTGGGCACACATTCAGATTCTTCAAGTGAAGATAAAGCTCACAGAAACAAGTCAAAAGTAGTTTAGTCCATTCTGTTCTAGAACATTTCAATTCTCTTTTATAAAAGAAGTAAAAATTAAACACCTTTAAGCAGATATTTCAAAATTTCAACCCTACTTCATGTAATAATCATATGATAAACTACATCAGAAAAATACTATGAAACTACTTAGACCATATACATTTCTCAAAGTAACCAAGACAATGAGGAAGGGTAACTATATAGTGTACCATTACGTATTATTTGAAATTATGATTTAGATACAGAATAATTTTTTTAATTTTTTATTGTTATGTTAATCACCATACATTACATCATTAGTTTTTGATGTAGTGTTCCATGATTCATTGTTTGTGCATAACACCCAGTGCTCCACGCAGAATGTGCCCTAGTTAATACCCATCACCAGGCTATACCATCCCCCCACCCCCTCCCCTCTAGAACCCTCAGTTTGTTTTTCAGAGTCCATCGTGTCTCATGGTTCATCTCCCCCTCCGACTTACTCCCCTTCATTCTTACCCTCCTGCTATCTTCTTCTTTTTCTTTTTTCTTAACATATGTTGCATTATTTGTTTCAGAAGTACAGATCTGTGATTCAACAGTCTTGCACAATTCACAGCGCTCACCATAGCACATACCCTCCCCCCTGCCTATCCCCTCCCACCCCCCACCACTCCAGCAACACTCAGTTTGTTTCCTGAGATTAAGAATTCCTCATATCAGTGAGGTCATATGATACATGTATTTCTCTGATTGACTTATTTCACTCAGCATAACACCCTCCAGTTCCATCCACATCGTTGCAAATGGAAACATCTCATTCCTTTTTATGGCTGCATAATATTCCATTCTGTATATATACCACTTCCTCTTTATCCATTCATCTGTTGATGGACATCTTGGCTCTTTCCACAGTTTGGCTATTGTGGACATTGCTGCTATAAACATTGGGGAGCACATACCCCTTCGATCCCTACATTTGTAACATTGTGGTAAATACCCAGTAGTGCAATTAATGGATTGTATGGTAGCTCTATTCTCAACTGTTTGAGGAACCTCCATACTGTTTTCCAGAGTGGTTGCACCAGCTTGCATTCCCACCAACAGTGTAGGAGGGTTCCCCTTTCTCCGCATCCCCGCCAACATCTGTCGATTACTGACTTGTTAATTTTAGCCATTCTGACTGGTGTGAGGTGATATCTCATTGAGGTTTTGATTTGGATTTCCCTGATGCTGAGCGATGTTGAGCACTTTTTCATGTGTCTGTTGGCCATTTGGATGTCTTCTTTGGAAAAATGTCTGTTCATGTCTTCTGCCCATTTCTTGATTGGATTATTTGTTCTTTGGTTGTTGAGTTTGATAAGTTCTTTATAGATTTTGGATACTAGCCCTTTATCTGATATGTCATTTGCAAATATTTTCTCCCATTCGGTCGGTTGTCTTTTGGTTTTGTGGACTGTTTCTTTTGCTGTGCAAAAGCTTTTTATCTTGATGAAATCCCAATAGTTCATTTTTGCCCTTGCTTCCCTTGCCTTTGGCAATGTTTCTAGGAGGAAGTTGCTGTGGCTGAGGTCGAAGAGGTTGCTGCCTGTGTTCTCCTTTAGGATTTTGATGGACTCCTGTCTCACATTTAGGTCTTTCAACCATTTGGAGTCTATTTTTGTGTGTAGTGTAAGGAAATGGTCCAGTTTCATTCTTCTGCATGTGGCTGTCCAATTTGCCCAACACCATTTGCTGAAGAGACTGTCTTTATTCCATTGGACATTCTTTCCTGCTTTGTCAAAGATGAGTTGACCATAGAGTTGAAGGTCCATTTCTGGGCTCTCTATTCTGTTCCATTGATCTATGTGTCTGTTTTTGTGCCAGGACCATACTGTCTTGATGATAACAGCTTTGTAATAGAGCTGGAAGTCCGGAATTGTGATGCCACCAGCTTTGCTTTTCTTTTTTAACATTCCTCTGGCTATTCGGGGTCTCTTCTGGTTCCATACAAATTTTAGGATTATTTGTTCCATTTCTTTGAAAAAAGTGGATGGTATTTTGATGGGGATTGCATTGAATGTGTAGATTGCTCTAGGTAGCATTGACATCTTCACGATGTTTGTTCTTCCAATCCATGAGCATGGAACGTTTTTCCATTTCTTTGTGTCTTCTTCAATTTCTTTCATGAGTATTTTATAGTTTTCTGAGTACAGAACCTTTGCCTCTTTGGTTAAATTTATTCCTAGGTATCTTATGGTTTTGGGTGCAATTGTAAATGGGATCGACTCCTTGATTTGTCTCTCTTCTGTCTTGTTGGTGTATAGGAATGCCACTGATTTCTGTGCACTGATTTTATATCCTGCCACTTTACTGAATTCCTGTATGAGTTCTAGCAGTTTTGGGGTAGAGTCTTTTGGGTTTTCCACATGCAGTATCATATCATCTGCAAAGAGTGAGAGTTTGACTTCCTCTTTGCTGATTTGGATGCCTTTTATTTCTTTTTGTTGTCTGATTGCTGTGGCTAGGACTTCTAATACTATGTTGAATAGCAGTGGTGATAGTGGACATCCCTGCCACGTTCCTGACCTTAGGGGAAAAGCTCTCAGCTTTTCTCCATTGAGAATGATATTCGCTGTAGGTTTTTCACAGATGGCTTTTATGATATTGAGGTTTGTACCCTCTATCCCTATACTCTGAAGAGTTTTGATCAAGAAAGGATGCTGTACTTTGTCAAATGCTTTTTCTGCATCTATTGAGAGGATCATATGATTCTTGTTCTTTCTTTTGTTAATGTATTGTATCACGTTGATTGATTTGCGGATGTTGAACCAGCCTTGCAGCCCAGGAATAAATCCCACTTGGTCATGGTGAATAATCCTTTTAATGTACTGTTGGATCCTATTGGCTAGTATTTTGGTTGAGAATTTTTGCATCCATGTTCATCAAGGATATTGGTCTGTAATTCTCCTTTTTGATGGGGTCTTTGTCTGGTTTTGGGATCAAGGTAAAGGTGGCCTCGTAAAATGAGTTAGGAAGTTTTCCTTCCATTTCTATTTTTTGGAACAGTTTCAGGAGAATAGGTATTAATTCTTGAAATGTCTGATAGAATTCCCCTGGGAAGCCATCTGGCCCTGGGCTTTTGTTTGTTGGGAGATTTTTGATGACTGCTTCAATTTCCTTAGTGGTTATAGGTCTGTTCAGGTTTTCTATTTCTTCCTGGTTCACTTTTGGTAGTTGATACATCTCTAGGAATGCACCCATTTCTTCCAGGTTATCTAATATGCTGGCATAGAGTTGCTCATAATATGTTCTTATAATTGTTTGTATTTCTTTAGTGTTGGTTGTGATCTCTCCTCTTTCATTCATGATTTTACTAATTTGGGTCATTTCTCTTTTCTTTTTGATAAGTCTGGCCAGGGCTTTATCAATCTTGTTAATTCTTTCAAACAACCAGCTCCTAGTTTCGTTGATCTGTTCTACTGTTCTTTTGGTTTCTATTTCATTGATTTCTGCTCTGATCTTTATTATTTCTCTTCTCCTGCTGGGGTTAGGCTTTCTTTGCTCTTCTTTCTCCAGCTCCTTTAGGCATAGGGTTAGGTTGTGTATTTGAGACCTTTCTTGTTTCTTGAGAAAGGCTTGTATTGCTCTATACTTTCCTCTCAGGACTGCCTTTGTTGTATCCCAAAGATTTTGAACAGTTGTGTTTTCATTTTCATTGGTTTCCATGAATTTTTAAATTCTTCTTTAATTTCCTGGTTGACCCATTCATTCTGTAGTAGGATGCTTTTAGCCTCCATGTATTTGAGTTCTTTCTGACTTCCCTCTTGTGATTGAGTTCTAGTTTCAAAGCATTGTGGTCTGAAAACATGCAGGGAATAATCCCAATCTTTTGGTACCGGTTGAGACCTGATTTGTGACCTCAGATGTGATCAATTCTGGAGAATGTTCCACGGGCACTGGAGAAGAATGTGTATTCCGTTGCTTTGGGATGGAATGTTCTGACTATGTCTGTGAAGTCCATTTGGTCCAGTGTGTCTTTTAAAGTCTTTATTTCCTTGTTGATCTTTTGCTTAGATGATCTGTCCATTTTAGTCAGGGGGTTGTTAAAGTCCCCCACTATTATTGTATTGTTGTCAATGTGTTTCTTCGCTTTTGTTATTTATTGCCTTATATAATTGGCTGCTCCCATGTTAGGGGCATAGATATTTACAATTGTTAGCTCTTCTTGTTGGATAGACCCTTTAAGTAGGATATAGTGTCCTTCCTCATCTCTTATTACAGTCTTTGTTTTAAAATGTAATTTGTCTGATATAAGGATTGCCACCCCAGCTTTCTTTTGGTGTCCATTAACATGGTAAATGGTTTTCCACCCCCTCACTTTCAATCTGAGGGTGTCTTTGGGTCTAAAATGAGTCTCTTGCAGACAGCATATTGATGGGTCTTATTTTTTAATCCAATCTGATAGCCTGTGCCTTTTGATTGGGGCATTTAGCCCATTTACATTCAGGGTAACTATTGAAAGGTATGAATTTAGTGCCATTGTATTGCCTGTAAGGTGACTATTACTGTATATTGTCTCTGTTCCTTTCTGATCTGTGCTGCTTTTAGGCTCTCTCAATATTTCTTGGAGGGCTGGTTTCGTGTTTGCAAATTCCTTTAGTTTTTGTTTGTCCTGGAAGCTTTTTCTCTCTCCTTCAATTTTCAATGACAGCCTAGCTGGATATAGTATTCTTGGCTGCATATTTTTCTCGTTTAGTGCTCTGAAGATATCATGCCAGTCCTTTCTGGCCTGCCATGTCTCTGTGGATAGGTCTGTTGCCAATCTAATGTTTCTACCATTGTAGGTTACATATCTCTTCTCCCGAGCTCCTTTCAGGATTTTCTCTTTGTCTCTGAGACTCGTAAGTTTTACTATTAGATGTCGGGGTGTTGACCTATTTTTATTGATTTTGAGAAGGGTTCTCTGTGCCTCCTGGATTTTGATGCCTGTTTCCTTCCTCACATTAGGGAAGTTCTCTGCTATTATTTGCTCCAATATACCTTCTGCCCCTCTCTCTCTTTCTTCTTCTTCTGGGATCCCAATTATTCTAATGTTGTTTCATCTTACCGTATTGTTTATCTCTCGAATTCTGCCCTCGTGATCCTGTAGTTGTGTCTCTCTCTTTTTCTCAGCCTCTTTATTTTCCATCATTTGGTCTTCTATATCTTTGATTCTCTCTTCTGCCTCATTTATCCTAGCAGTTAGTGCCCCCATTTTTGATTGCACCTCATTAATAGCCTTTTTGATTTTGACTTGGTTAGATTTTAGTTCTTTTATTTCTCCAGACCGGGTTTCTCTAATAACCTCCACACTATTTTTAAGCCCAGCTAGTATCTTTAAAGTCATGATTCTGAACTCTAGGTCCAACATCGTACTGATGTCCGTATTGAGTAGGTCCCTGGCTGACGGTACTATCTCTTGTTCTTTTTGCTGAGGTGATTTTTTTCGTCTTGTCATTTTGTCCAGAGGAGAATAGATGAATGAGAGAACAAAATGCTAACAGGTTAACAACATCCCCAGCAAATATACTCTATAGAAATCAGAAAAGACCTGAAACCAGGGGAAAAGAAAGGGAAAGAAAGAAAAAAGAAAGAGAAAAGAAAGAAAAAAAAAACAGAAAGAAAAAGATAAAAACAAAAACAGAACAATACATAAAAACCAGAATATGATCAAATATGATCAGGTTAGTGCATAGATCAGTACCACACACTAGATTTTGGGCGTATTTTGGTCTGTTCAAAAAAAGTGCCTCCTAAAATTTTAAAGGAAGAAAGACTGATATATGTACAAAGTAAGGGTTGATACAATGAAGGGATGGAAGATGACTGTAAAGATGAAAATTATAAAAAATTTTATAAAAGGAATTGATAAGAGAAGTTGTTTGAAAAAAGAAAGAAGATTAAAAAAAGGGGGGGAGAGAATGTGATCAGGCAGGAGACTAGAACAAAGACATACACTAGTGATTTAGGGTATATTTTGATCTGTTAGAAGAAACTGTATCTCAGAATTTTAAAGAGAGAACAACTTATATATATATGCCAAAAATAAGGGTAACTACTATGAAGGGATAAAATATGACTCTAAAAATGAAAAATAAAAAATGTTTTTTTAAAAAAAGGGATTGATTAGATGTTGGTTGAAAAAGGGAAAAAGAGAAATTAAAAAAATAGTTAAAAAATTAACTTTGAAAAACTAATGAATCATGGTAAAAAAAGCCATGAATTCTATGTGCAGTATTCCCCTAGCGCTGGAGTTCTCCTGTTCTCCTTGATCAGTAAACTTGGTCTTGGCTTGCTGGCTCTTCGTGCTGATCTTCTGGGGGAGGGGCCTGTTGCCGTGGTTCCCAAATGTCTTTGCCGGAGGCGGAATTGCCCCACCCTTGTCAGTCGGGGCTAAGCAAGCTGCTTGGGTTTGCTCTCAGAAGCTTTTGTTCCCTGCAAGCTCTGGTACAGCTTTGGAGGACCAGGGTGAAAATGGTGGCCTCCCAATCTCCACTGGGAGGAGCTGAGAACTCGGGGCCCACTCCTTAGTGTGCCCCCAGAGATAAGCAGTCAATCACTCCCGTCTCCCCGGTCTCCGGCCGCACTCTGTGCTCACCCGGCCTGTGACCGAGCGTTTCTCTCTCTGGCACCCGACCCCTTGTGGAGGCTCCAAACCCAGCAGATCCCCGGGTGCACTCCCGCACCACTCCTCCCGGGGGAGGGAGGGGAGTCTCCCCGGCTCTGCTGCTTGTTGGGTCCCTGCTGGAGGAGCAGTGGCCCGACTGGGTCGCGGATCACAGTTTATGGCTACCCCGAGCTGAGAGCCCGCGCCTCGGCTCTGTCTCTGCAGCCGGCTTCCCCGCTCCGATACCTGGGAGCTCTGCCGCACTCAGGCACCCCTGGTCTTTCTGTGACCCCGAGGGTCCTGAGACCACACTGTCCCGCGAGGGTTCCACCCCCCGCTTAGCCACTGGAGCGACGTCCCTCAGCGGAGCCGGCTTCTAAAAGTTCTGATTTTGTGCTCCGTGGCTCTATCACTTGCCAGAAGCGGCCGATGGAGGCCCCCTCCCCCGCCGTCTATCCTCCTGAATATCGCCTCGGATTCACTTCTCTGCACGTCCTACCTTCCAGTAAGTGGTCGCTTCTCTGTTCAGAGAGTTGTTGCTACTCTCTTCTTCGGTCTCCTGTTGAGTTCGTAGGTGTTCAGAATGGTTTGATCCCTATTCAGCTGAATTCCTGAGACCAGACGAAATCCAGGTCTCCTACTCCTCTGCCATCTTGCTACCCCCCCCCAGATACAGAATAATTTTTATTCTAAAGGATAGCAAGAGGCTTATAAAGTTGTTGGCATATATATATTTATCTACCCATCTTTTGAAATAATCCCCAAAGAATTTTGTAAATTGTCAGTCTGCCACTAGAGATTTGTATTAGTATGAATTTGTCAGAGAAACAGAATCAATAGAAGATATAGATGTAAATATAGATATATAGATACAGATGGATGTAGACATGAATACAAATACAGATATACACCCTTCAAGGAGTTGGCTCATGTGATTGTAGAGTCAGAGAAGTAAAAGATCTTGCAGTGAGCAAGCTGGAGACCCAGAACAGTGGATGGTATAGGTCCAGTGTGCATCCAAGGGCCTAAGAACCAGGAGAGCAAATAGTGCAAGTTCCATTCCAAGTCTAAGTCCAAAGGCAGAAAAAAACTGATATCCCATCTCAAAGACAGCAAAGCAGAGAGAAAGAATTCTTTCTTACTCATCCTTTTATTCTATTCAGGCCTTCAACAGATTGGATAAGGCCCACCCACACTGGGGAGAGCAATCTGTTTTACTCAGTCTACCAATTCACATGTTAATCTCCAACCGGAAATGCTATTGCAGACATAACCATAATAATGTTCAACCAAATATCTGATTACTCCATAGCCCACTCAAATTGAAACATAAAATTAATCATCACAACATTCTATTTTACAGTACTATAACCTAGATTAGTATAATAACTAAAGAAAATACAGTTAAGGACACTTGATAAGGAAAAAAATTGATTCTATATCTTCTTTTTTTAATGCTATGTCTTCTAATACTACTCTTTTAACATTTATTTGCTATAAAGAAAATGTACAGTATGAAATATAATTTGGTGTGTTTCAAAGTTTATGGCTATTGTGAATCTCTCTTTTCCATGAGGCAGTGTCACTGGAACTTTACTCCTTTCTCATATTTAGAACCATTGGGTCTTAATGTGAAAAACAACACATGTCTGACCTGCATAGTTGCTTCCATATGACTTTTTTATGATTTGGAAATATACAGCATAAAGTGTTATTTAGGAAAAACTTTCCATATCTATCTCTTCATATTTAAAATTTATAAATTAATGATGTGGTATCAAAATGTTCTAAAAGACCTCTTGGTAAAATGTACCATAGAAGAGCCTTAACACAGTGTAATTCCATTATTCTCATTTTATAGATAGGGAAATGTAGGCTTATAGACATGAAATACCTCCCACAAGGTCATAGCACAAATTAATTAGTGGCACAACCAGAAATGTGCAAGATGAGTAAGTAAAATGCAAATTAATTTTACAATATATTTACTCTTAAACTAGTTATTACTTTTGAAAATATATTTAATATATTTGATTTAAATATTATATTTAAATAAATTTAAAATGAATGTCATGCACCCATTAAAGATTTGAACCAAGATGCTAGGACGTAGTCTTACTTCTTATCTTTACCTCCAAAAAGGTGACTTAATTAATTATGGACAAGGAATATAAAACAAAATCTAAGATGACATTGAGCCAAGGGAGCATTTAAAGCTGAAAGCAAATTGGTCATGATTTAATTTGAAGACAGTAAACTAGAGGCACTGAAATTGAGAAATCAGGTATGCCCACCTTCAAGGAAGTAAGTAAACTTTTTATAAGACAACACTTCTTTTACTAGTGAATATAAAACAATTTGTAACTCACTTTATGTTACTGTCATAGGAGCATCTAATGACAGTCCTGCTTCATTTTTCATACTGCTTTCATCTGAAAACCTCCCAAATATACCTTACAAATAATAATTTATTAATTCACTGAAAAGTACTTTCAGTCAGGTGAGGACAGACAAGATCCCTCACTCTACTCACATTTTAATGGAATCATCCCATTGAATTGAGACCCAGCGATCTACTCTCCCCATTTCACAATGTCTAGATTTTAGAAATGTCTTTAGCTCTATGGTGTTGTCCTTTATAAAAATAAATGAAAAGGATCACAATGTTACTTGTATATTTCACATGAAATCTAAGCACAACTTGATCAGATGCCATTTTTTTTTTCTTAGTGGGCATATGGCTATAGCCATTGCAGAATTATCTCTATTTCTGGCTCTGTCCCTTTGCCTTCAAGCTGAATAATGCCACTATTTCATACAGACAGCTCATTTTCAACCACCCTAGCCATGCCAGTTAGAGCCAGCAGTTACCAATTCCCGGTGGTCTGTTTGCACTGAAATTCTTGACAATGTGCTCCCCTTCTTTACCTTTCTCACTTCTGAGATGCAGTAGTCATCTTTCTGAGCAAGGGAGTTAACCCAGCACAGATGGTTCCATCATCTATTTCTGGGGATGTTCATTTTTGTTTTTGTTGCTTCCGTTGATATAGATAAAGAAGATAGTTTTAAAGAACATGGATACAATATCAATGGCGTATCTATCTCAGCTACACAAAAGACTGGACTTAGTAATGACTGTGAAACCTTTTCAGGGGTCTGGACTGGCTGATGTGCTGATGTTACTTTTTGGTAGCTAGTTTTCTCAGTTAAGAGCACCCTTAGTCAATAAGTGTACACTGTGTATCCATAGATTACATAGTGCAGATTATGTTCTTGTAGGTGATTGACTGAAAATATCTGGATTTGTATGTTGGATTAACATCTGGAAAATTTCCCATAACATTTTTATATGTGCTGCATCAAAATTGATTATTGCTAAAATCTCAATACACTTATCCTTTAATTTGGTTCTTGGGAATAAAACTCAGTGTATTTGCATAGTAAATATCGACCAAACATAGAAAGTTACTTCTTTTAAAAATCAGGAATTCACTGGGCTACAGAAATCATTATTGTCTATATGAAATTTATATGGAATTTGGGTTTCCTTTCCAAGCACTAATCCAATAATAGTCAGTTTATAAATTTTAAAAGAATTACTGTGAGCTCAACTTTATAACTGAAGACAGAAAAGTATTACTTAATTTCTTTGGATAAATAACTCTACCTCATGTATTTTTAAAATCAATGGAATGACTGTTCTTAGAGCAGTGTCTCACACTTGGTTGGACCTGAAGCATTTACAATTTGAGTCTATTGGACATAGAATTGAAAACTTCTTTTATAATGAAACAAATCTCAGTGGAACTGCTCCTCACCCCCTTCGTTGCTCATCTTGGCTTAGCTGAGCTCCTCCAGATTCAGAGTAGGATGAGGAATGCATCCATTGCTCTTACTAAAGTAGAATCACTAATTTTTTAAAGTTGATATTACTCCGTAAGAAACATACTATTAAATCAGCAACATTGTACTGTATCTGTAATTATAAAGTAATAGCATGTTCTGGGGGAGTTGATTGCTTATAACACATCAAAATCAGTAAAAAAAGGAAGAAAAAACACTTAATTGAAGGTGTATATTCTGAAGGTATATTTCCTGGGATTCAGAGGAAATTGCATGGATTGATTATAAATGCTAAGTTTCATTAAAAATAAAGACCTGTGGAGAATGTCTTGTCATCTTTCCAAAAGGCAGGCATAAGCTAGCTTGAGACTCATTCTTTCAATAATCCTTTACTGAGTGTCCACTCTGTACATGAAGAAATTTCAGACCAACCTGGCTTAATAATATCTTCTTATTACTCCCATCTCCAATAAAAACTGTGAGATTCTGCCTTTAAGTACAATGAAGAAGAGTTTAATATTTCCATTTTGAGCTGTTTGTTGGTGGGCACTGTTACATATTTTGAAATGAAATAGTAATTGGAGTGATTTTTGTCTATTCGTTTCAAGTATACGTTTACTGTAAGGTAGACTTCATCGTTTAAATTTCAAAAAATTAATTTTAACAAATTATTCATGCTAATTTTAGCTCTCCAATACCTTAAGGATCCGTGGACTTGATAGTTTCTTGGTACCTCTAAGGAATTATAGACAACTTGGAAAGGAATTCCCTATAGGTACTAAATAAAATGATGACACTCTCTTCTTAGAGAGGTGCTATAGTGCATATTTAAGAGTGGGGTTTCTAGAGCAAGCCTTCCTGGGGTCAAATCCTGTGAACCACATCACTTTGGGGAAGTTATTTATGTCTCCATGCTTCAGCTTCTCTATGAAGTGGGGTTAATAATAGTGCCTAACTCATTGAGTTGTTTTAGGATCCAGTGAGTTAATGCATATAAAGCATTTAGAATAATGACTGGTACATAAAGTACTCAATAAATGTGAATTTGTAGTATTATCAATCTCACCTTCCCATGGTAAATCAGTAACTCTGAGTGGAAGGAAGGTCAGAACCAACTGAGTGGTGCAAGACCCACTCTCTTGAGCAGTCTCAGACTGACCTAGGTTAGAGATTCTGAGGGTACCCACAACTGAAATCTGCCAGGCAATCATCACTTTAGTTTTCCTTTTTACTTTGCTACCTTCCCTTGTTCAAAATGTCTTCAGATGGCAATCCATCATTCTGCCCTTTCTTCTACTCAATGTGCCTCATGCTAATCATTTAACTCCGAGATGCTCTAGGCACTGGAGTCCTTAAAAATTAACTCCTTTATGGATTCCTCTCTGAGTGTCTCACGAAACAAATTATACAGTAAAGAAATTAGTTGTTCACTGAATTTTAAAGCCAGCAATTAATTTACTTAATCTCAAACTATTCAGTTAAGCTTTATTGTACACAATAGTTGTGCTTGATCTTATACTCTTCAGAAATAAAACTGAGGAAAATTGCAGATTAGTCTGGTTAATTTAGAATATTCATTGGGAAGATTCTATTAAAAAATGCAATATATACCATAAATTAAGGTACAGATCAAATATTGTATGTAGTTCAAGCGGATAGAAAACCCCCTTAGTAATATATCTGATGCCAAGAGAAACCTCATCTGTCTGTTCAAATTCTTTGACATGGAATTATAATTTGAGGTTCCAGAGAGTGAAAAAAATGTCATCTTTAAAGTTGCTGAACATTACAGTATCAAATGGTTGGAATGAAACTTGAGAAGTTATTTCAGGCCACACTTAAAATGTCCCAGGCGAATGAAAATGTACATGAATCTTAACTATTAAAGAAGCTCCATGTCTCCACAGCCAGAATAAGAGAATGATAGTTCCATCAGATAAAGGTTCATTTTTTATAAGATTTCTTGACTATCCATGAAATTCACAAGCTAAAATTTGCCTTTTTAGAAACTTTCCCTATCAATCATTCAGTATTTCATTGTTTTCATACCAACTAACTTTTGGAACGTAGACATTGGATTCAAGATTGATTCCATTCTAAGGGACTTCTACCAAACGCATCCTGTTCTTCCTATTGTCCACTTGGAAGCGGAGGTACAGAAGTTTCTCCACTTGGACAGTAGAATAGAAAAGGATTGAGTATTCTAGGGAACAATATATTGGCCATGAAGAAAAGAGCTGTCCAAGATAAAATATTTTTATTTTATAAAAGATACTAAATATAGTTGATGCTTGTAGATTTGTTACTAGGTTGTAGCAGGTTCTCTTTTTTCCTCCTCCAGTTTAATTAGTTTAGAGTGATAAGAAGGCATCCCAAAAAGACGGCTTGAAGATTTGTTATTTTAATTAGCCAAGGGTATAAAGAGGAAAACCCCCCATCGAACGTGAAGAAAACTGAAGGCAACGTAAGCAGTATCAAGAGGAGATAAGATCATCTCACCAACAACACTAGGCTAAATTAAGAGTTTTATGGGCTACTGCAGACTTATAAAACAGCAGAAATGTTCTCTGCCTCTATACATGAGAATAATACCCATATCCTGGTATTCCTGCAAAGTACACATGGACTCTGTACCGAAGCTACTTGAATAACTTCAAATGGTTAAGGAGAAGCACCATGACAATTGCCCAAAATGTGTGCGTTGTATCTGCCAATTTATAAATGACATAGAACATAAATACCATTTAAAGGGGAGTGGAAGAGAAGTAAAATATATTTTGTGTTATCAAACCAAAGCATTTAGAAAGAACTTGGCATTTCTTATGGCTAGAACGTCAAATAGTTCACATGATTTAGTCTGAATTTTATGTGCATAATTTTAGATTGATTATCACAGACACATTTTTCATGTTTGGCCCAGGTCTTCTCTGGCTCAGATGTTTTAAGTGCTTTGTGTGCATGGCTTCTGCATTAACATTGTGCTGTGTCTATTTTCTGATCTGTTATTAGTATTATCAATTGGAACCCGGGCAAACTTTTATATAAAATGAAGGTGAGAAATGAAAATCGTCAATATCTTTTAACTGTTAACCCAGGCCTGAGGTAGTCTGCTTAAGCATCTGCTCTGCATTTCTAGAGATAGCTGTTTTTCTACCTTCGCTCTCTAATTACACCTTCTGGGAGACAGGAATTTGTACCATTTTGCCCTTCATTTGCATCATCACAGCAACGCTAGCCTTCATGTCCCTTTGCCTGGTAAGTTGCAAGGTTTGAGTTTCTGCTCACTGATTATTCAGCCAGGCTCGCCTCTCCTTGGAAAACTCCAAGGACATTGCTATTCCTCCTTCGGGCTTACGGCACACACTTGAAAAGACCCATCTTGCCTTCCATCCCGCTCAAACAGTGGTACATGACACCCTCTCAGCCCAGGTGCCTTTTCTGAAGACTGGAGTGTGCCTACATTAGGGCTAAAAGCACAGACTTGTTGGAGGCTGAATACATCTTTGCATTCACTGGAGAATTAACCCTTGAGAAGCATGCCTTGCAGCTTACCCGTGGGTCTGGCTTTCGGAGAAGATTCATTATTTTCCATATTTGGCAGAAGTAGTAAGATATTCCGTGTCTGTCCTAGGGCTATACAAGTATGCTTTCTCAGTATATGCACATCTAGGGCATTTAATCAAACACTTGTCTGAAGTGTCCCATTGATCATAAAATGATGCTTATTCTAGATTTTTTTTTTTTTGGCTTATAAATTCCTTCATGGAATTTAGATGGGACTGCTCTAAAAATTACAAAAGACATAACTGAGATTCCGAAGAAATCACACTGACATGGTGCAAAATGAAGTCTTTGGGGACTGTTGGTTATCTGAAACTTTACATAATATAAATGGTTAACTTACAGATTTAACTAAAACATTTAGATCATTGCTATATATGAATGATACTTAGAAGTCAAGGCAAAATGTCCAGAAAGTCACATAAAATCCACTTTCCTTTGGGAGTTATGATTTGGTCAGATATGATGCTCATGCAATTCAGTTTTTAGGTGATTTCAAAGTTGGACAGAAATTTTCTAAACAAACTCTATTTGACCAAAATGATTTTTCTCCTCTGTATTATTGATTGTAAATTAAGAAACTGATCAAACTTGAACTAGTCACGCCAATCATGAAACTTTTGCCTGGAAATTGCCTCACAGTTGATCAGAATTAAGAAGGAGAAAATGAAAAATATTCACTCTAAGAATTGAATCATGTAGATAGCCAAATAGGATGTAGAGTAATAATTACATCAGATATCACCTTAAACTTACTACTGGTGTACATTATCTTAGCACCTTTGCAAGGTAAATATACAAATTAAGTGTGCTAGAATCTAATGTATTGTAATGATCTGTAATCATAATTTGGCAAACATACAAATCATCATTCAATGGCGTATTTCTGAGAGTTTGCACTAAGATTAAGCAAACAGATAAAAACAGCAAGGAAAAAAATGATTGCCCAAAGCTAACAAACAGTGAGAACATTTCAGGTATTTGAAGACAGTTACTGAGACCCAAATAAACCTTTTCTTCTTTGTACTAATTACTGTCTTTCCTTAAACTGTTACTCAGCAGGGCCTCTCCTGAACATTTAGACATAAAGTATATTCTTTTATCAAGTCTTTGAGTTCTTTGCCACATCTTCAATTTTCTGTAGGATGAGTTATCATTTTAAGTATATATCTCACCACATCTCATACAGATTATAAACTCTTTAAATAAAGGAACAGGGAGAGAAAGACATTCTATTTACATTCCAATGATGAATTTCTGAATATTCTTGCATCATTTCATCCCACATGAATCAACCCCATACCTGGAACTGGTTTGACCCTGTTTCAGAGAGTCAGGGAAGGACAGTGGAAAATCATTAAGTCTCAATTAAGTAGAGCTAATTCCAGAGTGAAGGAAATCATTAGGAAACTACAGATGGCTGAAATCCAGACATAAGAAGATATGTTGGACTCAAGGCTTTGTATGCCTTTTGGGAAGTCAAAAATGTTAGTAAAGCCATAACTATATATTTGAAGTTGACATATATCCCAGGATTGGAAAATGTTTGTAAATTCATTTTTCTACTGATTGAAAACCCATATTTCAAGAAGTATTGATTACTGAATGTCAAACAATAGGGGAATGGTTAAATAAATTTTGGTAAATAATTACAATGGGCTATACAGACTTTGAAAAATGAGGTTATTTTGTGTACACTGACATGAAAGCATGTCCATAATATATTGCTAAATGAAAGAAACAAAGTTGTTTTTTAATGCATATTATATGATCCCATTTTATTAAAGATACACACATACAATTGTCATAATATGGAAACTACAAGGCATCATGGAATCACTAATGATCTAATTTTGGGGGATGGCAGAAAGTTGAGCAGTCAGAACAAAGAATACTTAAGCCATATATAAAGAATGGATAGGAGTTAAAACTGATGAAGGTAAGGCAAGGAAGGTAGAGTATTCTAGGAAGAGAGAAAAACAGAATGTATTTGAGTGTTTGAGAAATCAAAAGAAGTCAAGTGTAGATTCTAAAGTTCGAGTGGGTAGCATCAGAGATAAACCTGGAGGAAGCAGAGCCAGATTGCAGAAGACATTGTATGTCTTAGTAGTGACTTGAGCATTCTTTTAAGAGTGTCTGAAGGGCTTTTAACAAGGAAGACATAAGTCATCAGACTTATGTCAGAAATATCACCATGTCCGCTACCTAAATAGTATTGGAGAAAAGCAAGAGTGGAAAAATGGAGAATGCTTTTGAAGAATTTGTAGTAATCTAGGCAAGAGACAGTTCTGGCCTATAAGTATTACTGGTAGTGGTAAGGAAAATTGCTTGAATTTGTGAGCTCTTTAGGGGATAGAACTACAAGCCGTTCACTGGGATAAAGTACCCAGGAGGAGGAGAGGTTTTTAGGAGGAGCCAAGGAATTCAACTGGATACACTGAGCTTGAAGTGCCTATGGCGCATATGCCTGGAGACGGGCAGTGGACAAATGGAGAGATAAATGTGCAAACTGGGCATACCCAGTTGAGATCATCAGTATATATCTGTGGGGAGAACCCGAGCTCACTCAGGGGGACTACTGCATGATATGAGAAAACCCTTGGTAGATTATGGAAGATTATCAACCTTTGGGGGCCCAGAGGAAGAAAAGAATTTACCAAAGGAGAATGGGAGGTCAAAAGAAAATCAGGAGGTCACATGATCAAAATAAATAAACATTTTAGTAATCTTTAGTAATTATTCCAGCCCAGCCATGTGGAACAGGGTATTTCATGAGGCAGGAAAGCTTCAAATGAGACTGTACCTAATTTTTTATAGTATCAGTGAAAAGATTCTTATATTGAGCAACAATTTTAGGCTTAAAGACCTCAAAAGGATTTTTTTGTTTGTTTGTTTCCTTTTATGGTTTTTATTGAAACCCTATAATACTAAATCACTATGTAGAGTTTACAGAAATGACAGACTCCTGTCATATCCCTTCTAATCAACTCTCTTGAAAAATTCATAATGATGAGATGCCAGATAAATAACACAACCTAGTATAGGTTATTTATACAATCCGGTGTCAGGTGAATATAAAAACCCATCACACACATGGTTCCCATTTCTGGCATTCGTCCAAATCCATTTTTGTTTGCCTGCTCTAACACACTATGTGTAGCCTTCGTCTTTCATGATTCTCCAATCCTGTCTTCTCTTCCAAATTTGGGATCCTCATATTTGCTCCCATTGCTGGATGACTCTTGGACATGCTTTCTGGCTCAGAGTTCTTACTCTTCCTTGAACACAGTCTCTTTGGTTTACATCTATATCTGTTAATGGAACTAACTGCTATCAGAATTGAATTTCTAAAATTTCATAGGCTTAATTCAAAGTAAGTTTACTACTTCCTCCCATAATAATGCCATAGTTTCTCGTTAGTGAGTGGCTTACCTCAACGTGATGAAACATAGACTCAGGCTCCTTCTACTCTGTTGCTCTGTCATCCCATAAGGATTCAGAGTTCTCTGCAACCCCTTGCCAGCAGGGGAAAGGGAGCAATAACTCCACTTGTGGGAGGAGGAACATGAAATTTGGTGCACAGTGAAATGACTTTAGTATTGTCAATTTTCACCAGAAAATATGTAAATATGTATAGACCAATTCCCTCTAGCTATTGGTTGAGGTCTCCTGGGCATTAATTCTCTCTGGTTTCCAGTCTACCATATTTGTGGGCACAGTGGACTTTGTCTTCATACAAAGATATGTGGATGCTGGCAGCTGGAAATCAAGGCCAACATGCTTCAAAGTGGTTTATTCCAAACAGTATAGAGGATCCTCAAAAAATTAAAGATAGAACTACCTTATGATCCAGCAGTCCCACTCCTGGGTATATGTCCAAAGGAAATAAAAATACTCACTCAAAAAATATCTGTACCCCTATGTTCATAGCAACATTTATTACAATAACCAAGACATGGAAACAGCCTAAATGTCCACTGATGCATGAATGGATAAAGAAGTTGTGATACACGCACACATGATAGAACATTATTCATCCATAAAGAATAAGGGAACTGCCATTTGTAACAACATGGAAGAAACTTGAGGGCATTATGCTAAGTGAAATAAGCAGATGGAGAAAGACAAATACTGTATGATATCACTTATTTGAGGTATTAAAAAAACATAGAATAAAAGACCTGATTTGTAGTAAACAAAGGTTGGGGGGCTCAACTGAGGAAAGTGGCCAAAAGACACAAACTTCCAGTTATAAGTAAGTACTAGGGACATAACACACAACACAATGACTGTAGTTAGCACTGCTGTAAGATATAAAGGAAAGTGGTTAAGGGAGTAAATCCTAAGAATTTCCCTCACAAGGAAAATTTTTTCTTTCTTTTTTTTAACTTTTTTCTTTTTATTGTGTCTACGTGATGTTAACTAAGCTTATTGTAGTAATCATTCCACAATATATGTAAGTCAAACTATTATGCTATATACCTTAAAGTTATACAGTGGTATACATCAATTATATCTCAATAAAACTAGGAAAAATCAATTTATTGCAATGCCATACAGGCGGGATACTGCCAGTATCTGTTAGAATAGGTCATCACTTCTAGTAATAATTTCTACTAACTGTGAGCATATGAACTACAAAAATTCAGATGCTCAACACAATGAAGTTTATTCACATTTATATAAAAGAGCAATATAATGCTTCTAGTTGGTGAGCAGCTTTCCTCAATTTGTTGTTTTCAGGAAATGATGTCCCTACAATTTTTGACGCAACTGTCATGCAGTGCTTCAAGTCTCTGTCCCCGGGGAGGGGGAAAGGAAAGAAAATATGCACAGAGAACATCCACTTGGTTCAGAGGGGACTCACATAATTTTTGCTCACAGTTCATTGTCAGGCACGAGTCACATGGCACCTCTTAAAAGCAGTGGGGGCTGAGAAATGTAGTATGAGGTTGGGCCGTAGCTTTCCAGCAATGATTCTGAGCTGCTGCACTCCAAGCCTTGAAATCACATGTAAGAGATACTTCCGCTTTGAGCTCTGTGATGAGGGACCATGAGTAAAGCTCACCTAGAATTGAATTGGATCCAAATTTGCCCTGATCTCTTTGAGCATAGCAACCTTGAACTCAGCACACATAATGCTTGATGCAATTGGGACTCTTCCATAGAAGAAACTGAAATAGCTAAGCAAACACATTTTTCAAAGTTGTGTGAATGAACATTGCTCTGCATACTTGTTCTAAACCTTGAAGCAGAATATTATACACAGAACTGAATTTCCATATGTGGAAACTGTAAAATTGCTATTTGCAAGTCATGTTCATTTGTATACCAGAAACCTGCCAGCGATGCACCCAAAATTCATTTGTAGCTGCTATTTATAGTAATATCAGCATTCAAGTTTTTATGTAAAAATAGCAAAGTGGAGCTACTGGTATAATAGTAGCTAACATATTTATTCATTCATACATGAATGTTTATTTGCTGCTTGTAGAAAAATATATTAGGACCTATATTTAACATTAGATAGAAGAAAATTGTGAGAAAGACTAAGGAAAAAGGCTAAGGTCAAATATCTCAGTCAAAACTGGAGAAATTTTGGGGGCGCTTGGGTGGCTCAGTCGTTAGGCATCTGCCCTCAGCTCAGGTCATGATCCCAGGGTCCTGGGATCGGGTCGCACATCGGGCTCCCTGATCCGCGGGAGGCCTGCTTCTCCCTCTCCCACTCTCCCTGCTTGTGTTCCCTCTCTCGCTGTCTCTTTCTCTGTTAAAAAATAAATGAAATCTTTAAAAAAAAACTGGAGAAATTTTTAATTAATATTTAGACTCTTTCCAAATGTCTGCGTATTTGACATTATGTCAACAAAAGTAAAGAGCCTTACCTGCTCAGAGGTCAGACTCAGCATAACCATGACCTCTCAGTGAGCAAAGGTCACTTAGGAAATGGTCCACTCACATAAACTGGGAGCTCTGTGTATACAGAGGCTGACAAGTAATTCCTAGAGGGCTGTAGCGAGGTGGTAAAGGATTGTCCACCCACATAATTTGTTAGTAAGTTATGGGTACTTTTCTTCTTGTCTGGATATTTCCTCTCTTTAGCAAACTATACTTTTATAATTAGAAATAGAGTTGAGAGATACTTCCAGTTTCAGCTCCCACATGTAAGAGCTTGAAAGTTGTTGCTCTTATCCTTACAATAAAAAAAAAAAATGCTAGATAATCTGAATGTCAATAACTTTTGTTGGACCCTTCAGAAAGCTGAGGTCCCAGGGCAAATCGCCACCTCAAAGTCTGGAGAGACAGGTGTATCCAGGGAGATAGGGCCTGAGATCTGCTTACCTGGAAGAAGAGCGGCAGCAGCCATAAATTGGTCAGAACACTTAAAGGTAATTTTCACTAATTGCTGAAGGCTGAACATGGACTAAGGTAAAAGTGAGAAACTCCCGTGGGTCCAGTCTCAGGGGAACCCCGCACTTTCCTAAGCTTTCGTTCCAGGGACTTCTCCAGCTTCTCATAGGGAGGATCTGCGCTAAATTGTGAATTATACCAGGAACCTTGTCCATAACAGAAGCCTGCTTCCCAGGAAAAAGAGCTTGGTCATAGCACAATTCTGAAACTTTATCCCAGTGGGGGGAAAGATAATTAATCCCTACTCTATCTACACCTCTTCCCAAGGCCTTTCTGTCTCACTTGAGGTCAAGGGGAAAAACAAAACAGTAAATGGGATACAGGGCTTCAAGGAAATAGATTGGGAACACCGAAGCCAGGGAGAGGAGTAGAAGGAAAAGGAAATATTATTCCACTGGAAGAGAAACAGAAACAGTTGTGTAGGCCTCAGCTCTGAGACATAATCAGAAGATGTAGAATGCTTCCCGGCCCCACTGTACTGCTATGCCAAATATGTTCCAGTTTCATAACAGCTGGAAGAAATGCAAGGCAGACTTTCCCCTAAAGTGATAGATAGAAAACCCCAAAGCCAAAGAGAAGGCAAAAACAAAGACACGAGAGGAATTTGAAGCCGCCAGCATCTATAACTGTAATAAATATACAACACAGATCAGCTCCTAACCAAATTAACATAAATCCTCACACTAAAGGCATATTTCCCTCAGTTCTTATTATCGAAAAACTACATGTATGG
Source organism: Callorhinus ursinus (assembly GCF_003265705.2). NCBI lineage: Eukaryota > Metazoa > Chordata > Mammalia > Carnivora > Otariidae > Callorhinus > Callorhinus ursinus. The sequence continues at coordinate 19,230,315 of NW_027397068.1, forward strand.
ATTCAACAAAAAATTACAAGTTTTGCCAAAAGGGAAGAATCAAAACCAGATTCAAATATGACATAAATAGTGGAATCATCATACATGGAATTTAAAATGATTATAATTAATATGTTGAGGATTCTAATAAAGAAAAAGTAGACCAGAATCAGGAATAGATGGGTAATGTAGGCAAAGAGGTTGAAACTCTAAGAAAAAGTGTGAAAGAAATACTAGAAATTGAAACACAGTAGCAGAAATGAAATGTACCTTCAACAGAGTCACCAGTAGACTCCACAGAGCTAAGGAAAGAATGACTGAATGGGAAGCTGGGTCAATTGAAACTTCCCAAATTGAAATGCAGAGAAAAAAAAAAAAAAAAAAAAAAAAAAAAAAAAGAAGAAGAATAGAACATCATTCAAAAACTGTAGGACAATGTTAAAAATTATAACATATGTGTCATTGAAATACCAGATGAGAATAAAGAGACAACTAAGAATCTGAAGTTAAAGATGGCTGAAAAGTCTCCCTCAAAACTAATGACAAACAGCAAACAACAGATGCAGGAAGCTCAGAGAAAACCAAACAAGGTATCCACCAAAAAAAAGAAAAAGAAAAAAAAAAATAAAGATTCATACAGAGACATGCATACAGAGACAGATGACCAAAGACAAAGACAAAATTTTTTGAGGAAAGCAAGGGTGAAAAAAAAAAAAAGAAACCTTTAACTGTAGAAGAACATACATAAGGATGAAAATAGACTTCTCATCAGAAAAATGCAAGCAAGTGAGAGTGGAGAGAAATCTTTAAAATGTTGAAAGAAAAAACACCAACCTAGAATTATAAATACATCAAAATTATTCTTCAAAACGAAAGGAGACATAAAGACTTGTCAGATAAAACCTGAGGGAATTTATTGTTAGTATATCTACCTTATTAAAAAAATTAAAAGGTCTTCAGGCAGAAGAAGAATATCATTGATTAAAAAACATGGATCTTCCAAAAATAAAAAACTAATGGTGAAGCATAGAGAAAGAATGATTAAAAGTATAATGAAATCTTTTCCTTATTTTTAATTTATCTAAAACATAATTGTTTAAAGTAATAATAGGAACAATGTGTTTGGTAACTGTAACATATGAATAAGTAAAATTAATGTGAGCAATATCACAAGGGATGAGAGAGGAATTGGGAACACTGAAGTACTACAGTGTTATATGAAAGTAAACTTAGATTATTTAAAAACATATAATGTAAACTGCAATACCAATACTGATTTCTATTTTTTTTAAAGATTTTATTTATTTGTTTGACAGAGACACAGCGAGAGAGGGAACACAAGTAGGGGGAGTGGGAGAGGGAGAAGCAGGCCTCCCGCTGAGCGGGGAGCCCGATGCGGGACTCAATCCCAGGACCCTGGGACCATGACCTGAGCTGAAGGCAGACGCTTAACGACTGAGCCACCCAGCCACCCACCAATACTGATTTTTAAAGGAAAGTATAAATGATACTCTGGGAGGAGATAAAACAAATCCTATAAATTGTTCAATTTAAACCAAGAAGGAAAAGAAAGAGAGGGGAAAAAGGAAACAAAGAGGAAATTTAACAAATGGAAAGTTACAAATATGGTACAAATCCACTTATGGGATAACTTTAAGTGTGAGTAGTCTAAACACACCAATCAAAGTACATTGTCAGAGTGGATTTTAAAAAATGACAAAATATATACTGTCTCTGAGAAAATCTCCTAAAATAGGAAGACTCAGATGGTTAAAAGCAAAAGAGATGGAGAAAGATACTACCACGAATAAATTTTTTAAAAGATGAAGAAGATATATCAATTTCAGACAAAGCAGACTTTAGAACAATGAAGATTCAGAGATAAAGAGGGGTGTTACTAGTGATAAAGAGGTCAATTCTCCAAGAAGACTCAGCGAATGTAAGTGTGTATATACCTAACAACAGAACATCAAAATAGATGAGGCAAAAACTGATAGAACTGGAGAGAGAAATAAATCTACTGTTACAGTGAAAAACTTCAAAACTCTTTTGTCAATAATTGATAGATCAAGCAGGCAGAAAATCAGTAAGGTTATAAATAACCTGAACAGCACTATCAATCAACTTGATCTAATTCACATTTATAGAATACTCCGAGTTCACATGGAACACTCACCAAGACGGACCACATTTCTAGGCTATAAATCACAACTTAACAAATTTATAAATTATAAATCATACAAAGTCCATTCTCAGACCACAAGGGAATTATACTAGTAATGAATAAGAGAAAGATAGTTGGAAAATCTCCAATTATTTCAAAATTAAACAACACTCTTCTCAATGACTTAATGGTTAATGAAGAAGTCTCAAACAAAACTTAAAAATATTTTGATCCAAGTGGAAATAAAAATATAATTTATCAGAATATGCAAGATGCAGCAAAAGCAGTGCTTTGAGGGAAATATATACCATTAAGTCGATACATTAGAAAGAAAGAAAGCTGTAAAATCAACAACTTAAGTTTCATCTAGGAAACCAGAGCAAGAAGGGCAAGTTGAACCTAAAGCTGGCAAAAGAAAAAAATAATAAAAATTAGACCAGAAATCAACAAAGTTTAAATAAGAAAACAGAAATTTAACAAAACTAAGAGTTCTTCGAAAAAAAAAACAATTAAAATCAATAAGTATCTGGTCAATCTAATCAAGATAAAATGAGAAAACACAAATTATCACTGCCAGAAATGATCTCATAGACCTTAAAAAGATAATAAAGGAATAATAGAAATAACTGTATACCCATACATTTGTTAACTTAGATGAAATGGACCCATTTCTTGAAACATACAACCTATTAAAACTCACTTAAGATAATCTGAATAGCTCTGTATCTGTTAAAGAAATAGAATTAGTAGTTTAAAATCTTTCCCAAAAAGAAAGCATCAAGTCCACATGGTTTTCCTGTTGATTTCTACCAAACATTTACAGGAAGAAATAATACACATTCTCCACAATCTCTTACAGAAAATAGAAGCAGAGGGAACACTTCCTAACTCATTTTAGGAGGCCAGCATTTTTCTTTTTTTAGGAGGCCAGCATTAACTTGATATAAAAACAGCTAAAGACATTACAAGAAAAAAAAAAAACCCAAACTGCAGACCAGTATCTCTAATGAACATAGATACAAAATCCTTAACAATATGTTAGCTAATCTAAGCCAGCAATATGTAAACAGGATAATACATTACAGTCAAGTGGGGTTCATTTCAGGCATAAAAGGTTGGTTCAATGATCATAAATCAATCAATACAATTTATAATATTAACAGACTGCATAAAACATATCAAAATCAGAAAAGCATTCAACAAAATTCATTGATTTATGGTTTTAAAATTCTTTAAAAAAAAAGTAGGAGTAGCCACTGGGAGAAAATATTTGTAAAGCACATATTTGATAAAGGACTTGTATCCAAAATATATGATGAACTCTTAAAATTTCGTAAGAACAAGAAACAGCCCAATTAAGAAATGGGCAAAAGATCTGGACACCTCACCAGTAAAAATGCACAGATAGTAAATACACATATGAAAAGATACTCAAAGTAATACGTTACTAGGGAATTGTAAATGAAACAATAAAAAGATACCACTATACACCCATTACAATGGCTAAATCCAAAAAAACTTGCATTACCAAGTAATGGTGAGACATGGAACAACAAGGAATGCTCATTCATAGCTGGTGGGAATGTGAAATGGTACAATCGCTTTGGAAGACAGTTCGGCAGTTTTTTTACAAAGCTAAACATAGTCCCACAATAATGATCCAGTTTATGTTCCCAGGTACTTACCCAAGGGAGATGAGAGCATTTCTATACAAGAACATATACACTAATTTTAGCAGGATTATTTTTAATCACCTAAGCTGGAGGCAACCATGATGTTCTTCAGTAGGTGAATGGATAAACAAACTGGGGTACATCCAGACCTTGGAACATTATTCAGCAATAAAAGGAAATGAGCAATCAAGCCACAGAGAAACATGGAGGAAACTTAAATACATATTGCTAAGTGAAAGAAGCCAGTTTTAAAAAGCTATATATTAGGGGTGACTGGCTGACTCAGTCAGTAGAACATGCAACTCTTGATCTCAGGGTTGTGAGTTCAAGCCCACATTGGGGTTTACTTAAAAAAATAAATAAATAAAAATAAAAAGCTATATATTGTACAATCCCAACCATATGGCCTTTTGGAAACAGCAAAACTATAGAAAAAGTAAAAAGATCAGGGATTGTCAGCAGTTTGAGGACAAGGATGGGAAGGATTAATAGGTGAAAAATCAGGGACATTTTTAGGGTGTTGAAACTATTCTGTGTGAAATTGTAACGATGGATACATGTCATTATGCATTTGTCAAAACCCATAGAACTGTACAACTGGACTGTAGTTAATGAGTATGTGTTCTATAGGTTCATTAGTTATAACAAATGTACCTAATGCAAAATACTAATAATAGAAGAGAGTGTGTATTGAGGAGAGGATGTATATAAGAACTCTACTTTCTGATCTATTTTTTTTGTGTAAACTTACTCTAAAAATAAAGTTTATTTAAAAAATTAAAAATAGGGGCACCTGGGTGGCTCAGTCTGTGAAGCGTCTGCCTTCAGTTCAGGTCATGATCCCAGGGTCCTGGGATCGAGCCCCGCATCGGGCTCCCCGCTCCGCGGGAAGCCTGCTTCTCCCTCTCTCACTCCCCCTGCTTGTGTTCCCTCTCTCGCTGTGTCTCTCTCTGTCAAATAAATAAATAAAATCTTTAAAAAAAATTAAAAAATTAAAAATAAAAGGAACTTCCTGCCCTTCATAAAGAGTATCTATGGAAAACCTACAGTTAACATCATGCAAGATGAACCTGGAGTTCTGTAATAATACAAAAAGTAAGGAAATGTTCCAAAGACAAAAGGCTGGGGTATATCAAAGGGACACAAGTGCCAGATGAAGGAAATATCAATGGCCAAAGCTGGGACAACTGGAGCATTAAACAATTAAGTAGTACTAAGTTAGAACCCGAAGTATAAACTAAATATATACAAGTCCATACTAACATAAATAATTGTTTGAATAAATAAGTGGGTAAGAATAGGCAAGTCTCCTGTGCAGAAAAATTCTAAATAATTTATGTAGCTATTGCACTCTCAAGGAGGTGAAGCATAACTCCCCATTCCCTAAGTAGGCTGTGCATAGTCTTAGCTGGTGTTGTCACTGTGAGCATCTTTGCCTCAAGCACTTCCACCACGTAACTAATTGGCCATAAGGCAATTTTGCTTTAAAAGATAAAGATCACAAAAAATAAAAGAGGAACATTCATTAAAAAGGACATAATGAAACATGAAAAATGAATACAATTAAAAAGGCTGCTGCAAAATACAAAGTATTTGAATACATTCAAAATGTATAGTGTAGATTCATGGCAATACTGGGCCAATAACTGATTTTATTTTGTGGATTGTACCTGAGTACTTGTCTTCAAAGTCTTTTGTTCAAAGTATTATCCTTTTATTTTTTTTAATTTACTTTTGGATTCTTTTCATTTGGCATCATACCTTTTCCTTTTTCAAAAAAGTGTCTTCTTTCATTAAGAGAGATATCAGTTTTTATTTTTTTATTTTTTTTAAAGATTTTATTTATTTATTCGAGAGAGAGAGAATGAGAGATAGCACGAGAGGGAAGAGGGTCAGAGGGAGAAGCAGGCTCCGAAGGAGCAGGGAGCCCGATGTGGAACTCGATCCCGGGACTCCAGGATCATGACCTGAGCCGAAGGCAGTCGCTTAACCGACTGAGCCACCCAGGCGCCCGAGATATCAGTTTTTAAATACTCAGATGCATATTTGTAACTGAGCTTTGCATTGTGTTGTGAAAGCCTTCTACGCTGTTGTTTGTTCTTGGCATATTGTCACATGTCTAGTGATTAATGTTCCAAAATTCTATGGTTCAAAACTCTTTGCCACTGTATACACCATCATGAGGGCTAAGATTTATGTAATATAAAAATGGAGTACTACATCAATGGAGAAATGAAACCAAACTGTCAACCAGTTAGTTCTTTTATCTTTTACAGCAGAATTGCCTTGCGGCCAGTTCGTTTTGTGGTAAAAATGTCTGCAGCGAAAATGCTTGCAGTGAAAGGCTTGTGGCAAAGGTGCCTACAGCAAAATGACCTAGAACCGTGCATAGTGACTTCCTTACAAATAGCATGGTATGGCAAGGAGGGAAAAAGAGTAGCTTTAGAGTGAAGAAACTTGACAATGATCTCAGCCAGACGATCATGGTTAACATCAACAGCGATAAGTCACATTGATAACATGTAACCTTGATAGAATATAATGGGAATGGCATTTATCTCTTTGGCCTTCCTACCAATAACCATAACCCCAGTCTAATCATGAGAAAAACAGCAGACAAATCCCAACCGAGGCACCCTCTGATCGAGAGTCCTCAAAAGTACCGAGATCATCAAAAAACAAGGAAAGTCTAAGAAGCTGCCACAGCCCACTAGAGTATAAGGAGACAGGAGAACTAAATGTGGTTTGATATCCTATGCTGGGTTGGATCCTGGGCCAGAAGGACATTAGTAAAAACTAATGAAATCTGGATAAAGTATAGATTTGATTATACTCTATGTACTAAATGTATTACACTAATATAAAGTGTTAACAACTGGGTGTGGGCTGTACGAGAATTCTCTATACGATCCCTATAACTTTTCTGTAAATCTAAAACAAAAAGCTTATTTTAAAAAATAAAGTTGAATTTATTGGTGATATCTTCACCAAGAAATCACAGGAAAGCTGGAGAAAATCAATATCTGGCCCTTGATCAGAGAGCATCCAAAGGCAATTTACAGAATTCAAAATAATAGCTAAATCCTTTTTAGACTCTTGCTGTAATATTTATGTACCTTATGAAATATGATATTTTTCTCTGGAGGAATTGCATAATGTTTTATTAACATCATCCACTTCATTATGTTCATTATGTTGGCATTCATAAAAGGTGAGTGTTGTGCTCTCTGGCAGATACAGCCATGTTCCATACTGCTCTGAAAGAAGCACAGCACTGGCCCCCTGTAAAAATGTGGGCCCCCCTGGGCCTCAGCCCCGCCACCAGCCTGTATCCCCTGGACCCTTCAGCTCAATGCCCCAGTCTTCCCGCAGCCATTACTCCTGGCCCCTGGCTTCCTGGAAAGAATGACCATCACCTACACCGGACACTTGGTAAAGTGACAGTATTCATTGAGTAGGGAACAGAAATCTATCAAAATAATTTTTACTTTATACTTTTCGTAATTAAAATTCTTAGCAAAGAAGTTCCATATTTAGAAGAGTTAAGTAATACAGAGTAGCTCATAATGAAAAACTATAATCTCCTTACCACACCTCATTCCGGTCCTACCTCCCGGTGGGAACCAGGTGTAACTCTACATAGGTTGTTACTTTGAGTTTTTTTGTATTTATCTCAAATCTTTTAATAACAGCTTTATAGTACTACTTTTTTATGATCAGTTTTGGGCATTATGAATGGATCATCTGTTAAGAAAAAGGAGTGCTTCCTTCATTTATTCCATTTCAGCTCTTCTCCCTCTTAAATGTAGTCATGACACTATATTTATCTCCTCTAAATTTACTTTGTAATTTATAATAATGTACTTGTACTTCTAATCTGTTTTTATCAGCTGTAGATGATATCATTTTAGTCCCTACGTCGTGAGATGTTATTTCTGGAACATGCCCCCTCCTGCGACCTCCTCAGTTCTGCTTTGGCTAATAATTTTCTCTCCTCTTGTACATTGGTAGTGCTAACATATACATTCTATTCTGCAACTATAAATAAGGCTGCCTTGTTTTGTCCATAGTCTGATTCTAAAGTCAGATAAACACTAATTAGTGTTTATATTTTAATGAATAATTTAATATTGTTTACTGTGCAGCCAAATATTTTACTCTTAATACACTCCTTTTCCTGTAAATCTTTTTATTTTTCTTGTGCTTTTTCAGTGTCCTTTCCCCCCACCCTCACATTGCTTGACTTCATTTTCTCCGTAAGTTGTAAATTTTGAAACACAGTATCACGACTTTCACATTTTCCTGGGGTCCTGTGTACCTCCCAGGCCTGGTACACGGCATCATCCTGCAGTTCCCACCTCTATTTTTCTGGATTGGACCCCCTATTTCTTGGATCCCATGGCTTGTTTTTTGTTGTTGCTCCCTGAAACATTTTACTGAAGCATACACTCAAGTCATTTTGTAAGAAATTGTGTATTGGAAGTAAATGGCCTAGGTTTTCCAAATGGTTTTATTCTAACTTTACAATGAAGAGACAATTTGGCTGATCATAAAATTTAAGTGCAATTTATTTTTATCAACCTTTGGAAGTTTCTCACTTGACTTCTAGTCTTCAGTGTGGCTAATGAATTATTTTCCCATTATGACTTCTCTTTCTTTTATACGTGACCTATTTTTCCCCCTTTCTCGGAGGGACTAAAATTCCTTCTTTATCTTTGATATCACACTTGTGATGTCTAGATGCAGTCCTTTGTCATTGATTGAACCAGGAACTTGATGGGCCATTTTAATCTGCTGGTAAGTATTGTCAGTTTTGGGAAGAAATCTCTCCTATTGTTTATGATGAGGCCTTCTCCCGGCCTCCAAACCTCTATCAAGAAGAGTCAAGAAGAACTCAGAATTTTGTGTGCTCCAGGTGAGACCCCAGTCTTCCCAACCCCACTAGCACCCAGACACTAACAACCTCCCCACCACTTTCTGCCTTGATAGCATTAGGTCTCATCTCACTTTGTTATCTCTCCGCTCAGTTACCACAAGAAGCTGAGTATTCCCTGGTCACTCTGTATCTCTGGAATGTAAAGAAGTCACAGACACATACCACTAGAGCTAACTGGCACAGATTATAATATGGGGCTAATTGGGGAAAAACTTACAAAACATGTATTCCCTCAAGCCGTCATTCTTTCTTGCCAGGCAAAGATGTTATATGCTCCATGGCCAGGGTCCCAGCTGAGAGAGGTCTTTGTCAGCCAGCAGGCTGGACATATACTGGGAATATTCCAAGAGTGAGAACAAACCCTGCCAGTACCTCATGTTTCTTATTTATAGGTTAGCCTAAGGCAGAGCAGGAAATATCTCTTTTCTCTAAGAAATTTTTCAAGGGATCTCTAGGCTGAGGCACGGTACCAGGGAGTGTGCATTCTGGAGGCCAGGGTCTGCTCACAGGCGACCCAGGGTCTTCCACAAAGCCTGATGGTCCACGCTTGAGCTCAGGACTGCAGAGCCAGCTCTCTGCTGGGCCACCAAATGAAAGCAGAAGATGAGCCTCCAGAGCTATCCAGATTATCGCTCATCCATCTCCCAAGTGCTAATCAGTACATAATTAACATTTCCTCTATTCGTCATCATCCTCTTTTAACTTTTGAAACCCTCCAACTGGGATTCCTAGTCAGTCACTGCCAAAATCTCTCACAATCTCTCATATATTCAAGCTCTTCTCCAGCCATTCCCTTCACCTTCTCACTCTCTGTGAAAGGGGGTTCTCTTCTGCTTTCCCTCAAGTTCTTTCAGGGTAAATGTTTCCTCTCCCACATTGTTCTGATCACTGTACCTGAAAAATGGAGTCAGAGTCCTCCATACTCCTCACTGCTACCTCCAGGTAGTTTGTCCCTTCCCCCTAAGAATCCCCAGCTTTGCATCTCATGTCTTCAGATGCTACTCCCACTAACCTTTCTTGTTACAATTATTTACCAATCTCTAATGGACTGAAAGTCATGAGTTCCCAGGGTACGTAACCGTCATGGATTCTAACATTATCACTTCCACTATTTCAGTAATTTTGGTACCTACAGGCATGACTTTTTTCATACGCATTTCCTTGGCCGCCTCTTTTTTAATGATCTTGTCCTTTCTACTTCAAACTCCAATATTTATTACTCTGCTTATATTCTAGTTCTGGTCATTATTAAAAATTGGAACCTCTTATGATTTCAACTTTAAGAATCCCATTTTCCAACCACCACTTTCTGTCTTGCTCTCGCTCTTCCCTTATTATCCGAATTTCAACAATCATCCAAGTCAGCAGTCTTTCAACCCTACCATATATTCATGGCCTTCACCCATTTCAAGTCTATATTCCTCTCCTTATTTAGCTCAAATTTCATCATTGACCGTTGTAATCATCCCCTTTAATATACTCTCAACTCCCTTTTCTTTTCCGACCCAAATCTTTATTTTTTTATTAGAATCAATAGTCCACCCATTTTGCTTCTACAACAACACAGCTTGATGTAATCAGAGAAAATAAACAACTATGTCAACTGTTCTCATTCAATTCATTACTACTTGCCTCAGATAGACCCATAATGTGACTAGGTTATCATAATACATTTCTCAGGGCCATTTACTTCTCTACTCTCCAAAGCCAACACATTTCAAACTTTTACTTTGCTCTTAAACATCCAGTATCTTCACCACTGTCTTAATGTAGACTCCACAGAAAACACAGCCTATAGCAACAGCTTAAGTGCTAACACTTTATTAATTAGTGAAGTCCTGAGAAGCAGGAGTGGGGGGAAATGTGAGTGAGGCAAGGGTGGGAGAGCTAATGTGCTGGGGGGTATGTTCCAAGTTGGCTATAGTTTTATGACAGCATAGTTGATTAATTATGCTGAGTCTCCAGGGAGGACGGGAGATGGATTCATCTGCTGGCTCCAATCTCCAATGGATTTTTCCTTACAGGGCATCAACACCCTTATACCCTCTGGTTGCACTAACGAGCTCCTCCTCAGTGAGTGAGGAACAGAGTCCAATACAGCATTAGCAGCATTCACTGTGCAATTCACTGATTCCATGATGTCTTCTGTCTTCAAACCAATAGGGAAGCATGGGCTAGGACTTGAGAGGCTCTCAGGTTAGGTCTGAGGTAAGACAAGGTCACATTGGCTCAGCGTGTTAAACTGTGAGCTGCAGCAGTAGCAATGATTTGACCACATGATCTTGAAAATAATGAACCTCCTAGCTAGGGCTGCATAGGCCAGAAAGTAAGGAAGCACATGGATCTGGGGGGCCCATATACTGAATCCTGTACAGTCACTTTTATTCTCCTCGTATGGTCTTGCTTGTTAGTTCCTGAGAAACCTGAAGCAAGCAAAACCTCCCACCTCCATACATGTCAACCTACTGTTATCTGTGCCTGGAAACTGTGCCTCTTCTCCTATTACTATGGGGTCACCTTTCCATTGTTCATAAGGTTCATAAGTTTTCATTTTATTTCAACTCTCACTTTTTCTTCTCTGCTGAATCATACCTTAAGCCTATGAACATATTTTTTCTCCTATTTGAAAAAATAAACTCTCTTCATCCCATTTCTCCCTTTTTGATCCATTTCTCTGCTTGTTTTTATAACTAACTCTTCCAACGTGTTTTCCAAACTCACTGTCTTCATTTTCTCTCCTTGTAATAGTTTTTGAAACCAGCCATTTGGGCTCTGAACCCATCCCTCTTCCAAAACTGCTTTTCTCTGTGTCTCCAAAGTCCTTGACATTGTTAAATCTGGTGATGGCATTGTTAAATCACATGACCTATCAGCAGCATTTAGCATAGTTGTTCACTCCTTCCTCCTGGAAATGCATTTCTCCTCTTGGTTTCCAGGATACCACACTCTCCCAGTTTTTCCTTATCATTGTCTAATCCTTCTCCATACCTTCTGCTGGTCTTACCTCATCTCCCCATCCTCTCAGTGTTGGCTGCCCCAGGTCTCAGTCCTTGGACCTCTTCTCTTGTGGCCTTTAGTGTGGTCTCATCCAATCTCATGGCTTTCGAGGTTGTCTATATGCTGACAACTTCTCAATTTTGATTTACAGCCTGGACCTCCCCTTGAATTCCAGATCCATACCTCCTGAAGCCAAGCCACTTGGATGTCTAATATCTATGCATGTAAAAGAAAAAAGACAAAAAGTGGTTCCAATAGAGGTTGAAGATGGATGCTTTCCAGGAAACACTTGAAGACCAGGTGAGGGGCGCCTGGGTGGCTCAGTTGGTTAAGCGTCTGCCTTCAGCTCACGTCATGATCCTGGGGTCCTGGGATCAAGCCCCGAGTCAGGCTTCCTGCTCACTGGGGAGCCTGCTTCTCCCTCTCCCTCTGCTGCTTCCCCTGCCTGTGCACTCTCTCTCTCTTTCTGTCAAATAAATAAATAAAGTCTTTAAAAAAAAATAAGACCAGGTGATTCCCTGAGTCAAAGCAGGATTAGAGTTTTCATAAGGTGGTGTGACTGAAATGGTGGTTTCCTCTATACCTGCCGCACAATTTGCAGTTAGAATGGTTGGGAGTATACTATTTTCCTGCCTCTTACTGGGGATCATGGATGCAATCTCATCTGGGCCGCTGTCAGAATGGCTCTTTTGAGAGCTATCTTTGTAAATCTTGTGGGTCATTTATCCTTGTCTAATGTCAGTTAAAGTTCAAGGCAGGAGAAGATAAAAAAGAAAAAGAGTGGAGAAAGAGAAAAAAAAAGGAATGAAGGTTAAATTTGAAGTAGGGATAACCGGCTCTGTTTAAATTCTTTTATAGGATTCTTAACCTCAAGAAGTCTAAAACCAAACCACTGATCATCCACTAACAAACCCACTTCTTCTACAGTCTCCCCCATCTCTCATTTAGTGGCCACTCCATCCTTCAGTTGCTCAGGCCAAACACTTCAGGGTCCTCTTGACTCATCTTATTCTTTCACATTTTACACATAATCAATCCATCAGCAAGTTCTAATGCATTTACCTTCAAAATATATTCAGAATCAATCACTTCTCAGTACCTCCACTACTACCACTGTGATCTGGCCACCATCATTTCTCATGTAGATTATTGTCATGGTCTTCTTAGTGATCTTTCTCTGTATCCTCCTATAGTCTATTCTCAACAAAGCAACCAAAATAGTCCTGTTAAAACATGTCAGTTTAATGTCACTGCGCTCAAACCTGTACAACAGCTTCTCTTTTCTCTCAAGTTGAAAGTCAAAGTAAGTCTATACAGGGTCTATGAGGTCTTATAAGATCTGAGACCTCATTCCCTTCTCTTGTAACTGCCCACCTTGCTCATTCCTCTCCAACCCACACTGCTATTCCTTGAATACCACACACTGTCTCCAACTCCAGAGGTTTTATCCTTGTGGATACTTGCTGATTCCTCTACCTGAAGTTCTCTTTCTCCAGGTATCTGCAGGTCTCATTCTCTCATCTCTTTCAGTTCAGACGTCACCTTATCAAAGAAGACTTCCATGCTGATTCTCTATAAAACTGTGGGCTTCCTACCTCCTCCCCCAAGTGCCCCTATTCTCCTCACCTGCTTAATTTTTTTTCCATAACACTAATCGCTATCTGAATATAATGCATTTTAATGATGAATTTGTTTGTCCTTCCCACCAGCTACCCTCTCCCACACTAATATAAGCTTCATGAGGCAGGGATTTTGACTGTTTAGTTCACTACTGTATTTCAAATACCTAGAACATGGCTAAGTTCATGGTAGGAATGCCTGAATGAGTGAAAGAAAGAATGAATGAATGAATGAATGAATGAACGATTGCTATTATTTCCTACTCTCTACTTTTCGCTCTTCTCTCTCTAAAACTCCCATTCATAGAACATAGACATTCTAAGTGGCTCTCGTTTCTTCTCATATCTTCATTTCCTTGTCTTTGGGTTTAACTTTCTGAAATACTTTTTCAACTTTATCTTCCAAACCTCATGTTACATTATTTGTTTCATCAATCATATTTTAGATTTCCCAAAGGTCTTGTCCTATAATTGTAGCTTATTTACAGTATTCATTATTATTTTATGGATGTAATACCTTTCCAAATCTCTCTAAGGATACTCATTGGAGATCTGCTTTTTATTTTTCATTTTTTAATCTTTTTAGTTATCTTCTCTTCCTTGTATTATCTGTTAAGTCCATTGTCATTTGTTTACACTTTTGTATAAATAAGGGGAAAAAAAGCCAAGAAATGTCCACAATAAAACATTAACTATGTTTATAATGATGTCTGGGTGGTGGGTTTATGGATGGGCTGTCAATCCCTGTGAGCATATTGTTTTACTTCTACTCATCTATATTTTCTGATTTTCTTAATGAGCAGATATTGTTCCTCTAATAGAGACTATTATAAACAACAACAAAAGAAGAAACTGAAGGGAAAGTTAGTGCCAGAGGGAAAAAACAGATAAATAGGATCGGCTGAGTCCTTTGGGAAGAGAAAGAGACTGAAAGAGATGGGGAAGTCAGACAGAAATCTAAAAACAAAACCTGAGTGGTTCCAGTGTCCGGAAGTAACAAAAGTTTACATTCCTGATTACCATCTACTTGTATGTTCTGAGAGCCATTCCTCTTGTATTATACTCACTGTCTCTAGTAGAGCGTTTTTTTCTTTTGCATAGTTTTCTTCCCAGGGGGGTTCTCCTCTAATTCCCTCTCCCTGGAAGAAAGCCCTTGGGGTACACCGAGTTATAGCTGCATGTTTTGAAGCACGTGGTTACTATACTTCTTTACTGAAACTCTAAGGCACTTCTGGAAGAAGCATTTTTATGCCCTGGGGTTGATAAGTAGGCTTCTTCTCCTGCCCTAGACCTTGAAATTGAATGCGTGGAGTCAAATTCCATCAGTGGGAGAATTCTATGGCTGCTCCGAAAACTGAAGCTTACTGGGGCCTGACCTGAAAACTTAAACATTTATTCATTTCAACTCTTGGAGGTGAATTCAAAGTATATGTTCATCTAGGCACATCGAATCAGATTTGTACTTCATGATAAGGTTTAGAAGTTCTCTAATGTTAGCAGAATTGGTAGGTAATGTAACTAAACTAATGTTTTTGGGTGGAGCAATTTTCTTTGAAAACAAAAAAGTCCAAACTCCTAAAACATTATTGTTTTAATGTGGAGGGACATGTAAGAGCAAGAGTTGAAAGCCATGAAGTATGTGAGGCCATCTAGCATATAGCGCCTGGCTCAGAGTAGGGGCTAAATAATTTTTTATTAAGTCTGAATATTGAGGCACCTGGGTGGCTCAGTCAGTTAAGCGTCGGCCTTTGGCTCAGGTCATGATCCCAGGGTCCTGGGATCGAGCCCCGTGTGAGGCTCCCCGCAGGAAGAGGGAGAAGCAGGGAAAGCTGCTTCTCCCTCTTCCTCTTCTTCTCCCCCTCCCCCCATCCCCACTCATGCGTGTGTGCACACTCTCTCTCTCTCTCTCAAAATAAATAAATAAAATCTTAAAAAAAAAATCTGAATATCGTCCAAGCCTCTCATTCCACAGTGGAGGAAATCAAGGTCTGATGAAGGTAACTGACTTGCCAAAGGAAAATGAATTATAAGGCCAGAACAAGAGTCTACAGTTAGAAGCAAATTTCTAAATCAAGCATAAAAACTCCAAATCATTATTTTAGCAGTGAAAATTTCAAAATGTAATTTTCCCAGGAGAAATGCATTCTACCATTTGTAATTACACATGCAATTGGTTTCACAATGAGTAGTATTATAGTAGTAGCCAAATAGTCCAATGTTGCATGCATTTAGATATTAGCTACTTAAAAACAATCAACTTTATTGAAATCTAATTTGCATATAGTAAAATGAACCCATTTCAAGTATGAAGCGTAATGAGTTTTGCAAAGATATACACACTCCTATAATCACTACCATAATCAAGATTTAAACATTTCCATCACTCACCAAAATTTCCTCCCACCTCTTTATAGCCAATTCCTCCCATGTCCCAGTCCCCAAAGAACTGCTGATCTGCTTTCCATTACTATAGAATTGTCTATTCTTGAATGTCATATAAATGGAATCATACAATTTCATTTTTTTGTCTGGAATCTTCTGCTACGCAGAAGGTTGCTGTGAGTTATCTGTGTGTGTTCCTTTTTCTTGATGAGTAGTACTCCACTATGTGGATATACCAAATTTGTTTATCCGTTCACATGTTAATGGACACTTAAGGTTATTTCCAGATTTGGGTTATTATGGACAAGTTTCTTAACAACATTTGTGTATAGACATTGTTTTCATTTCTCTTAGCAAATGACTGGTAGTAAAACTGCTGGTTCATATGTTAAGTGCACATTAAACTTTATAAGAAATTGCCAAATAATTCCCCAAAGTGGTAATGCCATTTTACATTCCCACCAGCAGTGTGTGAGAACCCTAGTTGCTCTTAAATCTTCATTCCCCTGATAACTCCTGATGTTGAGCATCTTTTCATATGCTCACTGGTCATTGTATATCTTCCTTTGTGAAAATCTGTTAAATATTTTACCCACTTTCTATTTGGATTATCTTCATATTATTGTTTTAATAATTTTTATAAAACTTGGCAAAGTCCTCTATCAAGTATATGTACTGCAAATATCTGTATTACAAGGCCAGGTTCATGCCTTGCCTCTTGGTTTTCTGAACTATGTACTTTGAAAAGCAGAACTTATTCATTTTAATGAAGCACAATATATCATTTTTTTGTTTATGGTTTGTGCCTTTTGTGTCATCTCTAGGATATTCTTATCCCAAGGACACACGATTTTCTCCTGTGTTTTCTTTTAAGTTTTATGGTTTTGGCTCTTATATTTAGGTCTATGATCAGTTTTTGAGTTAAATTTGTAGGTAGTGTGAAGTCAACATTCATTTTGCCCCCATAAAAATATCCAGCTATTACAGCACCATACGTTGAAAAACTGTTCTTTTTCTGACTGAATTGCTTTGGCATCTTTGTCGAAAGCCAATTGACAATATATCTGTGGTTCTATTTCTGGACTCTATCTGTTTCATTGTTTTATACATCCATCTTCATGCTAACCACACAGTCTTGATTACTATATTTTTACAGGGCAGTGTAAAGAAAGGAGAAAAAAAATCGCATACAAAGAAGGAAGGAAAGAAGAAGGGAATTTCTCTAGCAGAAATCAGTGCAAGTTGCCACATGGAAAAATAAAAATATCAGCTTTAATTCAGAACAATAAGAGTTCATCCCAACTATTCTTATTTTTAATTAATCATTTAATATTTGCTGAGCTATTGTGTGGTCTATATGTGCAACAGCATAAATGTATTTAGTTGCTTTTCTTGTCATTAATAATGACTTTATCTTGATGCTCACTTCTTTTATGGACTTTTATGGATAAATTTTAGGGTTAATCAAATCAATTAGTTGACATTTTCATAATGAGATAAAAATATTTGTCCGATATGAGACTCTAGTCAGAATGTGAAAAGTTCTTTGATGTATTAATTTGTGTTAGTTATAAATTTAAAGAGTCTTTTGAGGTTTTTTTTAATGTTTTGGTTAAACCAAGATTTTTATGGTTGACTGAAACTAACATTATTGATCATGTACTATTTGCCAAGTGTTTTACATGGCAATCAAAAATATAATTGCTACGATTTATTGAATGCCTATTATGTTTCTGAAAGTATCCCACCTTAATTCCTGTAACGATCCTGCAAAGTAAGTACTATTATTCCCATTGCACATGTAAGGTCACCAAAGCTAAGTAACTTGCCCTACTAGGAAGCAGTGGAAAGGCCCTAAATCTGGTCTAATCTGGTCTTCAAGTCCAAGATGTCTCCACTTTCTATATCACATTTACCCAACCCGTGGCAATATTCTATATATTGCATGAATGTCAGAGCAAAATCTAAAGCTCAAGGGGCAGTTTGAGCACTTCGGGCAAGTCTGGTAGTTTTTCCCAGCTTTGCTAGATCAACATCAGTCTCCTCTTCCTCAGAATCAGAAGAAAACAATCAACTGAGGGCTCATAGCCTTTAATCTGAGTATGCCTTTACCTTTGCTAGACTAACAGTCTTCATCTAACTCATTAATGGTGAGCTGAGAGAGAGAGAGAGGGATAGAGAGAGTCTAAGGGGAGACAGGAGAGGAGAGCAAGGAAATAAGAGTGACATATGTAGTATGCAATATAGTCCTCCAAGGAGATAATCTTATAATTTAAGAAAATCCACTGAGGGCAGGTACTTCCTTTAGAGACAGAGAAAGCAAAGATCTGAGGAGCTAAGGCATTGAGCCAAAGCCTTATAAGTTGTAGGGAAGGGAGCTGGATGGCTAAACTGGGCACTTGGCACTAGAAAGAAGTGGGGCACTCAGGTAAGGTTGGAGAACAAGAGTGATTTGTGAGGTGAGGGAGCAAAGAGGAGAGAGGGTAGGGGTATGATCACTTAATTGTTCTTTCTGAGGCTAAACTCAGCTCACTGGTCTTACATCCCTGCATTTCCTGCGCTGGCACGTACATACAACTAATTCATTTTCTTTTATCTAAGATTTTAAAGTACCTCTGAGAAAGACCAGGGTGTACAAATCAAATTAGAATCACAATAGGTTGGGAACTGATCCAAAGACTTAATACAAGACCTAAATAATAGAAAGCAAGAATAACAGAAAACTGAGGTAGGTTGCATTCCCATGTCTTATGAATAAAACTGCAATAATGACATTGTCTCTTGTTCTTTACAAGAACAGTGCTGTTAACATTTTGACTTGAAGAAGCGGAGACTGGTCTTTCAAAATAGTACGTCAGCGTGATCCACAGACCTTGGGTCTTCTCTTTCCCCACCTCCACCTGTCCCATAAAACAGATTCTAAATGGGGATGAAATGGAATTACAAACACACACACACACACACACGCACATGCACACGCACACA
The DNA here is from genome assembly GCF_003265705.2 of Callorhinus ursinus. Classification (NCBI taxonomy): domain Eukaryota; kingdom Metazoa; phylum Chordata; class Mammalia; order Carnivora; family Otariidae; genus Callorhinus; species Callorhinus ursinus. Next base: position 19,249,050 of record NW_027397068.1, read on the forward strand.
CATACACATACACACACACTCAGACAGACACATTCTCCTGTGGCTTTCAGGCCTGGATTTGGTTTATATGGAGAAACCCTAGTGTCTTCATTCTACTTTTATACCCTTATCTCAAGTACTTTGTGTAATATTTAAGTCATCGCAATATAAGTGACTAATCAGGGGTCTCAAATATAAGTGTTTTCAGGGGTCAGACATGGTCTAAGCATAAGAAGAATGGTAGGACTCTGCAGCAGTTGTACCCTATATAAAAGCCTTCTAATTTTACCTTTTCTGCAGACTCTCCTTGCCAAACAAAACCAACGGAAACCTTTGGATGAGATTAACTGTTTTGATCAATTGTCTGCCATATTTAAAAGGAATGTCTAATTTGAAAGATTTAACATAAGGAGACCTTTAATAAATCATTTGATTATATAATTGTGTGTGTGTGTGTTTCCTATTAGAAACTCAGATTGAATCTGCACAGCTGGGAGGAAGGAGGAGAAATATGCCAATCATATTTATTTATCTATTCAATAGCAAACAATGGGACTAAATGATCTTTTGAACAAAATTGACAATTTGTTGAACCAAACTGATAGGTTATTTGTGTCTAATAGCCTAATAGTTACATAAATAAACCCATGTTCAAAAACAGATCTTTTTCAACTTTTCGTTCAGGTATTTGGTCAGTGTCAGGTGAAGCTCACCCAAGTTCTACAGAATTAACCACCTCTTAACAATGAGATAAAACCTCCCATGATGTATAAATGTTTGCCATACTCTTCTTTCCTAAGAATGAGATTACGTTCTTGCTGGACTAGGTAATGGGGGAGAAAAAGCTTTTGATCTCAAAAGTCCAAGACTTTGTGAACTCAAATATTCTATCTGACCTACACATTTTAAAAAGCAGTGGGCAAAAAGTTATCCTAGATTCTAAATTTCAAATCAGAAAAGTCAGTAAACCTGTGGTTCAGATGAAAGTTTTAGTAGCATATAACCTCTCTTGATTTTCAGGTGTTAAAAGCAGTAGGAATATATATCATCTTGATACTAACACAAGCTGCTGAATTTAAGTGGTCTTTGACCAGATACCTGATTTAAGAGATTCCATGTTTACCGAGGAATGTGCCCTTCTCTTCCGCTGGGGACTAGGCTTTAAAAGCCAAGAGATATCAAGTGAATAAGACTCCATAAACCAATATTCTTAATAGACTAATCTGATTGTCAATCAGCTTTTGCACCTATCTGAAGAAACATTTGACATTTTGCCTATATTCATGTATCAAGAATCTAAAAATAGATTTAATTTAATAACATTAGTGTTCAACTTGTCCAATGTTCGGATCTTATTCCAGGGGGAACAATGCTTGTAGCAATGGTAAAATTAGGAAAGTTGTTTTATGTCGCATTAGTTAACATATGCAAGCTTACTTAACATGTGGACGGCAAATAAGTGTAATTACATTAAAACAAGGAGCTGTAGCGCAGAAGCAATAAAAATAGACTAGGTTGTATTATTAATTCTTGTGTTAAGGGTTTTGAGCCATGTTGATTGGCCTGAATTTTTTGATTTTGTTATGGTACAAAGGGATTGTTTGAAGTAATTTGTCCCCGAGAGAGGCTCACAATCCCAAGCGGGTTTCAATTCAGCAAAGCAAATCTAATTTTGTTTGCTTTATGCAAACCAGAAGGGGCTGTGGTTCATTCTGTTTTCACTGGAGGGGAAAGGCGCACTAATGGGACCTGCTGAAATGCATGCATTGCAAACATCATACCCCTGCATATATTAAATTTAGCTATGTGATGCACTGTGTTCATCATCTCATTGTGTACACAGATACGCTTTAGAACAAAGCCTTTTAATAGCGAGGGAACCTTACTACATTATGTCAATACTCTATTGTATTTATATTTAATGCCTCCATTGGAATACCTGCCCTTAGCTAGAGTATGTTCATATTTGTGATCATTTTGCATTTCAGCTGCTCCTCATGTGAAAGTGGACTATACACTGAGGCTATTATGCTGTAGCTTAAAGCCAACATCTGAAGATTAATTATATGTAGATCGATAAAGGTTTCTCATTTTCCCAGTCTCCGCCCCCCACACGTATACCCCCTTGTATACCTGAGTTAAATTAGAGAGATGTTTAGTGCCCTGTTGAAATGATGGGACAAGCCCAATCTGAATATTCAGGCCGGAAGATAAATGGAGGATAATAATATCTGCACAACAGGTAACCTAAAGACGGTCTTCATCCCTGTGACAAATCACCACCCTCCTCCCTGCCCCCTCCCTCCAACTCACTGTGGTCTTTCCTCGACTTGCCAGATACAACTAAGCTGCCAGATACATTTGATCAAATTCGTCAAAATTAGAAGGTGCATGAGATGGGAAGGGAAAACAGTACATGATAGATGATAATACAGTTACTGGCTAGGTGAATTTATTCCCATAAAAATAGAATTATTTGTCAATTAAAATTGCATAATGACTGCACCTCCTGTCACGCCGGCACTGTTTTCAGTGTGTTTTGGTTTTGAAAACAGTTCCGATACTGCAAATAGACAGACACATCTCCAAACCCTTCAATTTGTCATTAGACATTTGGCGGCATGCCTACTTTGCTGTTAATTTTCCAAAACTACATTAATTTGCTGAATGACTTCTGTGAATCAGTTCACATAAGATTCAAGATGATCCTTGTCATGTATCAAAGAGTGACTACTAAAAGCAGAGGTTACATGAAGAAACATACTGTGTGAATCAGTTTGAATTTTGTGTTTTAAGTTCAAACATGGGTTAGCATTAATGATTTTTTTTTCTTTCCTAATGGAAGTTGCTTAATGAAACATTGCAAGGATAATCTTCCTATTGGTTTTTTTCAGTTTCTGCTTATCTGTTTCTTCAATTTGCTAGTGTATACATTCTTAATTTGACTTGATTTGGAACACAAGAGACACCTCGGGCAGTGGAAATTCAATGGTGTAGCCAAAAATAATTGTTTAATTTTGTGACATAAGGGATTTGATCCTCAAGGTATACTGTATCTGACAGTTGTGCAATTTCAACACTGAGAGAGATTACCCTGTGCGCAGAACCAAACAGCAAGACCACATGACATTCTTAGAGGAATTTACTTGCTGACAAAAGAGGGCATTTGGTTGAGGAACATTATAACAGTTACTGGCCTCTTGTAGCATAAAATCATGAAATAGGAATACGGTAGCTATTAGAAATGCTACTTTGTTTATAAATGCACTTGCTGGGTTTACAAAATATGTTTATTCTAAAGGAAAATGCTGCTTTGCTCCTGACATGCATTTTATCCAAAGAGCTCTGACCAGATATTCCATTTGTGGAATTTTTTATTTGAATTTATACGCTCACACACATATATATACATATATGTACATATGTGTATGTATGTATACATATATATACAAATATATATTCAAATATTTTTATTTGAACATATATCCTATGTGTGTGTTATAGTAGAGTATATTATAGGTATATATGTATAGGTATGTGTAGTATATATGTATGGACGGTATGTATGTATATATATATATATGTATTATACTGCTCTCTGGTGTGGGTATAACCCTGGACATTACATGAAATAGTTTTATTATAATTACTAAAATAAATTATAAATTATTATAATTTAATTGGCTTAATGCAGCCATACGGGTTGAATTGGAAGGAATAATTATAGAACCCCTAGTGAGTTCAAATCTGCTACAAATACAGTAAGAAATGATGTCACATTTAGCTTTAAGCCTAGAGAGGGGTATATGGCATGAAAGCCCAACATGGAAGGACAACTGATTCATTACCACTTACCAACTCTGCCTCTTTATCTCCCACCCTTGCTCACATACCACCCCCCACCCCCCACCCCCACTCAGTTAATGGAGAGCAGGAAGCTCGGAAGCTGGGAGAGAGTGAGAAGAGAGGGAAAAGTGGTGGTCGCAAGCCTGTCGTGGTGTGACCCAATGTTCAGTTACTGCCAATTAAGGCTGAACTGACACCACATTTAGTAAGATGGGCAAAATATTACACTTGGAGAGAACTTTTCCTAATCAACCAACTTATCCTAATCATAAATATCTTCCTCGATTGAGCTCTGGTGTTCAAAAAACAATTGAGTTGTCAGATTGGAGGAATTTACTTTAATCCCTCGGTATGCTCTTACAGAAGACAGCACAACGTGCAAACTCTGCCCCCGAGCCCTGTAAATTCTTAACCTTAAAGAAATGAAAGCAGCCGCTCCTCAAATTCCCCTGCAGCTCAGCAGCCGAAGTTTGCATGGGAAGTTAGGGCTGTTCTCAAAGACCTTCTACCCAGTAGCATGCTGATAAATGTTTAACAATCAGCTCTCCGGAAAACAAAAACAAAAGAAGGCAATAACTCTGATTTGTAGTGTGAGTCAATTCCAAGCTACCAGTGTGTCAATGTGAATGAGGAGTGGGGAGCAAACACAAACTATCACACCATTCCATACTATTTCCACCATATAGATACAGTAGACATAAATAATCTCAAGAGCACAGATCACAGTAAAATGCAGGAAAAGAAAAAGTAATATATTTGGGTATTATCTTTCTTTTGGATATAACTTATTGAATTTTATTACATACTTTTATGTTAATTTTTAATAATGATCATTTATAACAAAAAGCTTGCAAAATCCTGAAAATTAATAATCGGCTCTTATGAGTTAGGGTAAGGCAGCCCCACACACTATCGCCTCCACCCCGTCTCCGCACACACGCCACACAATTAGCTTCCTGGTTCATTAACATCGATCCAGAGTTATGCCTCATCAAATGGGAAAATATTTGTCCTGGCAATAAGCAAAATAACTTCTTGTTGATCAATTGCTCCTAATATAGCTGTGTAGTACTGTCTCCACCTGTATTTTCAGTGGTGCATTCTTGTTTTCTTACCATCAAAGTCCCTAGTTGAACCTTTATTTTATTCAAGTGCATGGGGGACACGGCCTGTGTCTGCATTCCTTTGTCTAAGAATAGTGATTCTGCACTCACACATAAAGAAGAGAGAGAGAGCTACTATACAATGGTGTGGAGTGCGATGAAATTTTACTGACACGAGTCTGGGAAGACTGCCTGATCTGTATTTGGAACAATGCTATTTTGTTTAATTTGATATATGTGTGGGCTTTTTATTCAAATAGAGTTGAACAGTTTGTTCCAGCGGGAAAAAAAGGGCTGCTTGTTACAGAAAGGTTATTTATCGTTCACTATAACACTTGGCATTCTGAAGAAAATTGTGAGGATTCTCCTTTTGGGGGCTGTATGCTGCTGTCCTGGCCTCTGTACAAAGAGATAGAGCAAAAGTTGAGGGAAAGATCCTTGAAGGCTGTTTTGGGGCAGTGTTTTAGATACCCTCAAATGAAGGTGCTTCTTGGCCTTTAAAAATATTCAGTGACCCATTCCATCACTCATTTTTGCTGCTACTTGGACATTTTAACATATGAATTCCCATCACTTCAAAAGATCCAATGCCAACATCAATTAACATCTTGGGGGAAGACTATATGGAAGCACCGCTAAAGAAATCTTAGCTTGTGTGAGCACAATTGAACTTGGCTGTCCCAGGCAATCCTCTTATTCAACATTGCTCTAAACTGTTCATTTTTACAGTGTAATTGCAACTGTTTCTCTTGTTTATTTCCTTGACCTCGACACAACCACCATCCATTTGAATCTCAATTCAACTTTAGCTCACTTATAATCAATTTCAAGTTAAGGCCCACAGATTACCATACAGGTGACCCTCACCTTAAGAGATAAACATATCCTATAGAAGTCAGATGCTACCAACTCTTCTGAGATTACTAAATAGGAAAAAAAAATCCAATTATAAGGAAAGAGTGTAACAGCATGCCATTTACTTTTCTATTCATTCGACAAAGACAAACTCTATCCTATTCAGGGTCATGATGCTACGTGTTTAAACACTAAAAAATTATTTTATGTACCCCTCAATTTTAAATAGATCCTAACGCAAATCAAAATTCTTCCTCAAGTTTCCACCTGTGCTCCATGAAGCCTGGACTGCCAAAGAGCACTTAGGAAATAGCTTATTCTTGTTTGCTTTATATTTCCTGTTCTTCTCTTCTCACAGCTGTCCCCAGACACTCTGAAATGTTAGTGCCTGCAAGCTAGAGGCCGTGAGCAACTCCATGTTCTACTGCCTAAACCGCCAGGATCAGTGGCCTTCTCCTGGGGCCTCAGCCAACATTCGTCCGGTTGAACCATGCTCTCCCCTTCCTCCATGAGCTCCCCGAACCTCCATTAAGGTAGATACGATATGTGCAGGTTCAACCACAATATCTGATAATAAATGATTCCTGCCAAATGAAATATTCAGGCTAAAAAACAGAGACTCACTTCATCTAGGACCGAAGATCATGAGAGTTAACTCACCTTGGTGAGGAGGATAGGCATTTACAGTGGACCTCGAAGGATAGTTAGAACTTAAATGTACATAGATGGCTGCAACTTAAATTATTTAGCGTAATTTAGCAGAAGTTGTTATTGAACAGATTTGGGTATTTTTTTCAAACTACAATCGTAAATGACAGGAGCTATGTAGAATAGCACTAAACATAACCCACAGAGCCACTCTGGTATCTGTTAATTCTTTCTTTCTGGCACGCAGACTCTGAGAGCACATGGTGAAAGAGGTTTCTGACAGGAGGGGAGCTTTGAGCCGGGGCATACAAATGAAGAAGGAGAATGGGAGAACGTACCTGAGTGCAGTAAAAGCAGAAGCAAAGGCGAAAAGGCGGGCATGAAGTCACTTTCTAAGAAGGAGGTGCAAATTAGCTAGGCAGAAGTGGAGGGACCATTTGTCATAATAAATAGTGAAATATGATTTATTGAACAACTATCATGTGCTAGCCATTGTGAGCAGGACTGCACGTGCCTATTTGTATCTTCAAAAATCCCTGTCAAGGCAGATGTTTAGGCGGAAACTAAGGATCCAATAATTACAGCGTTCACCAACGTCAGCCTGGTGGATTTGGAAGAGTCCGAGAATGGAGAGCTTTAAATAGAATTACGAAGAGTTTCAATTTAATTTTATAGGGGAGACACAAAGGAAACAGCTTCTAAGACCATGAAACAGAGAAAAAAAGTCTTCAATGCCCCAATTAGGCGGTCCCTAAGGTGGCCTGGGTTTGAGTGAAAAATGCCTGATTCTTGATGTTGGCTGTGGAATCGGAAAGGAGGAATGAATCTAAGGGGAACTTGAGACAAGGCATTAAAACTACTTGACAACAGGATTTTTGGACTAACAGAATAATAGGCAAACACAGAAGGATAGAAATAAAACATTTATCATGTGTACATGACCAGAAATGTGTTTATTCTAACTATAAAATGTGTTGGAAGTCTTGTACATTATCGATTATAATGAATGTGACCATTGTCGAGTTAAATACCATTTCTCTTTTGACATCATTAATACTTTTGGTTGTCTGGAAAATACCAATCCTCCTAAACTATTACTTGCTTCTTTTATCCCAAGAATTTATAATGAGTTGTAAGTGGGACCAATACTTATGATCTGCAAGATGGGAAACAAACTGAATAGATTAATTTGGCTGGCACTCAGGCTATAGGCTTTGAAAGCTTGCGGAGTCTTCGGAAGCTCTTTGGCCAAGAGGAAGGGCATGCGCCAGACAAATCGGACTCTGTTCCAAGCAGCATAGCCCACACAAGAGATCTGAAATGAGCAGACGAAGTAGGCTGGAGAAGAAAGTGGAGGGAACAGCCGGGAACATAGACATAGGGAAGGTCAGGACATACGAACCTGAGAGGAGGGGGTGTATTTGATGTGATGAAAGAGAGACTCCTGGAATACTTGGAACAGCACAGAGGATGTGAGCTTAAAAATGCATCAGTTCTACGCTCCATGGGGAAATGAATGACCAGAGTAAAACGGAGGTCAGGAAACAGCAAGGGACCAGGGTAGTGGTAACAGTGACAGCTAAATCTCTTTCACACAGCAACTCTTCTCTAAAGACCTTACAAAAACCTTACACTCATTCTGGCCAACAGTCACCCTCACAACATCCTTAAGCAGTAAGTAGGTAATAGAGGGACAATCACTGATAATGGTAGGTGTTCTTACTTATATCACAGGTGTTGCTGTATCTCCAGGTATCACCAGGAGGACGCCAATTTCCATGGCTTCTGTTCCAGAGCTGTGTTCGCCAAACATGAGGCCATTCTCACAGGAAATAAGTAGTTCCTTTAAAATTCCGAGAAACAGACTGAAGGTTTTGGAGGGGAGGGGGGTTGGGGGATGGGTCAGCCTGGTGATGGGTATTAAGGAGGGCACGTACTGCATGGAGCACCGGGTGTTATACAAAGACAATGAATCATGGAACACTACCTCAAAAACTAACGATGTAATGTATGGTGACTAACGTAACAATAAAATGAAATAAAATTTAAAAAAATAAATTAAAAAAATAAAATTCCAAAGAGCAATTAGGTGATGCTGGGATCATTATTCATATTCATATTCGTTGTCCTTCGTTCAGGCACAAGAGTACAACGTGGTCTTTGTAACTTCAGTGACTATATGGAAAAGATGTACAAAGTTGAGAAAAGAGGCACAAAGTAAGAGGAAGAAACCCCAAAATTACACAGGGTCCAGAAATTTTACATCATCTTCCTCTTTCTGACCGTGAACTATGAGAAACGTTCTTAAAATACATTTGTGTGAAGTTAAATAGGTGGTAGATCCTATTGTTAGTCCTGCAGAGCAAGGTCAGTGAAAGGGACTGATTAAAATGTTAACCCTTCTGATTGATTCAAGAGTTGATGACACTATGTCTACACAAATGAGTTGGAAAGCGTTTGGCTGGCCCAATCCATATATTGGATAACAGAACCTGTTTCATAAGTGGGCAGAGCAAAGATTGGCTACCACTTTACATGAATTATCCACATCATTATAGGAATCACCGCATAAACTCTTCGTGGACACACTTAGCTGAGGCCAGCATGTTTTTCCTTTTCCTCTCTCCCTCCCTTCTTCCCTGCCTCCCTTCCTTCCTTCTTTCTCTCCCTCCCTCTCTCCCTCCCTCACTTCTCTCTCTCTCTCTCCTTCTATCTTAGATGACAAGTGAAATCATGTGCATATTATAACAAAAATTCTCGCCCACCTTTCATAAGGGAAAGGCTTCAGTGTGCTTAATTTTTGCAGTAACCAGACCTGGGCCCGTATGCCACTGTGCCATCGTCTGCAGGAGGAAGTCCGATGTAATTGCCAGTGAGTTCCCCCACAAATAAATCTTCTAAAACAATGAGTCATGCATGTAAATATTGCCCTTGCTGAGCATATTTATTGCGTGTTGATGTTGATTGTTTAAAAAGGGGTTATGGTTCAATAAATTGAACACCTGAGCTGAGCGCTTGTAGGATGAAATTGAGAGATGGGCAGATCAATTTAGACTCACTTCTACTTTTCGATCTGTTTAATAGATTTTTAAAACGACACTTAGAGCCCCACAGAGGCAGCGGCACTTCACATCCCTTCTAGCACATCCTCCCTCAGCCACACCTCACCCGGGTCCTCCCAGGCTCAGTGCACTTGGAAAAGCGGATGATTCTAGGAGCAGAAAATTCACAGAGCATTCTCTTGGCCTCCTGCTCCCTGCTGAACCAGGCTCATTTATTCAGCTGGTATTGCGAGTTTGGGGGCATGACAGTACATCTGACCCCTTTGGGGTAAAATTTGATCTGGCATTTCATTTCAAGGGCTCAGCCACCGGTCTGTCAAATCTTCATTTTGCGGGTGCCCACTAGAACTGCTGACGCTTGCCTCTAACTCCCTCGGCTTTCATCTCTCACTGGCAATAAACATGTCACCCTGCTGAGGTGAAACACAATCTGGAATTAAATTTACTGCATATAAAATATAGTGCCCTCTTTATTGGTTCAAATACTTGTCACTCATAATTTATTTGCCAGTGTATGGCCTTCATGCAGAGAGAACACTGCTATAAACGGGGAGGGGGGCTTCGGTGTTCATTCTTGGCTGGGCTCTCTTTCACTTTTCATTCTTTCCCCTCCCTGGTCCCCAAATCCCACTTACCCACTTGGGCTAATCTGTTTTCCATGAAGCACCTCAAATAAAACCGGAGCCCTTCATCCAAGTGTGGCACGCATGTCCCGGAAGGCAGTGGCGCCTGGCTTGCTGGCTGAGTCGCTGCGGGTTTGCTAGCAAGTGGCGGGAGCGCGGCACCTGGTAACGCTCCCTCCAGTGAGCAAAACTGAAATACAAATGGGGGGGGAGGGCGGGAACCGGGGCGGGGGTGGATTTAGCCCTCGTCAGTTTCAATCTCCCACTTGCCATGCCTTCCCTTCTGGCACTCAACTTTTTCATGATTTATTCCAAATACTGTCGATCAGCTTTAACTAATACAGTTCTTGTATGAAGCACCTCTCTAATCTCTTCAAACACAGATGTGGAAGCGCGGCTTAGAGCATGGAGGCCAACAAAAGCCCTCTGCCTGTACCAGTGATTAGCTTTGATTGACACAGAACCCTTCTGCTTTCCTAGGCATCCTCTAACACCCATAAATGATTGTTTTAAAATGAGACGCACAGGGTATGGTGGGTACCAGCTTTAGGAAATTGGCGGCGCAGCGACATCGGCAGTTAACTCATGATCTCTGAAACACTGGGTCCGAGGTGTTGGGTCTCCCCTTCCATCGCCACTTCTTTTTCTCTCTTTTAGATCTGTCTCTGTAGGGAAAAGGTTTTAGTAAACATCAATTTCTCATTTAGAATTGTTGGAACATACATAGATGACACCTACCTTATCTTCACACCGATTTTCGTCATCATCAGATTGCAAGAATTTGCCAAGAAATGTTGGGACTTACATTTGTTTTCAAATTACTTTTAAATACGAGTGCAAACTTTGAATTTAACTCTCAACTTGTATTAAATAAGGATCACCAGGAATCCCTAGATGTCAGGGATCTGACAAATCCAGATCCCCGTAAACTATATAAATTACTTTTTAAAATTATCAGTTGTAGTAAAAGATACTATATTTTTACTTTTGTGAATTATATCATCTTGTCTCATTCTGAATAGTGAGGACTGGGAAACTTCTCAACTTGCCCTGACTGTTTGGGGCTGTCTCTCAAGGTGACGGTGGATGATTCATTCTTTGTGGTAGGAAGAATGTCTTTTGCAGGCAGAAGCACCCTGGATTCTCCTGGTAATTCCTGGCGGCCTCAAGGACGGCCCGCAGGGTTTGTGTTAAATCTCCAGAGATTGCCCCATATCGTCTCAGATCCCAAATACTTGGAGATAGTTTTCCAGAGTTCTAAAGATGCCATTTCTGTCTTCCTACCCCCAGAAAACATAGTCACTTTATGACTAGCCATGGATGTGAAATGCCTCTCTCTGCCTGCTTTTTCTGAACAACAGCATAAGTGAAGGGAGAAACTTAGAATAGGAATTCTTGCTCCAACCAGCTATGAAATGCCTAATTTTATTTGCATCTGCACACATATGCAGTTAGATGTTTTATTCATTACTTACACACTTACTTCCAAAAGAAACTTGTGAAAAGCAAAAGAAAAATCGTACTATCTTTTAGTTTTCATTTTAAGGTTTCAAAATAGTCTGCTAAGTTTAATATTGACTTCCAGATGTTTTCCAAAACATTTTTTAAATGAAGCTTCTTCTTCTAGGAAGGAGCAGAGTAAATAAAAGGACCACGTCAATGTTTTAGAAAGTAACTCATCTCCTAAACGGTTTTAGGACCGTAGAATCAGAGTGGAAAAATAATTCATCTCATCTGTCCTTTTCATCTTAAGGCTGAGGAAACTTAGACCCAGATTCTTTAAGTGACTTGCCCGAGATCAGCCAGTTTAGTACATGAAAGAGTAAACAATAAAATCCAATTTTTGTCTCTATTTCCCTTAAATAAGGAACTTCTCGATTATTTTGTCAAGAGATTCAACAGACGTCGAGTCTATTGTGCTTGACAGAGTGTCACTGCGGCCACACGGGCCGTGGCACAGCCCACTGTGTGAACCTCCTTCACAGATGGACAAAACGAGGTTCAGGGAGAAAAAAAAAAATGACCCAGAGTTCACACGAGGTCCAAGTGGCAGAACACAGTCGTGGGCCAGGTCTGCGGTCTCTGATTCCAGGGCTCTGTGAATGGCATAGGCCGGTGAAAAGGAATGCCACACCTATCTCCAAGAGCTAGCGATATAAAGACTAATTACACCAAGTGGGAATCTGATTTCTTTGTTCATTCTCCAGTTGTCCCACTGGTATATCAGGGCTTCCTTATAGTTCTTTGCTTTATTTTAACCATTTGCCAAGTGAGCATCTGTACATTATCATCTGAGTATTCTAATGATCTTTGACATCCTTGAGAGGGGAGAAAAAAGCTATTTTTCTATTACTATTTATAAAATTTCAGTAGATAATTTAGAATGTCTGATTATAACTCACTGTGAGATTATTATGTGGCCAATAAAACAATCAGATATCCACAGCATTTGTCATAAGGACTCTCTTTTCAAATGATACTGAAAATTTTGGCTTTTATTTTGGACCATCCTTATTATATTATGTTTGCTTTCTTTTGCTTTTACTTACAGTTTTACTTTACAGTTTTATTGAATTGTAAGATCTACCACATAAGCACCAATAAAATCAAATGTGAAAATACACATCTTTGAGATTTTGTTATGTGATTGTATCTGAGTATATTATTCCCAGTTGGCTATGATGAGAACTATCCTATACATACAAGTCCAACTTCTATTTGAAACATAAAATATACTATATTGTAAAATCTATTAAACGTGTTCTTTAAAAGGGCTATTATTTCTCTTACTACATGAAGTACATTTATGTCCCTTAAACTTGGAAACACTTTAGACTGGAGCAAGAAGTAGAGATTTCTGAATGACTAGGAGATGTGTAATGGATAATGCATTTGTGTGGCTGGTATAGCCCAGGGAGAGCAAAAAGAGAGAGAAAAGCAGAGGACTGATGACTAGGGAATCTCAGCATTTAGGAAGCTAGAAGAGAGAGAAGACAGGATGCTGGAGAGAGAACCAAAGGCATGAGTGGGAGTTAAGGAAGGAGAGTGTCTTAAGGGAACAGGGGCAGATGCAGTACTGAGGTTCAGGGGACAGGAACTGATAGTCCTTTGATTTGGCGGTATTGAAGGTCATCCTGAACATATCAGTCTCTCAAGGAAACTGGGAAAGGGGAATTCGGATGGCAGTGGGTTGAGAAGTGAATGAAACTGAAAAAATAGGATAAATGTAGACATTTGCTTGGCCAGATAAATATTACATAAATAGAATACAGCTAGGATGAGACATAGGATCAAAGGTATGATTATAAGTCTTGGAAAATTGTGGTTTTAGAGAAAATTTCTTTGTGTAAAAAATAAAGTAATATATGCTAACCGTGGAAAGTTTGGGGGCTTTGAAAAAGGATGAACAATAGAATCAAAGTAATCCAAAATCCCATGACTAAGAGATTACTACAGGAAAGTTTTGGTCTATTTCCCCCCAGAATTTGCTCTACGTAGTTATTTGTATAAAGTGGAGTTCATTTTACATACGTAGCTCTGTATCCGTTTTCACTTATTCCAGTATTATTGTACGTGTATCAATGACTATTTTAGGATGTATGAATTTTGTGTATGTTTTTAGCTTTAGGGGAAAGAAACTTCTAGTGAGATTATATTGAAGGTATAAGAAAAAGAGATCAAGCGCTGGATTAATGTCCTGGAGGCGATGAAAGGAACAGAATCAGGTTCATAGAAGAGAGAGAAGAAATGCACCAACATACATACATACATTTGTGGAGGGCATGAATCAGAATCTGGGTGAGTTAGCGCACTCTTAATGGCTGAGAGTGTTTAAGAATCTTGACTATGAACAAGCAAACACATTTTCAGCTAAAACATGGCCAAGCTGAGACTGAGAACCAGGAAATTCTAATGTGAGCAGTCTTCATGGTGTGGCATCCCTTCTCCCTTCTCTTAGAAGACTGGGTTGGTGAAAAGATGAAGTGATGAAGAATTCAACTTGACAGATAAAGGGAATGACAAGGATGTAAAATATTAACGACTCTAAAAACAAGAATAAAATAAATGATCCACAAGGATTCCAGGATATGTAGCAAAGAAGTGGAAAGACAATGGAGTGCTCAAATGCTGGGAAATACTATGAAGTTTCGTGCAATAGTAGTGAGAGATAAGAGAATGGGGATTGTGGTCAGAGTGGGATACAGAGTTGAGCTCTCTGATGAGGAAAAGAACTGAGTGGTAACAAGGTCCAGGTATGGTCAGGGGGCCGAAGGGCTCAAGAACAGAGATTGCAAGCTACTTGGAATACAACATCAAAAGTGAATCCTAATGTAAACTATGGACTTTGGATGATAATAATGTGTCAACATAAATTCATCAATTATAACAAATGTAGCACTCTGGTGGGGGATGTTGATAATGGGGCAGGCCATCCATGCATGGGTCATCTTTGTACCTCCCTTTCAATTTTGCCGAGAACCTAAAACTGCTCTGAAATAAAGTCTATTTAAAAAAGAATCCTGGAGGAAGGAAAATAAAGTCATAGTTTCAAGGTGTCAGGAGTCCCGGGCCTGGACCCTGAATTCACCTACATCGTTGGCAAGTCTTTCCATAAAGGAAGACTGTGAGTGGGGTGTCCAGCGAATGTGAAGCAGTGACTGGGGGTAGTTACATAATATTGAAAAGCAGGTGGTGGAGTGATATGGCATGAGCCTCAGTGGAGAAGGAAACTTTATATAACCTGGAAGTTGCCTCAGGACCCAGATAAAAGCAGAGCCAACTGCCTGGTCCCAAGGAAGCCTCTACTCCTTCAAGCTCCTGGAAAGACAGTATCCTAGACAAAAATTGAAGTTTAATTCAAACCAAAATAAAACAAAGTATTTTGTAGAAAAATAGCGGTATGAAGTAGTTTGCTTGTCATGGTACAGAGACTCCAGAGGGAAAGCAGAAAGGAGCAGAGGGAGAGGAATGTTGAGAGGTTGAGTCAGAAGACAGAAAGCACTAAGCGGTATGGAATGACAGCACGCAGTCCCCAGAAGGCTTACATTTTGGATGGTAGCCAAAAACAACTGGAGGTGGCACATGAAGGACTGGAATGGCCTCCAGATGCCAAAAACATAACCCTCGGGGGTTAAAGTGGACACACAGTAACCTCCATTTCTCACACCTAGCCCATAGTAAGTTATTAATAAATATTAAGTGAACAAGTGAATGAATGAATTAGGTTAACTTTAGACTTTAAAGTCATAAGAAAAGAGCTAGGTGAAGATTATACACCAAAGGCTGTTGGAAATGTAAAATGAGAGGTCCAAAGAGTGCTATCCTTGGAGGAGAGAGAAGCTTGCTCTTTTAATATTTATAGTAAATGACTGAATGAATGATTTTTTCCTATAATTTTAATCTTTGTCATTTTCTTATGAGTTACTTTCAAATATGTCAAGTTCTCCTGCCTTAATTTTTTTTTAATTTGCTGCTTCTACTCAATTTTATTATCGTCCCCCCTTCTTGTGCATCAAGTGACTTTTCTTTACCCCTTCTTCAGTAACTCTGTTAAAACAAATCTGAAATTCACCAACAGAAGCAGGAATTGCTTTGTGCCTAAAATCAGCCTGACAATATAGTTGGGATAAATCATATTTTGGGGATTCTCTCAAAATGATCGTATCTGTTGCATTTTGTAACGTCTTTGTAGCAGGTGTGCTGTCTCAGAAAGGGGTTTATTTTCTTTACATACTCTGTGCAGCAATGGAAAAATTTGCTATTTATACAACTTTTAAATTTAAAAAATCTATTCATGTATAATTAGCTGTAGTCTAGTATAAAGGAGAGTTGAGAGTTGGAAAGAACACTTTTCTCAAAGCTTTCCTATTTAATGTGAGCATCACTCCATCATAATTTCTTGTCCTTTCCCACTATCTTCTTCCCTTATACATGTGTTGAAACTCTCCATCAGTCTTTATAAAGAACAATTTTCTTTCTCCCTCCCTTTTTTCTTTAAGCAGCACTCTATCAGTGCATTAAGTCCTTACATTCAGACTGCTTAATCCAGAGAGAATGTCTGACTCTAAGAACAAGTGCCCACTCCAGAAGGTATGTCTTTCTTGGTGGCTTGTCATACTGTTTTAGGAAAAAAAAAATGTTGTATTAAACCAGGAATTGATATGGTGAGGATACCAAATTTGTTCCACAATTATGGGCTTTCCATTGTTTGAGTTTACCAACATCCCTGGGAAGAACTGAGATGATTCAAAGCATCGTCATTTTATTTGCAGTCAATATGCAGTAGATGGTTCTGGCTAGACAGTTTATACTTAGGGGCATTTGCATTTTCATCCATAATGATGAAAACGAAATGTGTAGTCCATGTGTAGACTCTTCAAATGACAGACCATAATCATCCTTTTGCAGCCTTTAGAATATCTGTTGTCAGGCTTTTCTGAGAGACTTCTAATAGGATCTTGGCCAGATGCCACAGGCAGGCACTTCCACTGCAACTGATTCATAAATGCCTTTGGGGTTGCATTACAAATCCAGTAACCCCTGAGGTTTGGTGGGAAGGTCTGCCAAGGTTCAGCTGGGATTGCCTATTAGCCCATTCAACTCCTCCGAGCCCTAGAAACTCAAGAGTGGGTTTCATCCAAGCAACATGGGGAGGAGACATGTGATATTGTCTCTGCTGAGCAGGTAGGTTATATACACTCTATCCCAGGAAGGATGATTTGAGGAGAGAACCATCGCAACCACTTCTTTCCTCCTCTGTCTGTAGTGTAGAAATTTGTAATTTAGGTGATAAATCCAACGACTAAAAGAAGAATGTCTTTATGATGTGACTTTATTTCCCTCTCTCTGTATAATATAGCAAAGATATACATGATCTACATAGAATGAGCACTTGGTTTCTCTTTTCCCATTGTTCTTTTACTTGTATATATGTGTAAGATTCAGATGTGAATGGGGCAATGCCTATGCTATTCACTACTCTGCCCCTGGAGACTGGAACTGGAACAGTTACATAAATAATAATAATTGTGAAATGAATGCGTTAGTGACTATCCAAAAGCAGAAAGAGATTTAAGGGGTAGGCCTATGGGAAGGTGCTCAGGTTGCCAAACTATGGGGGGTGCTAAAACATCACTGAGATGAGATGAATCAAATTCAACGATCCAAAGTCTTCTTGGGGACAGGAGTCAATGTGGTGAAGGCAGGCTCAAAGGACAGCAGAAGGCCATCAAGGATGTGGGTTTGGTTACCCACCGTGCAACTTTGTGGAGTGGAAAATGAAATATGGGACAGGAGCAGAATTACCCTGGACAATGATGGAGTGGCTGACCCCTTCCACCAGTTGCCCTGCTTCATCACTCCCTGTGTGTTGAGCTCACTCCCTAGGTGGAAAGAGGAACTCATGTCCTGGTGTAAGAACTTCAGCCTGGTGCTTAAGGTGAGAAGAGGAGAAACCATTAGCTCATGTAGCGTTGTGCTCTACTCTGAAAATTCTGTTTTTCAAACAAGGTCAGTCCACATTTCTACTTTCCTTTCTACCTGTAACATTTTCTTTCAGGAGAACTGTATTTGTCCAAGCTTCACAGAACACTTTCACATTCTCTCAAAGTCTTCCTCCCACCTGCTACCTTCCTGATTTGTGATTGTCTTTGCGTTCTTCTCTTAACTCTCCTCTTTTTTTCCACCACCACTTCTTAAAGACCGAGGGAAAATTATTTAACTCCTTCCAGCCTCAGTTACCTCAAGTGTAACGTTAGATTAATAATAGCTACTTTGTGAGGTTGTATCAATAAACGAAGGATGGAAGAAAATAGCATAGTGCCTGGCTTCCGTCAGGTGCTCAGTAAACGGTGATCGGGGACAATGACCGGGAAGAAGAATAGGATAAAGAAGATGAGATGTAACTACAATGTGATGAGTTGCCATTCACAAGATTTACCAGTGATATAGGTGACACAACCGTCTAGGCACTTTGGAACCAGTCTGGGTATGTGGTTGGTGTCATGAGCATATCACGTCTTGTTAGTTTTGGGCAAAGTTATGCAATGAGAGAGCATCCTTAAACTAAGAGAGCAATAAGGCTCATCTGGTAGCCCCACTGTGTCACCGTCTCTGGGCCCTCTAGAATGCCAGGGCATGTAAGGGAAAGGGTTCTCAAACATTGCTACTTTTTACTGCCTTAAAATCTTTATTTTATTTTTAATTTTTTTTGTTATTGGGGAGAAATGAATGTATAAAAAATAAGACATAGATTGATTCAAAAAATCATTGCTCTGCACACAATGTTGTACTCCTTTTTGTGTGTGGGGTTGGAGGACATTGATCAGACTTTACAATTTCATTAAAAATATGCCATCAGTTTTTACAAAAAAAGAAATAAATCTTTAAAAGGGATGATTGCTTAATTAATCATATGATAAAGAGAGATTGATGCTAAGAGCTGTTTTACAGATTAAGAAAAGTAGAGCCGGGACTGGCTGGTTCCACGAACTAGAGATATTTACTTTCAAATGAAGCATTTACTGACAGAAGCTTTTTTTTTTTTTTTTTTTTTTTGGTGATATTCCATTGCATCTAGGTGAACTGGGTTCAATTAACCATGACCATTTAGTAAGGTGAGTTACTATTATGTAAAGCTCCACACTTCTCATTATTGACTCAACTCTCTTAGATGAAATTGTACTTTCAATTTGCATAGTGCCCAAGGGATTTAGTCAGCCCACCTTCTGTGTGCTAGACTGGATAAACTTCCTTTTTGTAAATGACAAAATTTGAGGCACAAACATGTATGTGATTTTACCTAAAATCATGTAACCATTTAAGGTAGTAAGAAAAAAATATATATATAATTCTGGTCCATGAGCTCTGTGATCCTTAACCTGGGATCTATAGAGTCCTAGAAAATCCATGGATGGACTTTCAATAACCTGAGCTCCTGAATTATAGAAATATTAAGTGACTGTGTGTATGGGCATTTGGGGAGGAGAAGGGTCACAGCTTTCGTCAAAACCTCCAACAGTCTATTATGCCCAAAAGGTTAAGAACCAAAGTAAACTCTCCGAGGGCTAGTCTAATTCTGAGTAAGGTATCCATCTAATCTCAAGGAGATATGTAATTTAGATGGCTACAAATCAGAAATATTTTCAAGGGCTCTGACACCAATATTGACAGAGAGACGGATTTAATACTTGGTTCCTTGAGGTCAGCTTTGTGGGCTATTGTTAATAAGATGTACATCAAGCTCTTTCTCCTTCACAGATTAACAAGGTCTAGGACTCCTGAACCACAAAATTAATGCTTCTGCTAGTAATATATTTGTAATATATGTAATATATATCATAGAAAGTAATATACATATTTATAGTTTTGTATATATATAAAATCCTGTGGCTTAGCTGCACTTGTTTTTTAATATTAATATAATCAATAATGTGAACAAACATTTCTGGATCTTATACTGTGGACCAAGCCATGTAGGATAAAAAGATATGCAAGATATACATTTTTACTCTCAATATTATATAGTTTGGCTGCTGATAACTTCATTAAAGGTTAAATAACAATGTCTGCTCTGTGTAACAGTGTGCAAAGAAAAATACTACACAGTTAATTGATAAATGATTTGGGTCCTGAAAGATTTAGGATGCAGAAAGTAGCAGAGGATTCTAATTAATGCAGGGACCAATGTATATAAATCTTTCAATGGGAATTAGGAAAATGAAAATCCATGGAAACAGAAAAAGTAATTGAAGATCTCCCTGGCTTTCAGAGTGAGATGGAAAGCCTTTGGAGGGTTCTGAGCAGAAGAGGGCAATGATCTGGCATACAATGACTGCTTTGTTGAGAATAGACTGAAAGGAGACTAAAGACATGTCAGGAAGACCAGGTAGGGAGTAATAGCAAACCAGCAAAAGATGATGGTGACTGTGATCAAGTTTGTAACTCAGAGTTTAGATACAGTTTGAAGGTCGGGTTGACAGAACGTCTTATCACTTTGATACAAAGTATGAGAGAAAGACATCAAGGATGACTGCAAGGTTTTTGGCTTGACCAACCAGAAACAAAAAGTTGTTGTATCTTGATATAAAGAAGACCGTAAGAAGAACGGGTTTGAAGGAGAGCAAGAGTTTGGTTTAGAATACATTAAATTTGAGATGGGTATTAGAGGTCCAATAGATGAATATATGAGTCTAAAGAAATCAGGAACAATGTTTAGACCAGAGATAGAATTTTGGGAACTATCAGTGTGGAGGTAAGGCTGGATGAAATCACCTAGGAAAAGAAAAGGAATGAAGGGAAGAGAATCAACTACAAACATTTTCCCCGTGATTAGAGCCTGAAGTGTACGCAAAAACAATGTTATAAGGTGAGACCAGGGAACCAAGTAGTGGCTAGATCATGGAGGATCTCCTATGCCATACAAGCAATATAAGGATTTATTCTGTAGGCGATGGAAAGCCACAGCAGAATTGCAGAATTCTGAAGGGAAAAGCAACAGGAGCAGGTTTGCACTTTGGAAATCGGCAGCCAGGTAGAGATTGATTAGGAGGAGGCAGTCCTGGCCAAAGGGAGCCCAGAGAAGAAACCATGGCAATAGTCTACAAAGAGATAATAAGGATGTGGAATGTGTCACCAGCAAGACTGAGTGTGTCACCAGACAGATTTGAGCAGAGTTTATAAGGCATGCTGACAGAACTTAACCATCTGGATAAGAAGAGTGAGAGAAAGAAAAAGTGAAAGAGGGGCACCTGGATGGCTCAGTCAGTTAAGCGTTTGCCTTTGGCTCAGGTCACGATCCCAGGACCCCGCTCAGCGGGGAGCCTGCTTCTCCCTCTCCCTCTGTCTGCCACTCTCCCTGCTTGTGCCTTCTCTCTCTCTGTCAAATCAATCAATAAAATTTTAAAAAACAAACCAAAAAAAGAGCAAAAGGATTCACACATTTCTCTCCCCCTGGATAGCCAACTGGATGGCAGAATCATGAACTAGAGTGGAAATAAAGGGAAGGTGAAGATAGGCGCTATGGGAGTGATCGAGATGCGGACATATTGAGTTGGACATCTCATGGCGATGCCCAGGACCCTGTTAAGCATACGGATCCCAAAATTTCGAACAAAGGTCTCAAGTAATGATAAGGGTTGGTCATCAGCAGACAGGTAGTAATGAGAAGGAAAAAGAGCTCAAGCGGAAACACCAGCCTTGGGTTTTTTTAAAAGGAACAGAAGCCAGCAAGGGGGCATGAAGGACAATTAGATGGAGTTTGGCATGATGGGATTTGAAGGAGCACATGTGGGCTCAGGCCTCAGCTATACGGGGAGAGCATGGTGGAAGTGAAAACAAAAAGGTAAGGTCTTGCAAAAATATATACAAAGGTAGGTATAGGTAGAAAGTGTTTGTAGCTATCTTGAGATTTTAAAATGCAAAAGAAAGGGAAGATAGGGTGATGTAAGGGGGTCAAAGAGACGGAAGAGTATTTTCTGTTACATTTATACAATACCGCCTTTGTCTAAACATAGACATGTTGTTTGAATTAACATAAGGCTTAACTCCCACATAGGCCAGTCAGTGAAGATCTATTCCAGTGCCTGCCAAGTTCACCCTCCCAATCCTGATAGTCAAATGACACCCAATTATGCTATAGACAGTGCTGCCACATCCAATCGGGGAGAAAAAAAGAGAGAAATATTTTCCAAATATATATGGGAACACCCTTCAACTTGACTAAAACTCTACCCATCAGCAAATTTTTACCAAGCATCTCTATGTGCTAAGTTCTGTGCTTGGCACCATTTTTCAAATGTTAGTCCAGGATGTTTTTGCTAAAGAACCGAATTCTGAATGTATCATGATTGCATTTCTGTTTCCTACACCCATTGCTGTGCTCTCTTTTACCCAAGAGGGTGAAAATGTACTAGAGAAAATAGTGTCGTATGTATCTGCACACGTGTATGTGCATTGTGGCCTCAACCCAGCTCTGGCCCCCGGAGGGGCTGTGTCAGTACTGCATTGTGAATCAGGCTATGGCTTTTCTGGTTGTTCAACAAAGAAACCTTCTGCTACAGGAACCAAAATGAATCTGATCGTGACCATTCCCATACCCTTGCCCAACCATTCCCATACCCTTGCCCACGGGGCTCCTCTCCTGTGTTGTGAAAGACCCTGGGGTCCTCATCTCTGTAGAAGGTAGAAGGAAAGAGTGGCTCTCCCTACCGGGTTTTATCACGTGCAAACACGTCATGGGAACTTGGAGGAAATACTCAAATTTTTGAGACTTTGCTTTCTTCATATAATCACAACACTTGACCTCAACAACTGATTTGGCTCTATTTATGGATTCCGTAGGATTGTTGACTTCAAAATTATAAGTTAGTAGGTGTGCACTCTCATCGGTCTGTGAACCATTCCCAGAGAGCTCTTACTTAGGGCAAATCTTTCCTTTCAGAAATTATATGAAAGCAGCAGTTCTTTAGGAGAAATAAAAAATCCAGTATCACAATGGAATACTTAGAGACAATTGTAATAGTGTTTTAAGCTCAGAACTTTTCAAAAATGTATGAGATGCTTTATAGTGGAAATAATAAAGGCATTGATGGATTGATTGTGTAAATGAGACCAAGTGCGTGGGGTATTGTTTTGGCACAGGAAGCTGTGCAGCTTCCTCTACATCCACTAGCGTGAAAAAGGAAGAAAAGGTGCACAAAAGGAAGCAGAGATGCTCAGGGCCATGCTGATGGTTTAGTGTTGCTATTCCTTGGAACCTTCCAGTCGTTTTCATAACAGATAGTTTTGAACTCTTATTTTTAGCGATGGCTGCCAAATTTTGCAAGTCCTATAACGTTCTGCTCCCTAATTAGTTTGGAAGCCTGTAATTGTGTAAGTTTAAACCAGCCTAGAAAGGCTGCCAAGTCGTTTGAGCAGAATTGAGCAGGAAAGTTGAAGAAATGGCTACATATTATTACTTGCTCATTTATTTAATTTAGTCTTTTGATTAAATCATGAATCTAATACCAAAAGGTAAAAAAAATTCACAACATAGAAGGGCTTCTTTTAAAACACTAGAAGCTGGCTTCCCTCCTTCAAACCCAGAGATTTCATGTCTGAGTGGTCCTGTTGATGTTTAGAAATTGAGCACAGACTCCCTGGAATGACCCTGGGAGGTCAGGCATACTTTGGATAAAATCTACAAGGTCAGTGATGGAAAACTACATCATAAGAGAACCATTATAATACGTTATTAATGGGATTTGGCATGTGAGTAGCTCTACTTATTGTTCGGGGGCATTTTTGTATGTGTTTAACAAAAATCTGGAAAAGAAAGAAATATGTGTGCACCAGAACAGTTAGCACTGTGTTCAGAATTTGTCACTGTGCTCAAGAGTTTATTAGGTGATAAGATACTATGCACGTTTCCACTTGCAATATGAAAAATGTCGAGACTGTTCATGTTTCATTAATTGTCTCTGTGCATTCTCTGCATAACGTGGCTGTTTGACTGTTGTTTCCCCTACTCTAATCAGTTGTTTTTACTATGATACAAAGAAGGAGAATGCATTTGAGATCGCTGCGGAATCATATAGGAAGTGGCTTATATTGGCTACAGCTACCGCTTCCTGAAGGAATCATGGTGTTGTTTATTTCTGAGGTTTTTTTCACCAACTCTGCCTGAATGAATGTATCAAGAAAGTTTATATGATTTTAGGGGACAACTGCTCAACATTTTATAGCATCACCCCCATTTCTACTTTCTCTGGAGCAGTTATCCTTTACCTGGGGGCCTCCGGGAAAATACAAAATCAGGTTGCTGAGGTTTGACTCTGCTAGACAGAGAACGATTATGGCCTTTTGTGAAGTTGTGCTCATCCTTTCAAGGAAAAGCTTCAGCTATAAATCTAGGAACTGTATTTCCCCACAAGGATCATGCACAGTTTAATCTGTTCTAGTTATTGTTGGACGCTGTATACTAAGGATCACCATGCACAAACCTTCGCATAGTGTTTGTTGATTGCATCATGATCATAGATTATAAGATGTGTTGACCAGTCAAAAAGCAAAGATAGAACTTACTATAGGTGTTATTTTCAATCAAAACTATGATAGGACCTAGAGCTCTCCCACCATCCAAAGGATTTCTTTTGTTGGAAGAAGTTCTTCATTCCATCCCATTAGGTCCCAGATTTACTCATGTATCATTCTCAATGATTCCCCCTCTGCCTGGAGACTTAGTGTGTCCCCTCTACCACAAGCTCACTTAGGCACAAGTCAATCCCTGCAGCTCTGTTCCAACTCTAACTTGTCTCCATCTTCTCGGTAATGAGGATCTCAAATTATATCACCACTTTCCAAGATGGTCTGCCTGAGTTGAGTGGGGACGCTGCTTCTTCTATTCCATTGCCTGCATTCCGTGACCCTCTTTGATTGCCATCTCTGTGTTCCAGGGCATCATTATGTGGACACCCAGTCACAAAGCCCAGAACTGACTCTTGAGGGAGACTAAGTCCCCTTTACCAATACACAGTCTATACCATCTCTATGTGCCTCAGTTTCCTCCTAGACTCCTCAACTCCCCTCACCTCTTCACCCTCTGGTCAAACCACGTGCGAAGAACTAAGCTGAGAACAGTCCCAGTCCAGTTCCTGAAATTTCAGAGTGCAAAATTGCTGGGCCTCTCAGCTCCCTGAAGTGCCCTTTGCCCCAGACACTTTGCCTCAATGTCATTAAACACACGGTAAAGTCTGCAGCCGGCATGCTGGCCACCTCCGCTATGGCCACTAGTTGGGCTACTCCAGACAAAAAGGGGCAGTGCTGAATGAGATAATACATATCCAAAGCGCTTTGAAATCCCCAAAGACAGATGCTTTATGAATACCAGACGTTATTATTATCTACTCTCCTGGCCCCTATCACGACAAAGTCTGCACCCTCACAAATGTATTTTTACTTTTGCGAGCTGTGGCCCATTAACTTCTTGTTAATATTTCTGATTATTCTGGGCCTCTTTATTTAAACGCTTGGTTAGTATTGGCACTTGTCACCCTTCTGTCTTTGCAGATGTCACTTAACGCTCTTTACAAATTAGCAATACAATTAAGCAACACTGAATACCCATTTTTGCCCTTCTGTGTACCACCTCGCTTTTGGATATGTTTGAATTTACCACCCCCCCATTTCAAAATCACCTTGGGAAAGCACTATGCCACTTTCAAGCCTGTCCAAGTCAATTTGGGTTAGACTAAAGGATAAATTTTAAGGATTTTCAAATGTTTTGCTCAAATCAAGCTGTAATATATCCCCTGGGCTTGTCATAGTTATTCCTGCATCCTGCTCTTCAAATACAAACTTTGTACAATGCTTTATTCTGAGAATGGAAATGAGCAACCTAGGCTATTTTTCTCTCAGACTACTTTTAGAGTTGAATTTTGCATTCGTTTTGTCCTATTTGTTACTAAGGGTTGAAGAACCCGACCTCAAAAGCAAGGGGTAAAAAAAAGCTTTTAAAAAATAAAAACCCTTGAATGATTGTCAAATGATTGCATACATTTTTAACTAATTGCCTACATAGCAGCAGGCCTTTCAAGGGCTCTTGTTTGGTTACTGTGTTTAATCTTTGCTTCACAATGAGTCAAAGACATACCATAAAAATAGGAACAGGAGGCAGCACGTTAGTCCCACTGTCACTTCTGATCCATCCTGCTCAAGAATAGCTGTCTCCTGACTTCTCAGCTAATCTGCACTCATGCTCCCCTCCATTGGAACAATTCTCCCTCCCATCCAGTGATACTCGAAGGATCAGTGAGTTAATATTTCTAAACAATCAGGAGCCCTGGGATGAGATGCACTGTACCAAAATCAATAATCACTTCGTTTGTAACATCTAAACCTTCTCTTCTATCACTCCCCTCATCAGATTGACCATCCTAAGAGCTCTTTATTTCATTATTCAAATTCTTTCTGATAGTCAAATGCCTTAAGATTCAATAGACTAATATTTTGGTCATCTACAATGGAAATCTGTGTTTCCCATATGTTACAGAACCAGATGGTTCAGGTTGGTCTTTTATTTGTCAGGCTCAATATAAAACACTGCTCTCGCTCTCTCTCTCTCTCTCTCTCAGGGTTTTAACAAAGGCCATCCAACCTCTCCCACCCCCAAGGCCCCCACTCCAGAGTTTGACAACAGGCTGAACCAGGAGATGAGCAACTTCTCAGCTGCTGGCCTCCGAAGGCACTCCCAGCATGTCCAGCCCCCACTTCTGTTCCTGCTGGCTTTTTATGCAGGCCCTTGATTGAGAATGGTCCAGCTGGGCAGCCTGTTAACTCCTTTAACCCATTCCTATCCAGCCTACCTCTAGTAGACCTGGCCTTTTTGACCAGAATCACCAGTTTAGTGAGCCTACACTGAGCACTTATCACTGCCTCCCTCCTTTGTATCTCAATATCCTGACATAAACAGAACTGAAAAGAGCTAGTAATTGTTGTGCTTCTTCTATGTGGCAAATGCTGAGCTAAATCTTTTTGTCATGATGTCATTTAAGACCCAGAACAAAGAAAAAAAAAAAGACCCAGAACAACCCAAGAAGAGGTGTGATCATACCCATTACATAGAAAAGTAAACTGAGGCTCAGAGACATGGGATAACAGGTCACATATCTGGTAAGTAGTAAAACAAGGTTGCCACTCATATGTCTGACTCCAATACCATGAACACAAGCTCCCCTTCGACAATCAGAAGAAGAAACACACACACACACCAAATACCAACCATTCTTGAACCTTGTATTATTTGTCTATCTTATCAAAAATTGTTAATTTTTCCAGAGAAGTTGTACATCTCCAAGCGAGACTACTGGCTCTACATAATGAAGGGGAGAGAATAGTAGCTGAGCAGGTCTGAGAAGCAGGCCTTTAGAAGTCACTACCAGGGCACTGTAGAGATAGTGGCTTTTATTCTTAAAGATTTGGGAGGCTTTGGTAGATTTGAACAGAGAAGTGCCCTGATCTAATATAGACTTTAATCACTCTGCCACAAAGTTAAGAACAGACTGAAAGGAGGCAAGAGCATTTGCAGGCAGGCCAGCGAGGACAGTGTTTAAGTGAAGAGGCCCAGGAGATGATGGTATGTTGAACTAGAATGTGGTGGTGGTGATTGGTAGTTAGATCCCAAACACATTTTGAGGAGAGACAAAACATAAATCTCTGGCATACTGTCTTTCTTAGATTCTGCCTTGTGCTGTTCCTGGTAACGCCCCAGCTAGACTGTAAGTCTCTCAAGCAGGAGCATCATGTCTTATAGTCTCTGTTGGCTGGTTTGTAAATTCTGTGCTGGATATAGTCTGAGGTATAAAGACCCTTTACTGGATGGATGGAGTCATTCGTTCATGATTTTTTCCTCTCATATTGTCTCTTCTTCCATCTACATGATGTTCCTTGATTTCAAAGAAGACACTGTTAATGTTTCAGTTTAAGGGCCAAAACTATTCTAATTGGCAGAAATAAGTAGGTCCATTGAGCAGCCTGAAAATTGACTTACTCCTAAACAAAATTCCCACCTTACCTAATGCTCTTCACTAAATTCTACTATTCCACTGAACTCTTCTCATGTACCAGATGCTGCCAGATGTTAGCAATTCAAAAATGCCAGTATCAAGGTCTCAGACTTCAATGACTAACAAGGAAGCCAAAAGTTAATTCAGTAGACCTCTCAAATACAAAGTGATAAGTTGTATAATAATATGGTAATATGTAACTTGCATGGGTGAATGCAGAAGAGATAACAGTCACACTCTCCTGGAGTAAGGGTAAAATGATGTCTTTTCAAGTCTGTATCATTCTCATCCACCTTTCCTAATAACACAACTCGCCCTCCTAGTTGTTGCAGATCCTTGCTACAGCTCAGCATATCACTACAGAGTATGTGAGAAACCCAAAAGTACTCAGGGAGTATAAGGAATCAACTGAAAGAGACTGCAGCTTCAAAGCTGGAAAAGACAATGGAGAATAACTTGTTCAACACCACAATGCATAGAAAAGAAACATCTAAGACACAGAGATATTAAGTGACTTCCTCAAAGACACACAGCTAAATGGATATGGTCCTAGAGTCAGAACTCAAATTCCTAAAGTTCTTATGTCACCACATGAGATTTATCAAGTACATTCCATTTTTGTTATCTTCTTCCTTTGAGTTTATTCCTTAATTTGACTTATCCTGACACTCATTCATTTATTCTATAAATATATAGTCTGTAACTCCCATGTATTAAGCATATTTCTAGGTGAGCTAGTTATTAAGCTATTGACTCTCAGCTCCAAATTCACCCTTCTTCACTGTTATATGCCATGATGTCCCTCCATGTTATCTCTGTTAGGAAACAGAAACTGGTATAGTTTTTATTTTCTTGGCTGTCAGACAGCCATCAGCTTTATGTCCAGTACTTCTCTGGGTGCTAAAATGACAGAAGCAAACAAAGCAGAACATTTCCTACCATCACAGAGCTTATAGTCTAGTGTGAGAAGCAGGCACAAATTAATTGATTACAAATGGCAGTGGAGTTACAGACAGTGAGGGTGACATAAGGAAAGATACATCTGGTAATGAATACTCAAAGCAAGGGTTGTATGGTCAGAGAGGGCTTCCCAGAAGAGGTGGTACCCCAGAAGACACTTGCCCTTCACGCTGCTCAGGTGGAAAAAAGAAGGGAGGGGCCATGACACACTGGAGGAGCTGAAATGTATCTGGTAGGGTTAGAATCAGAGAGTATTTTGATTTCCTTTTATTTATTTTAAGACAAAGACATTTGGACTCAGACTTCACAAGCACAAGCTGTAGTAAACTTTTTAATTTGGTGAGATAATCTTTTATCTCTGGGCTGCCTGAGCCTGGTGTCTAGAAGCTACATAGCAGAAATGCACATTTTCGTTTATTTTTTTTTTCAGGATCTTTTCCTGATATGAAGTCCCTTCAGGGCTCTTTAATTATGCAGGTATAGATTCTGTAATCTATTCCAAAAGGGGCTTTGATATAAGAATATATGTGTTGATTTCATTAAGATTTAGATATGTTAGCATATATTTTGAAAAATTTCAACTATTCATTAGAACAGAGGCAAAATTTATTCTCTTAGAGATTATTTTGGGAGAAGAAATAGTTGCTTTATATGAATAAAGTATCTCTTTTGCATTGAAAATATATTGCCACATATATTGAATTATATATGTATTGAATTATATATTTATACATTATATATATCAACTTGAAAGACAATATTTAATTGAATTTAGAGTAAGACTGGAAGTTTGGAAGATGGAGAAGGGACATGCTCCTTTCTGTTTGCTTCCCATGTCCATCAGAAAGGAAATATTTCTTTTCTGTTGCATTTATTTCTTTATTTTAACCTTATTTCACACCTTTATCACCTCCCAGTTGCCCTAATTGTGTCAGCCTGATAACTGGTTTTCTGCCTCTAGTCCACACCAAACACATGCCCACAAACAACACCCCTTCTACCCTGCCCAGCCATCAGCTTAATCTGAATTAAACCCTAGTTTTATATTGTTCCTTTGGCTAGAAAGTCAAATCTTTCTACCATAGAGTAAAAGGTTTTTTCTTTCTAAACTTGCTTCTAATGATATCTTCAACCTGTGCTTCCTAATATACTAGACATTAGACTTACCTTAAAAAAATTCTGATGGCCAAACCTCACTCCAAACCAATTATATCAAAATCTCTGGAGATGTAACCCTAGCATTTTTAAAAGCTCCCAGATGGTTCTAATGTACAGCTAGAGTTGGGAACAACCAAATACAAGTCTGACGTGACAGCTAAATGAATCTACTCACCATTTGTCTTTCTCACATTCCATAGGCACCTTCTTTTAATAGTCCAACTCACAGATATTGGCATGGGTTTTGGTGGAGGTTATACCTGAAGAAATCTCCTCTCTAAATATTACTTCAGCTCTAGTAAGTTTCTTAATATATATATATATTTCTTTATATATATAGAGAATACATATATGTATATATAAAATACACATATATAATGTATAATATATATTATATATATATAAAATTTTAAAAAGCTAAGACCATTAAAGAGTAGTTTTCTCTAAATTAAAGTAGCATCAGTACTTCTAAGTATTTTCAATGTTTCTTTCTACCTTGGATACAATTCTTAGTTGGTTTTGCATCTAAAATAGTATTAGACCCACATGCTGTACTCGTTGTGGTGGCATACCTGTTGGATGGTCTCAAAGCACAGGAATGGAAGTGATATGAATCCCTGAACATTATGCTTAGAAGTCTGGTTTTTCTCACATCTATACCTGAAGCAGCAATAGAGCAAGCCAATATTTATGAGGATGCAAGAATGCATTCAGTATGAGAAATGTTAAAGTACAGCATTGAGCACAGTGTCTGGCATAAAATTGGTGATCAATTCATGTTTGCAGGGAGTATGAATGAATGGACAAATAAAGGACCCACATTGCCTGTATGTCATGTCCTATATAGACTCATGATCCTTATAAAATAAATTAGCTGTATGACTTTGAGCAAGGCCTTTAACCTTCCAGCTTTCAATTTGCTCATCCATAAAATTGGCAGTGGTGTGAGGAGGGAGGATGAGTTAAAAAAAAATCCCTTCCAGCTCTAAGAATTTTTTAGTTTAGAAAGATTCTTGCTTAAATCCGTCTGTTCCTACTGACAAACATTTCATGGGAAAGAAACACACATACATTGCTTGACAAACTTGAGAATAACTTGCACCCTCTAAATTTAGTTTACAATTTTTCATATCACTGGTCTTCCTTCATCTCTGTGTCATTTCCCCAATGGGATGGGGCTCCATAATGAAATAGTACCACAAAAGCCAGCTGCCTCAAGATATGGTCTCGGAACAACCCAAGTTAAGGCAGAGCACCACCACATGCTTCACATATCTGCATATTTAGCAACAACACAGAACCATTCTTTGTCAGTCTTGTCTGTTATATTCATTACAGCGGGAGATGTTTTTCAAAAAATGTAAACATAATTATCAGCACTACTCAAAAGTCTTGTTCAGTTCTACAAAAATGTATTAAGTGTGTACTCTATCCAAGACTTTGTATTAAAAGCTGGGGATACAAAAAATTAAGAACACATTTGAATAACTACTATGCAGTATTAAGAATCATGTTGTAGAGAAATATTTATTGACATGAAAAAATATTCATGGCATATCGCTAAGTGAATAACATATCCCACAAAAGGGACTGAACTAAAGTTTTGTTTCTGCTGAGGAGAAAAAAAGTCACAAAAAAATGTTGCTCCCACTGTAAACATGACACAAAACTAGATGATCTTCAAAATCCACCGTTCTAGCCCATCAAAGAGCTGAGGTCACAGACAACTAGGTGAACAGAATTCCAGAGGTTGACAAGCTCATCTGAGAAGAGAAACAAAATCTGTTTCAAATTTGGCATAACATAAGAGGAAGAGAGGGCCTCCATAAAAGATAATAAGAAAAGAAGTGGAATTTTAGTGAAATCTTGAAAGCCAAGTGTATACTAATGTGACAGTTTAGAATAGCTGGGAACCCAGACAGAAGGGAAGTTCACACCAATTTGCCAGCTCTTTTTCAGAGGCTCCCATAGGAAACTCATGAAAAAGACAAGAGAGGCTTCCTCAGTAGTCCAATTATTCAGAGCCTGCCTAGATTTGAAAATGGAGCAGAAGTACATGGAGAAACCCATCTATAATCTGGGCTCTGCATGAATAAAAGGAAGTGACTGGCTGCCACAGAGCAAAAAATCCATCTGAGCCATAGACTTTCCTTTTACACAAGACCAAAAGTCATCTACCACTGAGGGTATGACACTTCTCTGACACAAAGAGGAAGTCATCTGATTCTGGAGAGATAGATAATATGAATGGTCCAATATCTATTCAGAGAATTCAACTGAAGATAAAAATCTTTCCCACAAAGATAATACCAGGCCTAGAAGACTTCACTGGTGAGTTTTATCAAACATTTAAGTAAGAAATAACACCACTTCTACATAATCTTTTCTAGCAAATTCAACAGGAAGCAACACTTTCAAACTCATCTTAATTGAGGTTGATATTACTCAAATATCAAAACCAAAGATACTGCATGAAAATAACACTAAAGAACAATAATCCACATGGACATAGACATAAATTCTTTAACAAAATATTATCAAACGGAATCCAGCAATTATCACAAGAATAATGCAGCATAATTAAGTTTAACCCAGCAAAACAAATGTAAAATCAAATGATGAAATTTACCATATCAACAGACTAAAAAAGGAAAACCACATGATTATCCCAATAGATGTAGAAAAAGACGCCAAAACAATGTAACATCCATTCATAATTTTAAAAATCTTAAGAGATGAAGAAAAGAAGGAAACTTCTTGAAATCATTGAAAAGCGTCTAAAAAATTCATCCACTAATATCATACTTAATTGTGAAAGACTAAATTTTCAGCCATGATTGAAAACAAAACACAGACACTCCAGCTTGTATCCAACTATATAAAGAATTTATATCTCAATACTACATACATAAAATAATACTTAATAGTACCTAATAAAAATATAATCAAAAGATTTGAACACACTTCACCAAGAAATATATATAAGTTAAAACCACAATGTGACACTGATTCACTCAAATAGGTAAGATTAAAACTATTTAAAATATCAAGTATTGGCAAAGATTTAGAGCAACTGGAACTCTCATGCATTGCTGGTGGCAACTCAGAATGGTACAACTACCTTGGAAAGCTTCTCAGCAGGTTTTCATAAAGTTAACACTTATATGTTGCACCAATTTCACTCCTCAGTATTTACTTAAGATAATTGTACAAAGATTATACAAAGATAAGTACAAAAAAAAACCTCGTACACGATTGTTTATAGCAGTTTTATTCAGAATAGTAAAAAAAAATTGAAATAATCCATATTCAGCTGAGAAATGGATACACAAATTACTATCCTTGCTTATGTGCACAGTTGTTGATAGACTATTGATTGTTTATAGCAAAAATAATAATATGTGGAAGTAAAATACATGACAAAAAGAGCACACAGAATGGACAAATGGAATTATATTGTAAGTTTTAATATTTTTCTAAAATTATATATCTCTGAATAGACTATGATAATTTAAAGATGCATATTGGAATCTCTAGAGGAACCAGTAAAAAAAAATCACAAACAAGCATATGAAAGAAATCAATAAAAAGATAAAATAAAAGAGTAAAAAATATTTTATTCAGGCGAAGAAGACGAGAAAGGAGGAAAATAGGAGATGATGTTACAAATAGAAAACACATGCTAAGATGCTGCACTTAAACCCAACTATATCAATAATCACAGTAAATGTAAATGGGCTAAACACTTCATTACACAACAAAGATTATTGGACTGGAGCAAAAGCTGAGCACAACTAAATGTTGATTATAAGATTTTTAGTAATTTATATACATGTAAAATATAAAGAAACTGACAGGTTAAAAGTAAAAGGGTGTAAAAAGACATGGAAATTCTTAAGAATGCTATGGTGGCTATATTAATGTCAGGCAAAGTAGACTTCAAGGCAAAGAGTTTTACAGATTTAAGAGGGTGTGTTGTAATGCTAAAAGAGCCAGTTCTTCAAGAAGACGTAATAATCCTAAATGCTTATATATCTAAAACCTGAGCACTGGATTACATAAAGCAAAGTTCACAAAACTAGAATTCATAAATTCACAGCTATAGCTGGATATTTTAATAGCCCTCTCTCAATACCTGACAGGACAATTAAAGAAAAAAAAATCAAGAAGAAAATAAAAGATTTAAACACTTATCAACTAACTTGGCCCAAGTGACATTTTATAGCGCTCTCCCAACAACTACAGGATATACATTCTTTCTAAATATACCTGGCACATTCACCAGGATAGATCATATGCTGCCCTAAAACAAGTTTCCCTAATAAAAAAGAATCAAAATCATTCAGAATACATTCTCCAAATATTTGGAAATTAAATAACACACTTCTAAATAACTCAGGAGTAAAAGAAGAAATCACAACAAAAATTGAAAATATTTTCAACTGAATGATAATGAAAATACAACATATCATGACTTGCGAGATACAGCTAACACGTTGTTTGAAGAGAAATTTTTATTTAAAAAGAAAAAAAGCATAGAAGTAATTAAGCTTTAAGAAGCTAGAAAAGAACAAATTATGTTTGTTAACTTACACAAAGTAGGTTACTGGAAGTAAATAATAAAAAAGAAGAAAAAATAAAAACTGGATAAATAATGCATAACATCAGTACTGTAAAAAGTTTGGTTTTCTGAAATGACCAGTAAAATTTACAACCCCCTAGCAAGACTCATCAAGAAAAGAGGAGAGAGAACACAAATAAATTTAACAATAAATTTAACAACTTAGAAGAAATGACAAACTTCCTGAAAAACATAACTTAGCAAAGATGACGCCACAAAAAATAGAAAATCTGAACAGCCCTAGGTCAATTAAAGAAATTGAATTCACAATCAAAATCTTTCCCTTGAACAAACAACAGGCCCAGATGATTTCAATGGTAAATATTATCCTATGTTTAAGTTAAAAATAATACCATTCCTAAATAAATTGTTTCAGAAAATACAGGAGGAGGGAACATTTCCACTCTCCTTTTATGTGGCCAGTAAAACCCTGTTCCCAAAATATTACAAAAATAAAATCCAATAGTATATGAAAGAATAGTATCTCATGACAAAGTGGAGTTGATTCCAGGAATTCAAGGTCGGTTTAACATTGGAATACTAATCAAAGTAATTTACAATAGTCACAGCATAAAAGAAAAAAAAAAAACAGTGTATAGTGTTACTTACAAATAGAAGAAAACATTAGAAGCACTTATACCAAATGTTATCAGTAATAATCATGGATCATTGGAGTGTGTGATTATGAGAAATGTTTTTTATCTGTTGTCTTTCTGAATTTTTCCAAGCTTACTGCAAAAATATGTGTTATATTTCAAAATTATATAAGTGTGTATATGAATGAGGTATTTGAAGATGCTCATAGGGACAGACACATTGGCTAGTGATTTTAGATTTGATAGAGGGTCTTAATATTTTTTGGTGAGAGAAAGTTTGTATCAATCTGAGTTAGTTATTGATAGCTTATAATCTTTATCTTCTAGCAAAGTGATGTTACTTAGGTGCAAATTGAACTTCTTTTTAAAATTTAGTCTACTTTTCTAATAAAAATTACCAAGGAAAGTACAAGTCCCTCTCAATTCGTGATAGTGAACTTTCTACTCCTCTCATCGGAAGAATTTTACATGTGTACCTGGCATAACCTTCATAGCATCTAACGAGAACACTCCTTATACTTTGTTCTTGTTTATTCTGACACTGTAGCCCACTGGTTAAGTAAGCAAACCTACACACAGAATACAAGCTGATGACCTGCTTGCCAAAGAATTTTTTTCTCCCTATTGAAAATTTTGGACACATTATAAGACAACAGTGATGTTCGTCTAGCAGCGTAATGTATGGTCAATTCACCAGTACTTTCATTCAGGCAGGGCCAAGACCTTAAGTCAGAAGATCAATGTCAGATCTGGACACTGTAGTGTTTCAGGAAAAAAAAAACAAATTTTAAAAACCAACTGCACTACGTTGAAAGGCGTTTTCTGTAGTGCTTTGATATGTAACTCTGACTGAAGCTCAGCATGCAAGACATTAATCTCAACTTTCATGTAATATACCACTGATGCTCCAGGAAAATAAAATTATGAGACTCTCATGTTATTCCAAACAGATTGAGAAATGTGCCAAGAGGAATTATACCTTAAAATCTTCTATTTTGTTTTCCATAACAGGGACAAGAGGAGAGAAATATTGTGTACTTGGCTATAAAATCATAATGAATATTTATTTAGCACATTTTTCTTTTAGAAATTGTATGTGAATTTGACTTGAAAATGTCTCATTTTCCCACATCAAATTGTTTGGTACTCAGGGTGTGTGTGTGTGTGTGTGTGTGTGTGTGTGTGTGTGTGTGTGTGTGTATGTCTTCGCATGTGCTGTCATAACCTATCTGGCCAAGCGTGGACTGTCTCCAAAGATTAAGTGCACCTATTTTGAACTGGAAGCTACATGCCATAATTTTTAGCTAACCCGTTTCCTTCTTAGTGAAAACAGAAATAAAAATATATTGTGCACACTTCATTGCTAGAGCCTTTGACCTCAGCTGCCCGTCTAGCTGAGGCTGTGATGAATGCTTTGTGTCCCTTCATTTTTAATTGCTCATAAATTGTTATCCCACGAAACACAAAACTAGCCTTGTCCTCATTTTAGTTGGGGTTGGAGGTCAGCCTAACAGTAATACAATTAAGGAGTGTCTTTGTGTGGGGGGTGTGGGAGTGAGGAGGGCATGAGGGTTGCAGAAGAGGGGTAAAGAAATGTAGTCGTCCTTTCTAAAGAAAATACAAAGAAAATTCCAACTTTTGATCAAAAACATCACACATAGAGTAAATCATCCTTGTTTGACATTTGTGTCCAAAGTGCTTTGAAGGGCATTTCTGGACGGCAACAAAGAAAGTGAGTTATATTTCATGCCTGTGTTCAAGCAAAAATGTGTTTTTGTGATTCATGATGTTGAGGATAAATTAATTCTGTGGAAAAAAAAAAAAGTCTGGTTTCAGAAGTGCCACTGAAGCCCAGGTTGTTTTCAAAAAAGACCATATGGGAATCTAATGGCAGAAGCCAGCTTTCAGCCTCGCGCCACTGATGGTCATCACCCAGATGGCAGCTCGGGGCGACTTCTCCAGCTCACCTCTGACTCCAGTGCACCATGGAGCTTTTCTGCGGGTGCGGCAGAGTACCTCATTGCTTTCCGTTACACTTCTACTGCTCATCAACTCAGGTATGATCTTTAAGCAGTCGGATTCCAAATAGCAATGGAACTCAAGCTTTGAGTTTCTTTTCTCATTTGGGAACACTGTCAAAAACAGAGATGCTTACGTGCTTTCTTTATCCTGCTAAAATAGTGTTTAAACCCCAGCTAGTGGCCTATTGACTGATTTTATTATTTTGATTAAAGCAAACCAGAATCAGCATGGTCTAAATGCAAACAGAATTGGACTTACAGTGAGACCACGCCTTTCCTTTCTCTTCCAGCCATTCTTCCAACTTCCTTTAATTTCAGGCGAGTGGTTTGGCTTCCCTGGATTCAAAATGAAAATATACGCTCAGTACTTACCTTATAAAAATATTGCGTAGGCAAGGGAAGATTATATGTGTGTTACAGCCTTCTTTCTCGGAATAAAAATGTAAATACATTTTGGCTGTTGCTATGATTCTTAGTCTCATTTTTATCACTGATTTCCTGTTTTAATCATATTTCACAGTACCTTTTGGACATTTTGTCAAGCTCAGTCGAATTCTGAATTACCAAATGGTATTCCCAATATACCACTTCATTCATTATTTCTTGAATTTATTTGTAGCAAGTTAACTTTTTTCCCAGTAGAATTTCCACATCTCTGGCTCGGCTTTGGCAAAATAGAAAATAACTTAACTGTTACTTCACTTACTAATGCACAAATCTGAGCATGATTAATCCCTTCTACCTATATTTTTGAAGCACTTATTATATGGCAGGCACTGTTTTAGGTACTGAGGATAGAATAGAATCACGAACAAAATAGAAAAAAGTCTATCTTTAATGGAGGTGATATTCTATGAATTGATAAATTCGGTCAAATCATGATGCCTAGACATATAAGCATAAGAATAAGATCATGTCCCAAAAGGCTGGGACAACAGGGAGGGTGTTAATAAAATCACTGAGTTATAAGTTAGGAACTTGGAACTAGAGACCAGTTCTAGTCCCTACTTTTGGGATCTGAACCAAATCACCCGTTTCCTTTGTAAAATGACTTGGTCTTTTCCAATTCTAAAATTAGAGGATTGTCTATAGAAAGGAGAAATAATCCCCTGTTCTTCAATGTGATAGAGCGGGGAGGGGCAGTGGGAGGAAGGGAGGGAGGGAGAGAGAGAGAGAAAGAGAATTGCTTAGTATATCAGGATCAAGAATATCCCTTACCTTTTGGCTGGAAATTTTTGCCAGAAAATTTCAGACCTTCTAAAGCCTAAGGATATTGAAAAATTATCACTTTTTAGGAAAATTTTATTTTTCCTTGTTTTATACTCTAAAAGTGAGCTCATTGCAGTAGCAAATGATTTTGGTGCTTGGTTTCCTAGATGTTGACAGTATTGGCATTTTGTCATAAGAAGGAGGGCAGAACTAACTGGTTCATAAGGTTCCCAGTGGTCCGAATAGCAGAAAAATCTGTTAGAGTCACGATGAGTGAGTTGTTGGCTGAATTCAGCAGCACGAGTCTAAAACTGATCATCTGTGCCCTCGCCGTAACTGCTACTTGACTGCAGTAAGAATCACTACAGTTTTACTCGCTACCAAAAATGATAATAATGATTATTCCCAGCCATAACAAAGAGGGAAATTTTATTTTTATCTTTTAAAGCATTTCATAAAATCCTCCAAACTGAAAGAAAAAGCCAATGAAGGTATTAAACATCGGATATAAGAATTAGAGGTATATTGAAGTTTTGCCTAATACGTGATGTGTACAGTGGAAATTGGAATTTGTATTTAAACATTCCAAGTGCATTAGACATTAATTAGAGAGTCTATTTCTTTTAAAGATTTTATTTATTTATTTGACAGAGACACAGCGAGAGAGGGAACACAAGCAGGGGGGTGGGGGAGAGGGAGAAGCAGGCTTCTCGCGGAGCAGGGAGCCCAATATGGGGCTCGATCCCAGGACCCTGGGATCATGACCTGAGCCGAAGGCAGACGCTCAACCAACTGAGCCACCCATGCACCCCTGGAGAGTCTATTTTGTTAGTTGAGTCTCAAACAAATGGCTTAGGAAATATTTAAAATAAGATGAATTTTTTAATTGTTATTGGAATTGAACTTTTTCTTTGTTTTCCTATTTGAGAAGTTCCTGAGAGCTGTTGATGGAGTTTTCTGGTTTATAACTTTCTTAAAGACCAAAATAGCTGGATTCAAATGTCAGCAAATCTAGCATTTTCAAATGAGTGGTAGAATCAAGAGAGAGTGAACACATATCACCATCTGATAAATGAATGATTTGTTTTGTTGTTGACTATCTCCTGACTATAATATACACTCCATGAGGGCAAGAGATTTTGTCTGCTTTTTTCCCCCATTCTGCTGTATCCCCAGGGCCTAGAAGAGTGACTGGCCCATAATAGGTGCTCAACAAACACCTATTGAATGAATTAATACGTTTGTTACTTCCTGAAGCATAAATAAGAACACTAAACTTCTGTAAATCAATCCCCAGATCCAATGGATTCTAATCCTAACTCTCTCAAGGTGTCACTTGCTATTAAGTTGAGATAACCAAATTAGTTTTGTTGACATTCTGTCTCAGAATATTTCTTTAGGACGTGGTTTGGCATGACAAGAAATATAGTTCAGTTTTAAAGTTTCAAAGCCTAGTGCAATGAATACCCTTTCCTCAAGCCAGTGGTTAGTTTTTAACCTATCATATGGAGGAATGAGCAGGATCCAAAACAATGAATATTGCATTAAATTGAATAAACAGACTCTCTTTGAGGTGTGATATTATAATAATGCTTTTATACAGTTATTTGTAAAATGTGTGTGATTTCTGTTATATGATTTTTGCCAATGTGTATTTTTTGTCATTTACCAGAATTGATTTATATAACTATTTAAACAAACCCTGAAAATAGATTTCAAAAATCACTTGGCTCACAGATTTTGTTATCATTGTTATTCTGGGCAATTTACATTTGAGCAAAACACTATACCATTAGAAGACGCCATAGTTATGTGACTACTCACAGCAGAAACCTTAAAATTTTGCATTAAAATTAGGTATTCATACATGGAAAACTAATCAAACCTGTCTGAAAATGTGAACATGGCATTTTTGGAGTTATCATTTAAGCATTTTTTGTAATTGCATATGGAAATTCAAATACAAGTGCCTAATATTAATGTTAAGCAGGCTACAGGTTACAACTGAAAATTAAGAAATATTTCGTTTGTCACTTCTGAGCATCTTCCTCACATGGGCCATTTCATCAACAAGTATTGGTAGTTTATGACCCCTGTATAGTTAGAACCCCATGGTAATTCAGTGTCTCACTTGTATTTTTCTTGGGTTGGCTAACAAAGGAAAAACAATATAATGATATATGTTAAGGGTTACACATATGTTGACAGTGGTATCACCACATCATTAATTTCTTACCCAAATGAAGATGATTACATTAATTTAGGTCCTATCAAACCCCTGTGAAAAGTACCGTAAAAATACTGTTTTTTATCAGTTGGTGAACAACTTAATCCCTAAAAAACTCAGAATGACCTCTTCTGACTTCAGTGTTTATTTGCCTAGAACTTCCTGATGGAAGGCTCCCAGTGCGTATCCCTTTGTTCTTCATATTTACCAAGGGCTAAAGATGTGCATAAGAACCATATCGTGGGTTTTGTTAAGGGACGATCCAGGCCAATTGCTAAATTTTACATTGCAGCAATTTTTAAACAATAGCTTCTAATTAATAACTCCAGTCTTAGGGTTCCGTGACTCTCAAAATTTTCCACAAAACTATCCTAGCGGCCAAGGAAAGTAAATGTGTGCCCCTGGGACCTGGGAACTAGTCAAAGCAGCATACAATCAGAAAAATGTGAAATACTTCATTTTATCTGAAATGTAGATGTGAACGTTTGCATTCTACATCTATAACATGCATACCTATGTTAATATTAAATACTTTCTCTCAAGACTTCAAATAAAATTGATGCTCCCAGCAGGTCCATCTTTTTCCATTAGCTTTTGCTATAGACTCACCAGCATAGACTGACTCCAATCTGAGATGAATATTTAGTGGTCAACACAATGCTAAATAACAATAACTAAGGTTTACTGATTTTGCTCAGGGTCTCACGGTACTGTCTCTTAGAACCTAGTTGGCATTTCCTGTTCCTGTTAGTTCAGAAACACACAGAAGATCAGCCATATTCTATTATCAGAGTTCTTTGGGACCTAGGCAAACCCAGTTCACATGAATGATTAGATCTGTCCCCTTCCTTTCTTTCTCTCTTTCTCCTTTCCTTCCTCCCTCCTTTCCTCTTTCTCCCTCTCTCCCTCCCTCCTTCCATCCATCCATCTTTCTTTCTTGCTTGCTTGCTTGCTTTCTTTCGAGAAAAGAATATAGGTAAAAAGTTACCAGGAAATCATCAGAGGAAAATGTAAGCCAACCCAAGAAAACTCAGAGGTGAACCAAACAGGAAAAGTTGTCTGCCTGATCATCAGTCCTCTCCCATGTCTTCCCCATGGAAGGAAGAATTGAGACAATCTCTCTGAAACACCATTATTCTCTGTACCTCTAGTTTGTGCCTTGCCTTAGTCTTTACCTACACAGAGCTGTAACGTGTCTACAAAAAAAAACAACTGCCCTAGGGTTGTTCACCCTATGTTACAGAAGTACAGAGCTTCGGGTTTTTTTGATCCTCTTCGTTTCCCAGCCCCTCTACGATGGATGTCACTAATGTCACCTTTCAGTAAGATAGCCATGGCCGGCAGAAGGCCTGGAAATGCCAATTGTAATTAACTTTCTTTTCAAATATGTTTGACAGTTTCATGCTGAGAAGTGCTTCTTACCTTTTGAACTTTCAGATTGCTTGGCTGAGCAAAATGTGTATCATTTTCTTTTAAAATTACCTTACAAAGAGCTATGTACTATGATATTCTTGCCCACGTCAGCCATTTGTAAGAGATTTAGATTTTTAAGCAGATTATCCTTGTTCCAAATGAGAGACCTTGCTTTTGTCTGAAGCATGGGCTATGTCCAGGTGCACAGCAGAGCCCCGGGACAAGGACACTCTTATATTCATAAATGTCAAAGACGATGACCCTTTCTCGTGGACTGATCATTCCAGCTGCTCTAGAAGGTACTATTCCTGAGACCTGTGAAAGCCAGAACCATGCTCTTGGGCAGTAACTAAAGATAGGAAAGAAATGCTCCTTGGGTCCAATTTCCTACAATATGGTTATTCATCATTTTTACAATGACATCAAAAATCAATAAAAATGGAAGAACTCTATAAATGCGTATTTTCTTAATTGAGAAGCTTAACCTGACTTTTGCAGTAAGAATAATATACCTTACTCTGACCTACTTAAAAAATGTAAAAAGTCACTTTATGGCTGCTTGTTTCAGTCTTTCACTTGGCCTTCCAACTCTTTTTTTTTTTTTTTTTTTTTTTCCCCCTCGCGGGAGTATTCGTGGAAAAAAAGAAAAAAAGAAAAAAAAGAAGAAGAAGTATAGATCCTCACCAGCATTTTGATCAAGGAGAAAGGTTTCATACTTCAATAGTGCATGTAATGGAATTGGTCAGATTTGAAGCATGGGAGCACATTTTATCTTGGATCTTTAATTTTTTACAGTTCAGCTGACAGAAATTTAACTAAAATGTTGGTTATGTGACCAGTAAGCAGGCTCCCCAAAATAACATTTGCCTTAATTTTGCTGTAGATTGTCAGAAAGGGTGCAAAATTAAGTAGATTTTTATTGGTATTTTGGTCACCTAGAAATGATTCAAAAACCAGTGCTGTAAGACTGTTCCCCCACCACCTCGAGGATACAGATATGTCCGTTACTCATAATCTTTACACAGATTCAAAACCCAGAGAACTACTAGGTAAAAAGTACACAATAAACGCATTTTAAAATAATCTTCCCTAGGTACCAAGACAATAGAAAAGACAGGTCATTGGGGTTCACACTGCCCTAGAAGATGGCAACATGACCCTTTTTTCCGAAAATATAAAAATGGGAATAAAAACCACATTCTCTATTCCCTCAGAGTAAAAAAGCTCTAACCTATAGCATTAACAATTTCAGTGTGAGTTTGAAATTATAAACGCCTTTACCTCCAGGTAAAAATATGGTTCAGCTTCCTATAAATACACTATTTGGTATTCCGTTGAGCTTCTGTTAACAAGACCTCTGAAGCTCAGGAATGGATGACTTTCAGTCATCTTTTCTATTAAATTTGGAGGAAATTTAACACCATTTGTTGCTCCAGTGTAAGAAACCAAACCAAGGCAGCCAGATGAATTGGAGAAGCTACCTAGGAGCCTATTATCAGCTTAAGAAAATGAGCCTTGAGTCTTTGAGAGCGTCAACTGGAAGTCTCTCCTCACGAGGTAATGATGCTTACGGTCTCCATAAGTCTACTTAATTCCCACTATTAGGACTGACTACCTGTTTCAAAGAAGATGTCTATAAGTCCACAGGTGAAAATCATGCCTACATTAGCCCCTTTACTTTACTATAAGCTTTTTGAGGGCAGATGTAAAAAGAATGAGATAGAAGGAAGCTCCACTCTGAGGTTTTCATTTGAGAGAGAAAGTGATGTGAGTGAAACACTTCTTAAGAAATTCGGTATAATATGGACTCAACTTTTCTGGAGCCCCAAGAAAAGTTTGATTTGGATTCTAAGGTTATGCTCTAGTTCTTTTTTTTTTTTCCTAAACATCGTATTTTGAAGGCAGTAAAACGAACTGCTTAAAAGCAGTTGCAGGGTTGAAGAGGAATTAAAAAAGGCATGCTGGAAAAGGCAAGGTAGCCAGGACATTTGAAGCGGCATGAAAATATTTTGGCAGTCATGATATCTGTGCTTTTCCTTACCCTACCACAAGTAGAGAATAGGACAGCACTTTGGTGATGAAGTGTGAAAGAACTTGGTTTATAAATACAGTTGACACATGGCTCGTATTTAACTTCAGTTTTCAAGAGATTCTATTGGTGTGTGGCTCAGTGCTGGGTTTTAGTAATAAATCTGTGGCCTACTGGCAAAACTCTGAAAAGTTTCTAATTAATTCTGATGCTGTAAGAATCAGGCACGTATATCTCTACCACATATCAAAAATGCAGTTATCTAAAATGCTCACCTATTTTCTGAAATCGTCACAGGGTAAAGAAGCCTCCGTACATAATCTGTGTCCATTCATTCCCTAGTTCACTCCTTCCTATTTACATTTCGCTTAGTGAGCAAGCTTGGTGCCTTTGGACTTGGCACGCGGAAGCTCAAATGTGATTGACCCTAGAAGACATTTGTGTGTGTATATAAGAAAATGACTTCGGAAGTACACTAAAGGAGACATCTTGCACCTGTTATATCTAATTTTAAAGGCAAGTGGAAGAAAAATAACTTAGAACTCACAATGCCCATGTTGTGCCAACACCCTAGAAATTGCTTGAATATGAGAGATTGGTCAAATTTTGTTAATAAATAAATAGTCAAAGATTATTTTACAGGCAGAATAAATGAACTGGATTAAGAAGAAATGTACACACAAAAATAGCCAAGCTTATAAACTTTCATGTGTGCATACTTTATTATTTTTCAGAATAAGATTTATACAATTGCTGCATGTACAGATAGGTTTTGACAGCTCTTAGCTGGTCTTAAATATAACAGTCCATTATAATTTTATTTTTAATAATGAGGCACTATTTTTCATATCTTGATAAAAGAGAAATGCCTCATCCATCCCTACAGCATTTCTCTATTGAATTTTTCTCCCCAGCACACTATTGTTACTTGAATATCACATGTAAATCAATAAGGATTGG
Organism: Callorhinus ursinus; assembly: GCF_003265705.2. NCBI lineage: Eukaryota > Metazoa > Chordata > Mammalia > Carnivora > Otariidae > Callorhinus > Callorhinus ursinus. The sequence continues at coordinate 19,293,900 of NW_027397068.1, forward strand.
CAGAAAAACAAACAAAAATTTACTACTTTTCAATATTTGTCAATGCAAATACATAATGCCAAATGTTAAAGTTTTACGTAAGTAAAACTACCCATATCTTGTCTTTTAACCATTTTTTTACTGACCAAATGTATCAGCCAAGATGGAGATAATTCATTTATGCGAGTAGATGTGTCAACTACAATTTCTTAGGAATTGGAGGAGGAGGAAGAGAATTCAAGGCAACTTGTAAGTAGCTATTATTACTTACAAAATTAATCTAGGACTAAAAATATGAGAGGCAAGTCCAAATGGCCTAACAGCCAAGTGTCACTCCATCCTAAATTCAGCAAAAATATATTGTGTACCTATATGTGGAAGATATCATGAGCAGTCAGTAGCTATGATCAGTTTCAGCATCTGGACCGTAATTCTTTTTTTTTTTTTTAAGATTTTATGTATTTATTTGAAAGAGAAAGAGAGAGAGAGAGCCAGGGAGAGCACAAAGAGGGAGAGGGAGAAGCAGACTCCCCGCGAAGCAGGGAGCCCGATGCGGGGCTCCATCCCAGGACCCTGAGATCATGACCTGAGCCGAAGACAGACTCTTAACCGACTGAGCCACCCAGGCACCTGTAGGCTGTAATTCATTCTTTAAGTAAAAAGTCATCCTTATCATTTTTAAGGAAAAGATATTTTGTATTCCATTCTTTGTTTTCTTTATGCCTTTAGCCTTTAGCCTTCAGGAAACTTCTACTTGGAACCCATAGCCCAACTCCTTAGCTAGAGTTTTGGACTCTGCATAGCACTTTACTACCTGATTCCCGGACTCTTATCTTTATTTTTTCAGGTGCTCTTATGTTGCGCATGTTTTTGGTAATCTTCACTTTTTTTTAATTAAAGGAAATTGTGAATACAGAGTCTTTTATTTGCCTCTTGTTCACTTTACTCAACAATTACTTTATACCTAGAATCAAACTCTTAGAACCTAGTTAGGGTATCCCAGAGCCGCCTTCGCTTCCATGTACTCTCCACCACACACGTTAACTCTTAGACCATTTCTTAAAAGCCCACCCAATCTTTCTCACACCAAAAAGAGTGGGAAGAAGAGAAAAACTGAGCATGGAAGCAAAGGACAGAACCTGTTTAATGTCCTTAAAGAAGGCCCTTGCACTCAGCACCCATGAATGCGACATGGGGAAGGAAACTATTTCTGAAAAGAGCCTAACCAGACGGGCTCTAGAAGCTGCATGAGAGGAAAATTAAAAGAGGTTTGGAGGGGGTGCCTGGGTGGCTCAGATGGTTAGGCATCTGCCTTCGGCTCAGGTCATGATCCCGGGGTCCTGGGGTCCTGGGATCGAGCCCCACATCCGGCTCCCTGCTCGGCGGAGAGCCTGCTTCTCCCTCTCCTTCTGCCTGCCGCTCTGCCTACTCTGCCACTTGCCTCTCTATCTATCTGTCAAATAAATAAATAAAATCTTTAAAAAAAAAAAAAAGAGGTTAGGAGATGCTTGCAGCAGGGAGACCATCTTGCATTCTGCCCTAGCTCCCCGCTTGTGTGGCTCCAAAGCCTCTATGAAAAGGCCATAAAGTAGGGAGCACCACGAGGCTTCTCTTCCCATGGGACCCCAACTGAAGTGGGGGGAGTGTGTTTTTATCAGGTCCCCAAGATTAGGGAAGGGAATGGGAACAAGATCAGGCAAGACCACGGCACTGTTTTGAGCCCTGAATTAATGTTAGTCCATTTAATCCTTGTTAACACCCTGTGAGATAGAAACTCAGCCAAATTGTCTTTTGATCCTTCGGCTAGAGAACTTTCTGGACTTTCCCCCTTTAGCTCCTTTGCCTCAAGTTATCAAACTGTTTCCAGATGCTCAGAAGCTCCTTGCCTGGTGTGTCCAGGAATCAGGGCACTGTCACTCTACCCATTGTGGAGTGGATCATGCTCTCATATCACCTCTATTTCCATCCTTTTTCAAAACTCTCACTAAATCCTACCCAAGATAAATTATGTTTGATCCACTAAATTCCTCAATGATCAACTTTTAGACCGTATAAAAAAAAAAACATTATCAATGCTTTTGGACATAAAATCCCTGTGAGAGCAGGCATGAGGCAAGCTAACAGAGGCCCCTGCATTATAGAGAACTAGTCCACGAAACATCAGCTCCTACTGCTACTCCAGTATCTCCTGGGACAAAACCCAGCACTGTTTTGTTTCACCGAGGATTGGGCTGTGAGCCACGAAGCCATCTTGGTCCCTACGAAGACATCCCTGCACCTGCCCTCCATGAGTTTGGAAGAATTTTGTCCAACAGAAATATTACGCAAGTCACAAATGCAAATGCCATAGGTCAATTTAAAGTTTCTAGTAGTCACATTGAAAAAGTAGAAAGACAGGTGCATTCATTTTCTAGGGCTGCCATAACAAAATACTACAGACTGGGTGGCTTAAACAATAGAAATTTATTTTCTCATAGAGAAAAGGCAGTACAAGAGGCTGGCAGTACAAAACCCAAGTGTTAGCAGGGTTGGTTTCCCCTGAGGTGTCTCTCCTTGGCTTGCAGAGAACTGCTTCCTGACTGTGGCCTTTTCTCTGTGCACATGCATTTTTTTTTTCACACTAAATCTTCAAAATCCTACATCTTAATTCAAACTAGCCACTTTCCAAAAATTTCACAGCCACATGCAGCTGTGGCTTCCGTAGGAGAGAGCATAGGTGTAGCAGGACCAGAATATTATTCCAGATGACCCCTCTTTAAGTTGCAAACCAAAGCTTATCTCTATCTAACCAGGCTTCATAGCTTCTCACCCAGATAAAATGGCTTTGGTGTAATACACGGCCAAAAGGAGAGTGAATTTTCCCAGTGCACCTATCAATTCTTCATGCTCATCCCAACACCAGCCTACAGTATCTCCTGCTTCTCTTGACCAAAATATTCCTCTTTGCTACAAAGTGACCCAACACTTTTTATTTGAATGGAGGCACCCTTAAGAGTTGTACAGTGAACTGTGACCCTTGAGGCGATCACAGAGCTATTGAGCAAAGTGATGAAACAGAATTCTCTACAAAACCATGTTCATGACTGTCATCCTGGTGAGCTGGCCTTCCAAGGCAGCTTAGGACCTATTACCAGGTCCTATTTATGACCTATGTTCTAAAGCTCCACTACCAATTTGCTGGTCTGCATCTATGTACTATTTATTATTTTCACATGCAATATCTGTTACTTAATATTTAAAGGGTCGGATTCTTTTTTGTGGGAAGTGGCATGCATCTAGAAGACTTTGTGGAGAGGAGTCAAGGGGTGAAATCTGATAACTTTGTGCAGCAGGAATTAGATCAAGAGAGGTAGGAAGTAAGGCCCACTTAAAAGACTATTTCAGTGTTCTGGGCAAAAGGAATGAAGATGTCAACCACATTTAAAAAGGCTGTGATTCAGTGACTGATCAGATCTGGGGGATAAAGCTAAGAGGAAAGCCAAGATAATTTCGTGATTTTAAAAGAAAATGATTGTGGGCAGTTCACAAGGTCTTTTCTGTCTTTGCATCAAGATTCCCTAAGCAGTCCGTCTCCTTCAAATATCACCTCTATACAGACAATTCCCAAAGCTGTATTTCCTACCCAAACCTTCTGAGCTCTACTGCCACATTTCTAGCTGCTTGTTAGACAATGCTTCTAGGAATTTTTTCCTAAATTAAAAGTCTACTTGTAACAGTTAAAATGGATCTCCTCCCTCGGGGACAAAAAAACCTGAGTTTCCTTCTGGCTTCTCCATTTTTCTTAATATATTTTCCATTCTCCCCATGACTTGATTCTGGGGACCTCGAAGTGAGTTTCACTCTGAACATTCCATACCAGATCCTAACCATCCCTTTTATGTCCCCCAATTTTTCTTGACTTTGTATTTCCTTTTACATTCTCACTGCCACCAACCTAATTTTTTTCTTGATTACTTTGTTACAGGCTATTCTACTAGCCTATAACTGGTCCTGTTGTTCATCCCCTCCCCAATTTATGCTACATAAAGCTGCCATTTAACCTTCCTAAGTCAGAGCTATGAATCACTGACTCTCTTTTCCATAGCTGTTCATGGCTTTCCTCTGCCTACTTAATATATATACTTCATATCCCCTATTTGGCTTTTGAGGTCAGGCCTAACCTGTGCCCCAGCCTCCCTGCCATCCCCTTATCCTATATCATCCTCTTACACAAACTACAGCTTATCTGAATTAGTACTCACTATCTCACTATTATCTTTAAAAATTCACTAAATTTTCCCAGTCTCATCCTTTTTCTCACATAGTACCCACTGCCTGAAATGAGCTACATCATCTTTTGTCTTCCACTCAAGTTTCAGCTTAAATGCCTTCTGCATGATGCTTTTCAGAATCAATCAGTAAGAAATCATTTCTTGATTTATTCAATCCAAAACAGCTAGATATTTTTTTCTTTGAACTTGTATTATATGCTAGAAATCAGTGAATCAAAGGTGAATGAACCACAATTCCTATGTCAAAACCTCAAAATTACTTAGTGGGAACAAAAACATAATAATCACCAACTATTTGTTACTTCAACAAATATTTCTTAAGTATCAGTCATATGCCGAGGACACTATTCTAGGCTCTGGGGATATAGCAATAAACAAGATAAGCAAGATACCTACTCTCAAAGAGCTTACATTCCAGTGGGAGGGCAACACTCAAAATGTATCAACAAGAACATGACTGAGAGTGGTAAGTTCTATGCCAATAAGAATTATACCAGTGTGATATGATAGAGAGTGAGTGCATGACTGACTGGATAGGAAGGATGGTGACTTGAAACCAGAACAGCAAAGAGGCGGCCACATGAAGCTTGGGGGAAGGGCATTCTAGGGCACAGTTATTATAAAGACCATAAAGCCTGAACTTGCTTGGCACATTTGAAGAACTGAAAAGATTGTAGTCCATCAGGTAGAGGACTGCTGTAGAAAGTGTGGATTGTGGTCTACCAAGAATGGACTCATAGGTCTGAGGTTCTTATAGCAATCCTGGCAAATAGCTGATGGGAGCTTAGAAAAGATAGACATGGACATGGTGAGAAATAGACAAATTCAAAATGAGTTTGAAGGTAGTCTAAGAGACTTCCTGATGAATTAGATGTGTAGAACGGCATAAAAAGTATATTGAACTTTGATAATGCAATGTCACAAAAACAAACCTGAGGTTACACTCAAATGTTTAGCAGAGAGGGATTAATCCGTGTGTGTGTGTGTGTGTGTGTGTGTGTGTGTGTGTGTGCATGTGTATGCACGCGTGTGTTTCAAGGGGAGTATTGTAGAAGAGCTCACCTGCAAATATTACCTACTTCAAAGTACACTGAGGAATCTAACTTTGCATCATCTCTCCCAGTAAAACAAAGGCAGAAAATCTAATCGATATTTTTCTATTCCCCCAACACACAACACCCAAAATACTGCTTTAGGCATAATGGCAAGCCATAGAACTTTTGGATGAATAAATAAATGAACAAACATAAGCTTAAATATTAAAAGCATCATGATGAAACAGCTAAAGGGGATCAAGAGTGCACTTAGCATGATGAGCACGGGGTAAGGTATGGAATTGTTGAAACACTATATTGTACGCAGGAAACTAATATAACACTGTATGCTATAAATAAATAAATAAACAAACAAACAAACAAACAAAAACCCAAAGATGTGTGATGGTAGTATCACTGAACAAAAAAAGAAGAGTGAAGACAGCAAGTTGTTCTGGGAAAAGAAAGGTACAGAAAGTTGTCAGTTTAGAAGTAAAGGTGCAATGTTTAAGAGGAAATGATCAATAGTTCTATTAAATCCCACTCCAGGATAATAGGGAAGTATAGAAATTTACTGCCATCTTTTTCAGGTTTACAACTTGGTGATTTTTGGTAGTTATGTCTGATTAGAACCATCGGTTACATATTTTGAATATTAATCTAGGTCTAAGTAACAATAAGAACATCTCCTCCACGCTAACGATGGTGAATGGGCCCTTCCTGGGCATCCCACGAATCCTAACACAGTTCTGTGAGATAGCTATTTGCATCACTGTTTTACAGATGAGGAACTTGAGCCACGGAAAGGTTAAGTACTTTTCCCAAGGCCACGCATCTTGAAGCTGAAGAAATGGGACCCACGCTCATTTTTAAACAGTTGCCGACTTTACGGATTTTTCACAGCATACTGTGCTCTCCTTGTAATTCTATGTATTTCTAATACAGATTATTTATAAGTAAATTCACTATTTTTTAAGATAGACACTTGTGAAACTGAATTGTAATTCCCTATGGAATCCCTTCATGTGTTTCTTAAATTTAAGTTCATCTCAATCCCATTTTCAATTGTACATATTTAAACTACATAAGCCATGTACATATGTTGATTATATCTGTAAACTCACTCTACAGTTTCATTTCTGTGAAAGACCAACATTGACCATGATGGTTAGTGGCACCCATTATATTATAATGGGCTGACATTTCTCCCATCACCCATCAGTACATTGATACCTCTGTTAGTGACACCAAAGCAATGAGCACCCTTCTCTCAGATGTACAGATACTATGTCCAAAAGCAAAAAGACCCCCAGAACAATTGATTTCTGGTAAACAAACACTAGAGACTTTTAAACATTAGTTTTGCCTGTATTTTACCGGGTCATTTTAATCAAATTTGAAAATGGACCACTATTTTCAAATAAAGGGATTTTTGCCCTTGTTTCAAGAAAATTGGGAATCTTGGTACTTAGGAGGGAATGAGGCCTATTACTGTATCTCATAATGCTAATCAACAATGTGGGAGAAGGAAATAATAACCTAGTTGAGCAGGCTACATAGAGCGAGCTGGAAGCTGATGAGGCTTATTGCTTTTAAACGTCGACCCTATTTATAATGAACATTCGGAAAAAAAAGGGCCAAATTACCCTTACAAGCAACTGTGGCAGAGCGGTGCCCTCTTGTTTTTCAAGATACGGAGATTTATAAATGAGGCATTCGGTCTTATGGGGAATCAAATGATTGAGAGAAATGTCTGGAGTGGGTTTTGAAAGGCATCTTGGGAAAGAATGTCCTTACACCCACGTGGATAAGAATCTACTCCGTTTCAAATACCAGGAGTAAGAGCGATTGACAACCCTTCTCTCAGACGCTTAGCCAACCTTGCCCTCTTTATTAGGGCAAGCTTTGGGGAAGAGATCAGGAGCATCCCTGGGCTGGTGCAAACCTCGTCAGATATGTTCATGAGGGCCCTTTTTCATTTCCCCCACATTAGGTTCAGACTGCGGGGCCCCTGATTCCCCACACCTTTCTCTGGCCCATTGCCAGGAAAGCCTACCGGCTGGAGGGACAAGATGTTTATGTACTGATACCACTTGCCAAGCTTGATTGCTCTGCAGTGTCACTGCGGCTAGACTGGTATGCATTTCCTCATCAAAGAGGAATTCTGATGCTTTACACCATAATTTGTATAATTAATCTTCTGAGCTTTTTTGAAATTGCATTTCTGTTGTTGCTACTGTTGTTAATAAACGCCACAGCGCTATCAATCCACACTTAGTACCAAGAGAAAATCACAATGCACATGAAAGTGGAAATGCAGACCTAGTTCCACTGAAGGTGTCACTAATGAATGATGGGCAAAATGCTGCCATCTTTTGGTTATTGACAAGAGTGAATAGGGGTGGAGAAGTGGGAGTGGAGAATAGAGTTTGCTATTTTAAATGCATAAGGTCCAGGTTGCTGAGACCTTATAAAATCTTTGGGAGGAATGTTCTTTACAATTTCCAGGATCTTCCTTTTTTACTTATACCAGTTTCTATAGCTTCGTAGATTATGCAACAAAGGGTTTGTTCCTCTAGCTACAAGGATTTCTCTGTGGAGTCCAGTAAGTAGAAGTGAATGAAATAATACAGCACAGGGCTTCTTAGCTCTAGTAAAGAACAAGTGGAATCAGGCTGATGTAAACAGTCACTTCACCATGACTGTGGTTCACTCTTCCTGCCTCAGAAATACTTGAGAGCACCTTGCATTATGTTGCATTAAAATCGCGTTTCCCAGGGTAATGAATTATGTACCATTTGTACTCCAGCCTCTTTTGAGCACTCAGCTCTAAATGTTTGCATCAGTGCCAGCGAGTGTAAGGTGATCTCATTAGGGCAAGAGAGGTGGAATATATATTAGTAGACACAGTATAATTCCCCAATAGCTTAATGTCAATCTATGATTAAAATGCAACTACACCTGCCATTTCTTGGGAAAACTACAGAGCTACAATTTCATCACACTGTCCAAAGGAAAAAAAATGATCCCCAAGAGCAGATCTGGCCCAGTCAACATCGTGCCACAAGGCTGGCACTCCTCACAAATGTAGCTGCTGCGAGGTAGGAAGTGATGGACATCCTTTCAGGTGGCAGGAACTCTGCCACCACACACCTGCCCCGTCAGTCAGTTAGACCTCTTGTACTCCTTCAGTGGCTACTTCTGAGGAAACAAGTTCATCTCTCGCATTTTCGGAAACTGTCATGGTGGGCATTTCCCAATCGGATGTCCTCTACTTGTAGTCACTCTTGAAACGTTTACTAATTCATGGTCTGTCTCATCTCTTAAAGAATTAAAAAGAGCTTGAAGATAGTCTATACTTTTTTCACTTTTCTTAGATGAAACTGGACTGGGCTGCCAGAATTCCTGCCTTCCAGAATCTAACATTGAGGCCCGCTTCTACCGCATGATTTGGTTTTTCTAGGGATGTTTGTTATTAAGTGCGTGGAAGCCTAAGTTTTCATATCTTGAATGTACAAACTGGGTTGTATATTGTTCTGTGAGAATAGGTGTCTTCAAGACAACCATTTAAACCATTCTGGCGACACCGTACACGTCTGTTTCATTCCTCTGAAAGGATCAGTGTAGTGCTTATCCTAAACATCCATAATCTTGCAGCAAGAAGAGGTGGTGTTTTATTTTTGATCTACAGACTACCTGTGATACATATGTACGTATATATGTTTGTGTGCATATATTACAGAGATATACATAAAATTACATATACAGTGAGGTTTTTAAATGATGGCAATGAAAGTGGCTTAGTAAGTAAGCTGCCAATTTGAGGTGAATTTGTGTTTTGATAACACCACCAAAGAAATTCCTTCTTTGAATGTATGTGTTTGCCTTGGATGATGTCAGAACAAATGTAGGAGAATGCTTGTTTCTGTACCTTTCTGCTTCTTAAAATATTGTCTTGAAAGAGTGTTATTGGCAACAATGAAAGAACAAGAATTTTATAAGCGTTTCACACCTCTTCTTTTTGAGCCTTTCAGTCGGATGGTAAACTAAACATGTAGCAAAAATAAAAATCCCGCACAAAATCGAAAAGGAGATATTCAAGATAAATATACCTGAATAAGAGCAAATCCCAATCAAAAAGTCATGTGCCAAGGTGAGCTCATTTCAGAGCAGGCTCTTCTCTCCCCTTCCTATATCTAATCCCATGCATCTGTTCATTCATTTGCCCCCCTCTTTACTATGATATGGTTCCTTTAGGTTGCTTGGCAACCATTATAATGCTGCCGCACATGCGTGCTAGATAATAAATCCTATCTTGCTTTATTTTTCTCCTTCTTTAAAACAAGGAATTACAGAACATGATATTTCCCTCTTTTCTAATGAACAAAAAACATCTGTGAAAATTTCAAAAGCACATAAAATGCCTGCAAGGATGCAGATAAGTAATTACAATTCCTGACAAAGTGTAACTGATCATTGCCTAATGTGTCTACGTGCAGTTATTCTTTGCGATGGCCTTCTCTTGTAAATACGTGTACATTAATGCACATATGTCCATACATGTTCGTGTGGAACCATAAAGAGAAAGGAAGAGTAAGGGAAGAAAGTGACTGCTGCTATGTCCCAAACAAAGAAAATGAAAGGAAATTCCTGGAAATAATCTTGTTTTATATATTTTCTTTTTTAAACAGCGGATGCAATAGTTCGAAGACAGGACCTGGACTAAATCTATCCACTTTTTTTTCTATAAGAAATCAGACAAAGCTTATGGCCTCCCCTTCCCCTCCTTGGCAAATCCGAGTGTCCTGCTGCTTTCATTTGTTTTTGATCTGCCTCATTAAAAGACTATTGATGGCTTTAACTATTGTCCTTGTTTAGGTGCTGATTTACAAGCACTAATATCTGACTGCGCGAGATTAATGGGAGTCCAGGCAGTTTACGATTATCCTGAGGTCCCTGACCACACATGTAGGGGTTTGGGTAGGGGTCATGCACTCCTATGAAAAACTCCAAAGCAGGCTTAAACCTGGGAACGTTTTAATAGGATTGAATCTGTAATAGGATTTGGCAGCTTGGCCGAAACTGGATGGTGTGGCTTGTTTGGGGTTTCTTTTTTTTTCTCTTTTTTTCATTTATTTATTTTTTATTGTAGAGTCATTATTATCTTGGAATAAAGGGTAATATTTTATGTGGAAGTCCAAATATTGTTACTATTGTTTAAAGGAGTCCTTAAAGGGGGGTGGGGGTGGGGGTCGGGAAGCTATACAATATAGGATATTAAAAGAAAAGATTGCCGGGGCATGAAATGTTGTTTCTATTATGTAGTAAATTAGAAGGTAAAAAATAAAAGACGGGGAGAGAATAAAATTTCTGTTGTGAATGGCTGTGTATTTTTAGCCAAAAATGCTTTAAGGAGTCTAAAAGGCACTGGCAACGTAGGGCTATTTATAAAAGGGGATATTTCTCCCAGGCAGGCTCAGCGCTACCCTTCCTGGCACCACGTTCTGCTGAAAAGCACGGAGCCCTGAAGCTGAAATCTCTCTTAGTCAAACAACAAGGGCGCTCTGAGTGACAGCGGTACTGTGGTGCATTCGATTTTTGAATAATACTGCAAACATGAATAAAATTCAAAGTAAAGATACCATACTCTCGATAATATCCCAAATGGAATTCTATCAATATTTCAGTTCCCATTTGAAATCAGGCACAAGGGACAGTGAGCTTTGTCAACACTATCTTCTATGTCAATTCACTTGATTATAGTGTCTAAATTCAGGAACAGTGGTGGTAAAATTATTTAACCTCCTGGACTCTGGTCATTTGAACATTATAAGGAGACTGTCACTTAAAGATGCCCTCATTAATTTTGGTGGACCAGAAATGGAAAGGCAAGATATACAGCCCTGGCCCAGAGGGTCAGACAAGTGCCCTTCTATGGGACCTAACCTGTAAATCTCGAAGCACAAAAGAAGTTACGGTGGCTATAAGACCTCATAAAAAGGTAATAGGAAAATAAATTACAGATTTTGTTTTGGATGGCTTTACAAGTCTAGTTGTAGCAGAACTTTTAGGAAATCTAAACTTTAACTAAAAACCCAGAGCGTATTTATGACTTCAAAGAAATTCACTTTCACACCCAAATATGTAGCTCAGCCAAATCATTCTACTGTATTATTTGCCGTCATTCTGCTTCAGAAAGTCTCACATTTTTTAGATCAAACTATAGAGATGAAATGAACATATTATTTCAGTGTTCTTTCACAGAATCATTTTACTCTTTGTTTATTTTTATTTCCAAAGACTACTTTTCAAAATCCATTTTTTGTAGTGTTGTTATAACAACGATCCTCCAGCCCAAATATCTGAGGGATTATTATTATTATTATTTCTTTCTAAGTACATAATACATCCTCCCTATGATATCCACATCTGTAAATACTATAAAATTAAACATTTACTAGAGCGGTGGCTATTTTCTCATTATATGGAGGGTGGTAAGTTATCCAAGTCTCCCTTTCGTGAATGAAGCGATTTAGAGTGGAGGTTTTAGGGTCTATACAGCAGGAACATTATAAGACCCACAAGAGTGTCAATAAACTATGCAGAGAAGTCTCTTGGACACAATGCTTCGACCACTGGTCAGGGCTGAGGTGATCCCAGCACCCCCTCCGGACAAATCCACAGGAGGGCTGACAACCACTATAAGTGTACTGGATGCACATCAGTTGGACCTTTAAAAAAATACTCTATTCCTAATGTTCTCCAAATCATTTGCCAAACCTAGATCCAGTTTAGTTATCATGATCACCGAGTTTTACTTTTTAAGACCAAAATCTAACAATAATCTTCATTATTCATATTCCATGAGGGAAAAAAATCTATTACTTAATCCAATAACCTGGTATTTTCTTCTATCAGTCCAAACTGTATTGAAATACTACTTGACTCATCACTTACACATTCCCATAAAGCAAGTATGTTCAAAGGAATCAGGACCTTCTATTTTACAGACCAAGAAACTGATGACAAGATCTAAAGTGGCTTAGCAAGGGCCGGTTAAATAACCTCTTGAGAATTCTACCTGAGTTCAGCTCAGAACTGATTCAAACTTTTTAACTTTGCAATGCCCTAGAAATGAGTTACGAAGCTATTATCCTAGTTTTTGGGTGGCAATATGCTAATCAATTATTTCTTTAACACTTGGGAGAGCTTTAAAAAACAATTTGGCAGAAGTTATCCTAAACTCTATAAACTAATTGATTAACATCATTGCTATAAAAACACCAATGTTTTTACACGCAAAGACGAAAATTTCATTTTCCTCGAGTATATGATCCTGATTTTCAGAAATACTAATTAGAACTAAAAGATACCCTTGAAATTTTTTCAAAAGCTTTTCTAATTTAGAAGACAGATCGGATGCAAAGATGATACATGGCATATATGTGTACAAAGAGAAAGATAAGAAAGAAAGACTACAGTTGTTCAATTATAACATTTACGAAGCTAAAATTGCCACATTATGGATAATCATCTTATTTGTAAAGCCTCAGAAGAGTGAAACTAAATATCCATGAAGCAACTTAATTTCCTACGTTTCTTCAATAATACCCTTTCATGACGGATGGTTCGCTGAGCCCTACATGCCAAGCCTGCCATGGAGGGGAGATGGCAATTTCCATCTGATCAGATTGTTTGCAAAGAGGAAGATATTTTGTTTTCCAGATATCTATCTGGGGAGACAGGGCTGTTTTTTGGTTTGGGCAAAGCTACATCATTGAAGTGCAAATTGCACTTCAAACTGTGACCACGATTATTTCTGTTTATGCTTTATCCCAGTGTTCATGACTGCATGTAACAAACGTACACCTTCATCAGCACGTATGGAAACTGCTGTGGTTAACGTGTTGGCCGTGCCTGTTCTTTTCCGAAATCTTGTAGTGGTGGTATTAGGGAATGGGTGGATTTTGGCAGAAATGAAGGACAGAGTATGAAATGAGTGGTGTTCAAAAGTGGGGTTACATCCACACTATATGTATACATTTTTCTCACAGAGTCTCTATAATTTAGAAGACGAATTCTGACTAATATGTTATTTCACTTAAAATGCCCATTCTTTGGCTTACCAGAGCATCTCTTCCACGCAAGAAAGACAAAGAGTCACCAACACTTCTCATAATGGCAGACCAAACCACTATTCCAGAGTCTCCCAAAGAGTGGGGTGTTCTATTCAGGTGTTTTGGGAAGGAGTTGGTGGTTCCTTGATCAAATACATTTGATGAAGTGCTGAGCTAAAAAATTAATCACCTTTCTTTAGTACAGGTCTAGAGACTTTAATATGCTAAGGCACACTTGAATTTTCCAGAGAGTGATGGCATACACAACATTTCTCACACCTATTTGACCACAGAGTGCCTTTTCCACGGATCGAAGTGCGACAATCACTGCTTTGTTTTCGGTCCCAGGGAGGTTGTGCACTGGTCAGAGAACTCCCCTGGGAGGTTGGGGGCCGCAGTTGCAATGCAGCCTGGTCACACTGTGACCCACTAAGCGTTACTCACTGTCTGCTGCAGGGCTGTGCCAAGGCCCTCTGGAAACCGGGATTTTAAAAAGAACAGCACCATGTCCAGAAAAGAAAGAAAGAAGGTGCTAGGAAGTGGGTCTTAGGATTGTCCTCCCCATTCAACCCTCTTTGCTTTACCTACAACATTGCTTGAGAGCACCAAATGGCCAGGGGGTGGGGGGTACCCAACCCAGCTTACCAGTTTCCCCATCTCCCTGGCAAAGAGAGCTTGAAGAATCTGTAAGGGCTAGTGATGAAGCAGACAAATCCTAGCACAGATATCACGCCATGCAGACTCCAGCAGGGACAGATGAAGGGCATGGGGCGCAAGGTGGTTCTATCTGTAGCCTTCGAGGAAATGACTGTGTTCCTCAGGCAGAGGTTAGATAAGGATGATGCAACTGTTACTAACAAGGGCCCTTTCTGAGGACTTATAATGAGGCCAAGGACTTTGCATGCATGATCTCACTTAGTCCTCATGGCAATGACCCTAAGAAATAAAACCCCCATTTTATAGATGAGGAAATGGAGGCCCAGAGAAGATCACAGAAATCACCAAGCCAGTGAACAGTGGAATCAGCATATGACAGAGATCTTTCTGACTCCAAAGTATGTGGAATTACTTATTCTGCTCTATAGTCGGGGCCAACGCCTTATATCTGACTCGGCTAAAATACAGTACAAACAAGGCATTAGCCAGAAAGTTTTGTCGTAAGACAAGCCGTCTCCTATAAGGAAATAACCAGAATAAATCCCACTGGATGAAACAAGTTAGTGTATATTCTGAATTTAATTACTAAGGATAAAGCAGTTTGGAGGTTAACTTTCTTTTAAATAAATTGTAGGCTTTTGCTATAAGTTTATCGGGGAAGGGAGAAAAGATGAAGAAATATGAAACGTAGAGCTGCTGAAAAATTGAATATGAATATTAGTTAATACATGGCTATTGTAGGAAGTAATTTAAAATGCAATCGGTTTCTAAATTATTGCGATTGCTGTTTAGAATATGATGTCAAGCGAAATCTATAGCATTGCCACAATACAACACATCCCCACCAGGGACAGCCTAACCTAAACAACACAACCTAACATTGGAAGTCTCTTACTTTTTTGCTTGGGCAAATTTGTGTGAAATTATCAATAGTCCCACTTCCTCTTTGCAAGGTGCAGTGGCCTGAAATACTGCCCAGCACCTTATTCAATGACCGGCACCAATCTAGGGAATAACTGTCCATCATCATATAGGTCGTTATGGATGAATCTCATGCCATCAATCAACTAGCTGTACAGCTCCTTTACATTTCTGAGGTCATCATTCCAGAGGAAAAATGATTTCTCCAGAAAGCATGTTCCAAAGGCTTTTTTTTGCTTCAAATTGTTATTAGCCAAACATAAAACTGAATAACTAGAAACATAAGAAGCTTAAGTGGACGAATTTGTTCCAACTTGAATAATTCTGGTAAATTTGCAGTCAAGCAGGATATCCTACAAAGGAAATTCAGAATTTTATTTTGATTATTTGGCTGTGTCCCTCTGCCTATGGTGTTCACTCACTTGAAGGGATTCCTGATAATACTAAAAAGATAAATTTGACTTCCCTGCATTGTTTAATTCTAAAAGGTTCTGTTGCTGTATGTAATTACGTACATGATACAGGAGGAAAGATAAAAATGTTTGAGTCCCAGGTGTGTAGCCCAAGGGAAAAGTGCCTCTGGGCACAGGGCAATGCCTGTGACCCACATCCAGGGCATCAGGACTCTTATGGGCTGGCTTTTTGGGGACTTCCCTCGTTGGAGAATTCCATGTCACTATCTTATCCTTGAGACAGAAGACCCCAGGACACAGAGGGGCGGTCTAGGTTTCCTCCTAAGATCTTCAAGCTGAGGGGCCCCAAATGAAATTCTCCTGGATTCATTCAAATCCAAAGCCTGTTGCTGGAAACTTCCCTCCCACTTTCGCCTCCATCACTTTCTTTCCCAGCCAGGTCCTTCAGGCCACAGTTCTTTGATAACAGAGCACTTTGATTAAAACAAAACAACACCAAAACCAAAACCAAAAAAACACCAAGCTACGTATTTCCATTTTCTCTCACTTCCGTTCCCAATATGGGAATCGGTCCCAGGGATTTTCCCCAGCTCCGTGGCTGAGGTTGGGGTCCAGAGATCATAGCAGGCATGGGGATGCCTACAGGACCAAACCAGTCATGTGACATATAAATTGTTTACTTTCCAAATCACAGTTGCTGCAGCCCAGGAGAAAACTTGTCAAGCCTGCAGGGCGCAGTGAGACCATGAAGGTTGGCTCTGATACTGTTAATGGTTGTCTTTGTGTTGCGCTAATTGCTTGGCCCCAGTGCTTATTTGGCTCAGCAGCTGCAGGAGGGGCCTTGCTTTTGCTCTCTGGTGTTGGTGTAATCTTAGATAAATGTAGAAGACTCTCTTTTCTTAAAATGATGCACCTCAAAACGAAACATTTCATGTGGCCCCTTAAATATAAGGAGCCTGTTCATACAGAGCCAGAGTGAAAGGTTTTAAATGATCAGTAGTTACCTGTAATGAGATAGTCGTTCAAGCAGCAAAATAAGACCAAGTAGCTTAGCATCCTATAAAAGATTCTAGTCATTCTTAACTCGTAGGACCTCAGGACAAAGTAAATTAGTTATATAAGCCACATATGTCTCCAGTAATACAGGAGAATATTTCGCTGCCCTTCCCTTAACCAATCGTCAAGCAGTTTCCGTATAACTAAATGGTAGTGAACTTGATTTCTAGCAGCTGCTTTCAAAATTCAGCCTCAAGACTGCCCTGTAGTTCACGCAGAGTAAAGAAGGGAGCCTGACAAGCATCAGGACTCCACCTGGATAATGGGCCTCGATCCAATAAACTGTGTTCAATGATTTCTTCAGCGAAGTGGCTGGGCTCTCACCAGACACTCTAAGCTCTTCCTTACAGCCCTACAGGGACGCCTCTGACTTTTTCACTGATACCACAAGTTTAGCAGTAGTGATTCAGTTACCTATAAAAATACACTCTATTGACAAGGATTATTTACAGAGAAGGGAAGATTTAAACATGTGAACTGAGAAAAATACCTGGGAAGTTGTCAAAAAATGAAAATAGGCTGCTGCCCCATGAAACAAGGGAATCACAAGCATGGAGGAACCTCTTTCTTTCTGAGATGGCATTCTCATTCAGGGACATACTGAACTGGGAACGCATGGGGGCTTGCAGTTGTGGCTGTTAAGAACTTAAACACACAAAGAGACAGGAAGTTCCCTGAAATACCAAAAAATAAAAATTAAAAAATAAAAGTCATACACATTTTAAAGAATATTAGGGTTTACAGCGTGCTCTTCTATTCATTTTCATGTGAAGCTAAAAGGCCAGAAGGAATGAAAGAAGATAAAGAGAACTCTCCCTTACCTGCTATCAGATGTAGACTAGGTCCTTACCTGGTGGGATTATTTCAGGAGGAGAGACAGGGAGCTTCATCTCTTAGTTTCTAACAGAAGAAAAATCTCGCAAGCTTCCCAGACTGTACTGGAAGGTGACTTTATGACAGCATTCCATGCTACATTGCAACCACTGTATTAGTTTTCTAATGCTGCATGACAAATTACCACAAATTTAGCAACTTAAAATAACACCCATTTATCATTCACTGCTTCCGTTTGTCGAAGTCTGGGCATAGTGTGACTGTGTTCTTTGCTCAGAGCACTTACAGTCTTCCAGGCTCATGTGGTTGTAACAGAATTTAGTTCCTTGTGGTTGTAGGACTGAAGTCCCTGTTACTTGCTAGCGGTCAGCCAGGGATCAGTCTCAGTTCTTAGAGGCTGTCAGTATTTTTTGTCACATGGCCCCTCCATCTTCAAAGCCAGCTAAAAAGAATCTCCCTTGCATGTAATCCCTCCCACACTTTGAATTCCTTTTTTCAGGAAGCACTCTGTCCCTTTCAGGTATTCACCTGATTAGGTCAGGCCCACCCAGGATAATCTCCCTTTCTTAAGGTCAACTAATTTGGGACTTTTATTAAATCTTCAAAATCCTTCACTGCTACAACAGTGTTTAATTGAATAAATGGGTGAGGCTGTGTATACACACCATGGGACAGGGAATCCTAGGAGCCATTTTAGAACTCTATCTACCACAACAGCACGAGTGAAAGCCTTGGGATGAAATCTGAACATGACCATCACTGTCAGGTAAATCTTTAAGGAATCTGCTCCACACCAGTTAAGGAGAGGGAAGTCCCCCTTCGGGGTTTGGGAGAGATGGTGACACCTGCTGGGACTGCACACCTCCCATTGTCTTCTATGACAAGAACAAATGCTGCTCTGATGAGCATAAATATGTGACACAGACAGAGTCTGAGTCCCTCCTACCAGAGGAAAGAGAAGCTTAAAACCAAGCAACAGAAAGAGTTACCCCAACCCCTTTCCTTGATGCTCTGCATAAGGAAGTCAAATTCCTCCCTCCTTCAGCAGAAACATGGCTGGTCCAGCCCTTTTCTTGAAGTTTGCCCCAGAACTCACTGAACCAGCCCAGTTCACGGGCTGTCACCAGAAATTGGCTGCCTACACTCCCAAGGTATGTATGGGAATGACGACGAAAGGCCACTTCACTCTCAACCGCATGGCCAGTGCTTTAGAAGGATGACTTCAGTGGGCTAGTTCTTAGGTGTAGACAGAGAGGGAATACGTTAAAAAAAAAAAAAAATCTTTGCATAACTCAGAAGTGGCCTCAGGGGACAGAAATGAAACTGAATGTCTTCCCTTTTATTATGGTAGGGTGTTGGTTTTGTTGTTTTCCTTCGTTGAAGTAAAACAAACTAACCGGGCCTTAGACAACTTAGAGTTTTTTAAGTTCCTTGGGAGTCCTAGCCATAGCTTCAGTCTGCTGTGCTCTAAATACTCTCTCTGGGAGCGATCATTTTTCCTCATTATGAATTTTAAAATGGAAATTTTAACAGGTTAGCACTTTTCCCCCAGGAAGAGAGATCATTAATATGTAAAAACCTAACGTGAAAATTAACACCCCAACACGCCAGTCGTCAATTCTCCATCCCCTTGCTCTCCTGCCTTGCCTGCCTCATCTCTCACCAACAGCCACCGACGCAAGGAGGGACATACAGAGGGCTTGACTCAGTTCCAGAGAACTCTGTGCACAGAGAACGGGGAACTGGCCAGGCCTGAGAGGCAAAGACCAAAAGTGGGGGTAAGAAGGCACACGAGTGGCAGGGGTCAAAAAGAGCACCCACACAGCACTTAGAAGGGCAAAACTGATACAAGCAGGGAAACTAAAATGACAATGGCTGCGTCAGATGACTGAATTACCACAGAGAACACAACCATTTTGGTTATGCTGCTAACTCTGTCATGACAGTTATCCATTCTTACTTTCTTCTGAACTTTCTAGTAATAATAATCATCATAAGGAAAATAGCAATAGCAAATGCTTAAGCAATACTTGTCTACACTAAACATTGTTTCTAAAGTGCTTTATATCAATTCATTCAATCTTTACAACAACCACATAATGTAAGTCATGGTATCGTCTTCATTTTTTCCAGGAGGAAATGCAGTCCAAGATAACTTGCTCGAGGATATGTAGCTGGTACAAGGTGCAGCCAGCAATCTATAGAACGAGCGTTCGTCATGAGGGAAAAGGGAATGTGCCGCTATGCACACCACACTAATCTCCACATCTCAATATCTTGCTCTGCAAGCGTACAGTACTCCAGAAAAGAATAGAAGCTTGAGAGGAGAAAACTACAGATGTAGAAGTAGAGTCGGATAAATGGAACATGTCTCCTCTGTGATAAATAGATGATATACACAGACATTAAACTGAATGTCTTCCTTTCTAGCATGATAGGGATTATTTTTCATCATTAAATTAAACTTGTTAACTAGATGTGAGTCTGAGTAGCTACAAGATGCAAAGTTCTACAGCATCATGGAATAAGCACGACCAGTGGCCGGGTATTCTGGGTTCTAGTTCTCTTGTTTAGTCATGAGAAGGCCGGTAGATTGGTCATTTTCTTGAGACCAGCTTCTGTGCCTATACAATGGATACACATAATGCCCCAGTTACTTTATGTTAGTAGGTCCTTGAGAAGGTGAAATAAAATATAGATGAGCATGTGTTTGGAAAAGAAAAAAATTGTCTGAAAGAACAGTTTCTGAAAAGAAGTTTCCAAGGATCCATAAGGTTTTGCAAAGTTCCTTGCATTTATACAAGAGAAAAAGAGGAAAGTTCAAGGTAAAAATGGTTCAGGACCCCATTTTCCTACATAAAGAGAGCTGGGGTCATGGAGGTCCTACTGGTTTCTACTAGTGATATCCATTCACAGATGAACTGTCACAGGTAGAGGCATATTACTGAGAGCAGAGAGAATCATTATGCTTATAACTATGAACAAAATGAAATCCCAGACAGGTTTCATCTGAAACATCAAGAAATTGAAAGGAAAAGAAAATATCCAAACACTGGCTTTTGAAGCTATTTACTAGCCATCCATGTATAAAGACGTTGAACAGTGAAGAAGAAATTGTAGCACCTGTATTCTGAATTGCTGTATCTTTCTAGAGTCAGCAGCAGAAGAAAGGTATAGTTAAATTAATCATATTTTAAAGATAAAAAATTTCCATCACCCTTCTTATTTTTTACATGTATAGTTACTGCCCCTTTCCTCTGGGAATCAAAGTTATTTACAAACCACAAAATATATTTTCTAATTTTCTCTGTGTTTCTAGTCTGTCAAACATACAAAAACCCCTAGCAATGCAATGTTCCCATCAGAGCAGGAAAAGATTTAAAAGTACATTCAATTAAACAAATATTTTTTTGAATTCAGTGAGTATGATTAGTGCCTAGTATGATGGATATTATGGGGAGTAAAAAAAAAAGTCTACAAAGATACAATCTAAGTAGGGTACCAAAACATATAAAAGTAAAAATGTTACCAAACAATAACTGTGCTATAACAAAATTATCACTTAAGCTGGCTTGGGGATGAAGAAGATATTTGATCTGCTCATCAGGGTAGATTTCATCAAGCATAGGCTAGGGGGCTGATGTCAGGACAGGGTACTTAAAAGCAACAGTGTGAGAATGGGATGGGGTAGGACTTTACAGAAAAAAAAATGTGGCATAAAATGGATGGAGGCAGCAGTGGGAACATAAAAGTAGAGACAAGTTGGTAAAAGATTTTGAAAGCTAAGCTAACAATTTTGACAAGATGTTTTAGCCAAACCATTGAAAGATTTTGAAAATAGCTATGAAGTAAATGGAGCTATGCTTTAGGGAGATTAATCTTGCATCACTATGGGTTCAATCTGAACAGAGAAAGACTGGAAGTCATGGCCAATTAAAGACTATAGCACTGGAATGGGCAAGAGGCATGGCAAATTAGGGCAGAGTGGCAAGAACGAGAAAAACATAAAAGGGGGCTAATGAACAACAGAACTTTGCTCTGAAAGTATCTGTGAGGTCATAATAATGTAAACGGTGTTTATTTGTTTTCATGTTATAAGTAACTGTTAAATTACGAAGAGTTACGTGTTCAGGGTGCCTGGGGGGTTCAGCAGTTAAGCATTTGCCTTCGGCTCAGGTCCTGGGATTGAGTCCCACATCTGGCTCCCTGCTCAATGGGAAGTCTGCTTCTCCCTCTCCCTCTGCACCTCCCCCTGCTCATGCTCACACTTTCTCTCTCTCTTGCTCTCTCTTAAATAAATAAAATCTTTTTTAAAAGAAGTTACGTGTTCAATGAGAAGAGAATGTCAACAGTATGACTTTCCCAATATCAAGATAATGACATTACTGGCAGAGATGAGGAAGCAGAAGAGGGAGAGGTGATGGGAAAGTTGTGAGCACTAATGTCCTTATCTCCCAATATGGAGGTCAAGAAATATCATCCATATTTGATGAAACACAAGGTGGAGGTCTAAGCAGGGGAATTGAGGCTCTAGAGGCACCCAGGGAAGGAAATAAAGTCAGTTTCGTACTAGGTTGGGGAAAGATGAGGGAGAAGGAATGGTATGAGTGATATAAACCTCATTTATCCTCAAGGAAGTCAACAGATAACATCTAAAGTTGATAAGTCAAGAAATAATATCACAAGGATATTGTTGGCTCTCTGAATGTTATCACCGAACGAGTTAAAAAAATGGTGGGTAAGCCTAGGTTGGATCAAGGGGCTGTTGCTTTTTCGACTCAAGTTCTGCTGTAACCATTGGATTTTTAACCATGTGCATGCACATTACTTTGATTAGAAATGTAAATTAAAAATCAACACCTAATTGACGAGATTTGGCAACAGTTTCAACAGAAGAAGAAGAGTGGGAGGTTGACTGATTTTGCACGTCTAATTGACTGAGAGTTTGGTGAGTGAAACATTAGTGTTTACTGAGGAAATCAGGAGGAGGAAAGATTTAGAGCAAGGTGAGATATGGAGTTTGGCTCCACACATAAATTTAAAAGTTAAAATGAGTTTTAATGCAGCCACGGATGCTACACAGATTGTAGTGAAACATTTGGGCTGGGTCAAAGGATAGTTTCATTGCTTGGAGTGAGCTAATTCAGTGCTTAAGCAAAAGTACAGTGGGAAAATGTCAGCTTGCTTTATTTGTTTTTCAGACCAGGATGACCCAACCTGACATAGAAAAAGGACAGTGAATGATCCCATAATAGCAGACCTAAAGAGAAATACAAAACTCCCATCTTGTGCTCTTGGGTCTGCTGAATTCAATGAGGTTAGCCTAAAAGTAAGCCAATTGAGGACAAAAGAGCCACGACAGGAAGAAGAGATTAAAAAAAAGGAATGTATGTTTTAACTAAAGATATTAACATTACAGCATTGCCTGCTGAGTGGCACCTACTATTTTCAGTCATTTTGAAATGATATTAAACACAAATGTAAAAATTATCAAAGAATTCAAAAGTACCACAGTAACCTCAGTCAATATTTGGGCTATTGTAAAATCCTATTAGAAACTGTTAGAAATTCTATTAGAAATCGTTAATGGGATATATTTTGTTCACATAACTTTTATTAATTATTCATATGACCGAGAAGTAAATGAGAATGGACACAGCCACAATCCAGTTGACAAAATGTTTTGACAAGTCAACAGAACCCCTTTGTTGTTTTGAAAGTAAAAAGCCCTTCGTTTTTCAAAGAGAGTATGAAAGTAAGTCACAATATTCACTGATCTTCCTGACCAAGTCACCTCCCTTCTGAAAACACTCTGGTGGTGGAATGACACTTTCAGATAGATTCTGGTGCTTGTCCCTTTTCCTCTACCACTTGGTCTTGCCCTGCTATTTTCTCCTCTTGGCCAACGTAACTCTTAAGCTCTCAGGGAAGCCTTTTCTTTTCTCTCTCTCTTTTTTTTTAAAAAAGATTTTTATTTATTTGACAGAGAAAGACAGTCAGAGAGGGAACACAAGCAGGGGGAGTGGGAGAGGAGAAGCAGGCTTCCCGCGGAGCAGGGAGCCTGATGCGGGGCTCGATCCCAGGACCCTGGGATCATGACCTGAGCTGAAGGCAGACGCTTAAGAACTGAGCTACCCAGGTGCCCCAGGGAAGCCTTTTCTGACCACCAGCTTCCCTTCTACTTATTCCCCCAAGAAGTTCAAATCTCCTTTTATTACAAGCTTCAGAGTATACCGGGCACCTCTCATTTAGGCATGGATCAGTGTTCTAGGTTTGCCTTTATTCATGTGATTATTTGGCTGTTTTTCTCTCTCAGTAAATCCAGAAGCTCAGTGACAGCAGGACCATGTTTACTTTTACTTACTGTTAGACCTTGGCAGTGCCTGACATGAAAATTGGTCCCTGTAAATGTTATATTGCAGAATAAACAAATAATACACAGCC
Organism: Callorhinus ursinus; assembly: GCF_003265705.2. Classification (NCBI taxonomy): domain Eukaryota; kingdom Metazoa; phylum Chordata; class Mammalia; order Carnivora; family Otariidae; genus Callorhinus; species Callorhinus ursinus. Next base: position 19,317,626 of record NW_027397068.1, read on the forward strand.
AGTCATACATACGGCCCATAACTAGACTGACCCCCTTAGCAGAAATTTATAAGCAAATGGGTATTGGGGATTGATGCTCTTTCGCCTACTCTGGAACCATGATCCTTACAGTCCCTGTGCAGTTCCCAGAGGGGGAAAAGGAGTGGTTCCTCTCCCTGAGTCCCATTATAAGTCTTCTACGAAGCCAACTCACACCCAAGCAGTGTCTGCCTTGAGAAGGCCCACTGGGTGCTCCCCCAAAAGCCGAGTGGGGAAGAAGCCAGGGCCAAACTCTGTGTCATTCACGGAGGACCCAACCCTCTCCCCGTGCCCCAGCAAAGATGCAAATCCCTCCCTATACCCCCCCACCCCTCCCACCCCCCTGTCTGACTGGGCAGTGCTTCTGCTGCTGGGCGATCTTTTTCACTGTCAACCGAAGCTGCACAGGATTAACATCTTATTGGACTGAAAAGCCTACAAGTGGAGAAAACTGAAGACAGGCACTAAATTTAATTAAGTGCTCAGTATCTTTCAAGTGTTTTTCATAATTTTAAGAATTCAATATTCACATCTCTCTGAAGTAGCTAAGATCATCTTCATTTTACAGATGAGACACCGAATAACCTAAGTCATATGCCTGGTAAATAGCAGCGGGTACATCAGGATTCAAACTCAGGTCTGGATGGTTCCAAATTCCATGTTCTCGCCATTTCAGAACAACGACTTCATCCTGGCTCCCAAATCCCAAAGAGAGGAATCTTACTGTATTGGGATATGAGGAATTAAATGCTGACGGGGCCACCTTACAAATTTTTAAAGCAACTTTCTGGTCTCATTAATAAATTCATGTTAAGATGCCATTTTAAAATGCTGTGAAGAGATATTTTTACCCACTTAAAAAAAAAAACTTTCCTTTTATCTTGAAATTTTTTAAATTAGTAATCACTAAATAAGGAGACAGATGGTCTAATCGTTAAAGATTCTTTTTGGAGATGAAGAGAAAAAAATAAATGAATGAGCAACTCTCTCTTCAGATACATGATGATAAGTAGTTCCCATGTAACTTCTTGTTAATAGGAGGAAAGGAACAGACAGGGGGAAAAAAGTAAATAAAATCCTATGGGATTTGGCAACAGATTCTCCAAAAGAGAATATTCCAGAAAATGGTGAAGAGAAAAAAGTAATTGAAACTGAAAATGAGCTGGGTCCCTAAATGATGAGAACAATCCCTAGGCTGAGTGGGGCTCTAAATAGGGTTTCAAGTAGTAGATATAAATCAGAGGCCATGCACTACGGAGGGTAGAGGTTTCCAGCCCCACAGATTTTGAAAGGGAGCCTCTGGGAATAGGTCTCTGAAGGACTGTGGGCTTTCCTTATTATCATCGCTTCTTGAGCTCTTCCACTGCTAAAAGAAAGTGCAGCTTATCAGAAAGCCACCTGGTAGATGCCTAGGTGTCCCCTGGATGGATCTCCCTCAATCACCTTGCTTTTTCTATAACAGGAAACTGAAAGAGAAAAGGAAGACTGACACACCAGGACCAGCACATCTCATCATTCTGGCCTTGGTTTGACAGATGAATAGGTGTGTGCTGTTTAGTAAAGAACAGCAATATGCAGTGCAGCCTAAGTATAACTCGGGAGATATCTGAGCAGATAATTAATCAGTTCTAGGTCAGCCATCCCTCACAAGGTCTAGGGCGCTGTACCCTTTGCAAGGCTTTTCCTTCTACTTTAGTAATTGTTCTCTCTGTGAACCAAATGCAAAGGCCGTGTTTATCTTTGCATTTGAGAAGGTTTGGGCACATAATGGATCTTTATAAATATTTATTCACTGTAGGATACACTATACACAGAAGTTTGTGTTCACTTAGCACAACTGACGTTAAGAGTCATAAAGAATGAAAAGCCACCCAGGCTTGATTTGGAATGACTCCTAGTATCAACTGCCCTCTCTAAGGAGAGTATACAGTGATGAGGGCAACTGACTAAGGAATCAAACGAGCAAATCTGCAAAGGAAAAAATTCTTTTTCCAAAGACAGCCTCATTTAGAATTAAATCTGATACTGAAATTCTAATAAGAACTTGCTTCCATTTTGGTTACATGACTTGGCAGTGGATACGCTTCTCCCTCAGAGAAGTCTATATAAAGTTGAGTGAATGTAACTTTTCACACGCAAATATTACAGCTGCAGGGAAATTCTGGCACTCTTGCACAGTGCCAGAATCTAGACATTTACGCTAGAGTTCACAGGAAACGTCTTCTTCTTCCTCCCCGGCGCTTCCGGGAGCAAGGACCATCTTAGAAGATACAACCGTGCCTTAGGAACGTTCCGCCATGACCAGGCCCGTGTGCAGGGCCCGTGGAAAGCAGACAGACGTAAACGGTGGGCCCACGGAGCCCGGATACCTAAACGTAGGCTTCTTTCACAACGTGGTCTGTGGAGCAATTCCCATGTGGAATCAGCGAAGGAATGTATTGGTATACCTTCAAACGGGGCTGACGTTTTAATGAATGCCTACAAGGAAACAACTGGTGATAATGAAACCTCCTTGTCAGAAACTCCTCAGCTGTCCTTTGCACCTAGCCTTGGCCTTGCTCCATTCAATTTAAGTGTCTTTCCCAGCTCCCTCCACCAAGTTTTATTTGTTATTTTTGTGTTTTCTTGTTAGCTTGGAAGCGGAGGTGGAAACAGTGGAAACACAAGGGAAAAGACTAAGTGGAAGATTTACCTTTAAATTACCATAATACTAGATGATAAATGAGTTTATGTAAAAAGATGCCTACTCTAGAAACTGACATTTTTGAATCGCACAATTAGTTTGTGCAGTGTGTATATGCGTGGTCCTGGGTCCCTCCAAAATGCAAGGGCAGTATTTTTATAAATGTCAGTTTTACTTCTCTCTCTATTGTGGACTCATGTGGTTTTTGGGGATCGGGTGCAAATCTGCAGAAGAATAAACTGGATAGACACAAGTGAGGCTATTTAATGCTTAGCAAACCTGCAGAACTGGTCTCTCCAAGCACTGGAGGATTTTGATTGTATGTGGATTTAGAGGATTCAAAATTAGGTCCTAATAGCTTCCCCTGGGTGTGACTTTAATGGCAGTGCAGCCATTTTCGGTGTCTGGTCAGCCTCAAGGTCTTGGACTACTTGTTAGGACTAACTCAACCTGCGTATTTTCGTTGGGAAATATTTTATGTAGAAGAAGAAAAAAAAATTAAGACCCCATCATCAAGACTTAACCAAAAGGTTCCAAGGCAAATACGTTCCACAGGCCATGGAAGAATTTGCCTCAAAAGCACTAGTAGAATGTAGTCCAGATCAACTTAAAACATCTTCAGTCACCTGTATGGGGAGAGCAACTAATTTCAGTAGCACACCCAGAAGGAGAAAACAGAGATGGTCTTACTTACAACAATACTCTTATAATCAACACACAGTGACGTCCTTCCTCCATGGCTCAAGGAGGTCATGCGGTACCTAGGCCTTTATCCCCTGGTGCCTGAGGTAGGCCTTTGGAAGCAGAATGGAAGCAGGGCACCGGAAGGACCTGAACCGAGAAATACTTGCTGCTCTCCTTGTGGTTTTGTGATAATTGACGGTTGGTAGTCTCTGGGGCCAACAGCACTAAGCCCTCCCCAGACATTCTCTCCCTGTTTAAGTCTCTTTGCAAACTCTTTTCAAGGTACAAATTTTTAATTGTTACAAATTCGAAGTTAGTTGGTAGGTCACAGATTTCCATTTAGCCTATTACAGAAGGATTCCTAAAGGAAACTCTTATAATTCTTTGTTCTTAAACAAATAAAGTTTGTTCTTTATCTCCCAGGAAGCTGATAATATGATAGGTGCAGCTTTAAGGACTAATTATACTAAATAGCAGGGCATAACTCAAAAGAGAGACTACATCTATTATGTAGAACTCCCTAAAGAAGCATTAGAAATTTTACATGCATTGCTTGCTAGTTAGCATTAGAAAGACGTGTATGAGTTGGCTCCTCCACAGCCACAACTATTTGCATTAGCAAGCAGGCAACATAAGCTAACTGATAAGAATTCAGGGATATAATGCAATTAATACAGTTATGTCTGTTAATTAGTGTTTTCCAACTGTCAACAAAGATGCCTTTTAGGAGCCAAACTTATTTTACTGATAAAAATTAGAATCCATCTTATAAAACTGAGATGGACCTTCCTTTGATCTAATTAAAGGAAGAGTTTGTATACTCAAAACTTGTGCCTCTCTGACATAAATTAACATATTCGTAAATGAGATAGGTGGATATTTTGCAATTAACATGGGACAATGAGAATAAAGCCTAATTAGTAAACGTTCTTTCTTTATTAACTTGCAGGTCAAGCTCTGATTTATTATAAACCAATAGTGATAGAACAGAGTAATTTTTTTTTTCAAAGAAAATTTATTGGCTCTGAAATTCGGTGGCACTCTATCACAGAAATGTGACTTGTTTCTTCATTTCCAGACACCTGTTAGCTCATAACCAGAAGTATACACAAACTGCTGTTTTTTATGCCCAACTGGAGAATTTCAGCCTGGAGCAGGTTTATGAGTTTCCTGAAAGAGTCCAATTTTACACTTATAACCCTAAAGGCATTTTTACACTGCTGTAGACACCAAAGGCTTTCTTAATCCTCTAGTGGATCTGCTTCTTTCATCGTTGTGCCTCTGCAGTTCTCATTGGATGAATTTCTTGGTTCGATCTTTAACCTAAAAGAAGCAGCCTTGACTTAAATATGCACCAAGTATAAATGTCCACTTTCCAAACCAGGCGACCGATTAGAAACTTATCACAGTTGCTCTATTTATTAAGTCGATCCAAATCATTCCTAGGATATGATGCCAACAATCTCGTCCCTCAGCTCCCTGGCCCCACACCTCATCTTTTCCTGTCTTTCTAGACTGCCAGTGTACAGCCCACAGAAATCAGTGCACAGAGAAGCATACGCACTTGCCTCCCACGCCCTAGAGCGTGTCAGACCCTGGCTGGATGCCAAGCCGGAGCGTCCAGGAGGCTGAGGAAGTCCGGCTTGAAGTAAACGTTCCAGGTACAGTCTTATATGGTCTCAAGAAGAGGTTAGTTTAAGACTGCCAAGATCACCCCGGGGCATACACAGTCTCTTATGGGTGCTATGAATCAGAAAAAAAACCAAATCCCAGAAGATAGATACATGCCAAACAGCTGTGTAGTACTAACTAGTAATTGAACAAATTCTTGATTTTTTTTATTTGCTTCATACCAAGGCACCATGACTCATCACCACATTCTCTGTGCAGGAATGCTTCTGTTTTTCCTACCTTTCTTTTCTAAAAGCTACTCGTTCTTGTTTCTTGTTTCTCTGATTTCCTTTCAGAGGTGATCTCTACCACACCATTTCTTTATTGTTCCTAATTGCTGGCTAAGATTCTCTTCTTCACCAGAATATAGAGATAAGAAATTTGGCACCTCTAGGTTCGATCACCTCCTAACTGTGTGATCCTAGAGAAATGTCTGTGTTTCTGTGTGCCTGTGGCTTCATCTGTACAATGAGGATGATGATGGTACCTTGGTACCTACTTAAATAAAATGATGTATTTAAGAAATGTCATGGAATATCTGGCAGATTATTAAGGACTTTATTCATGTTACCTATTGCTATTTGAAATATTCAAAGGGCCTAGCACAGCATTTGACACCTGTTCGTTTCTCAATAAAGCACTCTTATTAATGAATACCTAGGTTGACAGAACCTAGGTACCTTGGGGTAGAAAGAACATCACATCCAATTAATCAGACGAGTGTCACTGAGTATTTATTAATACCCTGTGCTGAAGTATGGAGTAGAAGTGTCTCTTCTGAGTCATTTGTCTGGATCAGGGGAAGCATAGCAGCTATTTGGCGGCAGCTAGAGCTGCCAACCTGAAGGGACACGACACATTGGTAAGGTTGTTCAGTAAGTCGGTTAGCCACATTCTTCTAGAACATAAGCAGATAGTTTAGTTCATGAGGGGAGCAGCTTTAAGAACAGACATTTTCATACCACAATTTAATTTCCCTACTAAGTAAGAAAAATCTATGTCTGCTGAAGTTGTCTGCTGCCGATCAAAATATTCTTTTGAAAATATTTCAGGACAGGGGTCAGGATAATGTCATACCAAGTTTCCAACCTCTTAACAGACATGAAATATTCATAGATTTCTATTCATATGTGCTCCTTCCATGGCCTCAACCCTCCTCTTTACATTCCAAATTCAACATGAAAGTTTATCTTTAGGTAGCCAACCTTTTTTCAGTGATAAAGGTCAATTATGACCTTGCTTTACTGACAGTTATCACGGCTATCCAGGATCCGTGTAATATATCCACTTATACTGCACCAAGAATAAATGTGGCTAAAAAAAAAAAAAATCACATGGGTAAAATTTATATGCAAATGAGAAGAAAAGCATCAACTTTTCCCTCCTGTTACCTTTATTTATTTGAACAAATGTCATGAGAAAAAGAGTCTTAGACTTAATCTCCCTCAATCAATGTCAGCCACATTACTACTTAATGGGAGTTTATACTGCATAATATTATTTTCTTTGTATGAACCATTTTCTAACACCTTACATTTAGTTAAATGATTTATCCATGTACATTTTACATGAGGATAAATATGAGAAATGGTTTCTGCTTATATTGAGTGGGATAAGGAAGCAACTCTAAAATACAAAGTCAATTGGCGCAGCCACTCAGGCCCTGATGTCAACAAGAGTTACATGCGTGTACAAAGAAAATCTATCTGAATAGCAGTAATGACATGAGCAGTAATATATATTTTTGTTATTTTTTTTCCTGAGAGTTAACAGAGCCCTCACCCCCACGATGCATTCTTATTTGTCAGTAAGCAGGAGCTTCAGTTGTTATGTACACATCGTATGGATGCTTAGTCCTGCCTATTCGTAAGCACTAACTCCCTGTAAAGGTTACTGTCCACTGTGAAATTGATGACTAGGAAGTTGGATTTGGTTGGTAAGTTATAGAATAATGTGTGTTGTCCAAAAACAGTTTTGCTGCCCGTGGACAGCTGATACTTTTGTACATTTGGAGCAAGTTCCTCTGTGATTTCTTTTTTTAGGTCACTAACCCAACACCTACCTACTTTGAGTTTAGATTTATAAAAATGATAATCCCCTCCAGGAAGAAGGCACAACCCGGGGATTTTTCAGATTCTGTGATCTGAAGTTTCCTACTAAGAGAGGGGTTTTTTGTTGTTGTTTGTTTTTTTTTTTTCACTCAGGGCTGGATAAAACTCCATCAATCTTGGTAGATTGTCATTGTTTTCTTTTTATCATTTTTTGTTTGTTTTCTTGCTTTTTTTAATTAAAAAAATCAAATGTATTCATTTGGAGGAAAAGTAGCAGCTCTTTCCAAATTAAGCCCCTCTGTGCTGTAGTAAGGGGAGGACACAAACAACATCAAAAAGACGTTCGGCCAATCCAGTCTCATCTCCTCGGCCGCGTTCCTTCCTCGTGATTTCTCGTGGAGTTTCAGACTGTTTCCCCTTTTCGGGCACACAATCAACTGGAACGAGTCAAGATGAAGTTAGGCCTCACATTGACACAAACTTGACCAAGCAAAAATACATTTGGAAAGGGATATATATAAGTCTCTTTTTGAACAAAACCTTCTTTATAAATTTCTCTTATTTAAATAATATGCCTTCAGTGTGCCTTGCAAAGCACAACAGAAATGCCAATTATCCCACAAAGCCCTTTGCTCTCCACCCAGGCAGAATTAATTGCTCTGGCACCAGGCTCCTCACAACAGGGTTCTTGTACCTCTGGTTGCCACTTACTTCATTCTGCCTTGATCTAGAATTGATTGTTCACATGTCCCACTCCTACCCTGAGCCATAAGCTCCTTGGTGGCCAATTCTACATATCTATTAGTGTTTAGCCTCCACTCGGCTGCTGGGGCAATCCTAGCCTCTTCTAGAAGACCTCTCGCATGTTTATTCTGTTTCTCTGTCTTCTACTAGATTTAGATCTTTGAAGGAAGCAAGGGATATATTTTATTTTACTCATCAGCTGGTTTCTCGGCCTCATATCACCCCAAGGATAGAGTAAATGTTGGCTGGATGAACGAGTAAACAAATAATTTCTACCAACTTTTTCCAAAACCTTGAAGGGCCCCCCCCATGACATTAGTATGCCCTATGTCCCCATCCCAAGCCTAAGACGTAAAACAAGCAACTGAACAGAAGAGGGGGGAGACCAGAGGCTTTCATCACAAGCCTGTGGTGCCTCTCCTTCAGTGGCAGTCAGAAAACTCACAATAGGTTTAACTTGGCCCCAGGTCCCCCTAAAACATCCCGAGGCAAGAGCCACACAAAGAGAATATCCCAGCATCTTGTAAGGCACAACCCTCCATGGAAGAGCTCTCTTGGGTCTGCTTTTGCTAACTTTCTGTCCCTGAAGCTACTACCAGTTCAGGCAGCCTTCAACACCACTGTTCTATCCCCTGGGAAGGTAATGCACTTGGATAGAGCTGCCGCTTCTCCAGCAGGAGCTTCAGCCATGGCGTGCAGACCTTGGCTCTGGAGCAGGCCTTTGATCCTCACTGAGCCCCTCCACATTGGCGGAGTGCACTGCCTAATGCAAGGCCTCCCACCTTCTCTGGAGGCCAAAGTCGCTCCCTCTTCCACCCTGCTCTGCTCGGTGGCAGTAATGCATGCTTAAGAAGAAAAGCAGCTGTGTTGTTTTGCTGCAGGAAATTCAAGAGCCATTTTCTAAAGGATGCAAAAAGACAGCAGACTGGAACCGTGTGAGTCTGCAAAGCCAAACATCTCATTTCATGGTGCGGCAGCATTTCCGAGGAAGGCAAGCTAGCTCTGTAACCTCCCAGCTGAAGAAACCAGGTAGCAGAGAGTTAAAACACTTGCTCATTGGTTTTCCCAGATCCTATTTTAATTTGCTCCCTCTTTTTGGACAGCTCTGTGAAGGCAGTCTGGTTCGCTGCCTCGCCATACTAATGAGACTCATCCATCTGCCTCTGTCATTGCCAACCTCTCCTTTCTGCTGGAAGTCAGAGATGAACGCTCAGGACAGGTCCTTTCTAGGCTGCAGTACTTAATCATTTCTAAACACGCTAGATGGCCTCAGGCAGTGAAGGCAACAAGCATTTAACCCAGGCTTGGCAGCTCCAGCTTCCCACACTCTGCCTGTGAGCTCTGATAATGAAAAGTTGCTGCGCTTTTACTCTCCACTTAACCAGATGCTCTTTGCTTCTTGGGGCGAAAGGTTAAATAGATATAAGAACCCATGCTAGTTTTGAAGGCTTTTATTAGCAGTCCTTATAGTAGTGGGAGAAGAGGATGCTGTTGTTCCTGATCCATTTGTCCCTTGGGATTCATATTTAGGCGTGTGTCCTTGCTTTTTACTAAGGGGACGGTGGCTTTACCCACCATGCTTTTGTTGCTGTTTTGCTGCACAAGAGTTAACATAGGCAGGCTGGAAAGCTGCCATTGGACTATTTAATGCTCAGTTTTTATGGACAGGATGGACCGACAGGACCCTCGTATCAACAATGCTTAACTGTGGCAACACCTTTATTAACAATGTAGATAAAACATTTTTTTTTTTCCAGAGTGGCTAGGGTCTCTGATTTATTTTTCCACTCCATCTACTGCTCCATATGTCTGTGGAATCTGCCTTTTTCCCAGAGCTCATGTTAGTATAAAGCAATTGTCTGGGATGTGTAAGAATTAAATATCCCATCATTCAGGCTAGACATGCAATTAGAAGAGTTGCACTAATTTCCACTGCAGAGACCCTGTCACTTTAATTTATCCTTACTTTCCTGCATTTAGGCCTTCTCTGGTTGGAGGCCAAGGATTTTATATAGTTTCAGTCAATGGTGCTTTGATGTAGGAACTAGAGTATGTATAAAGTTGGGAAAAAAAAAAAAAAGAACTGGGGGTTTACCTAGAACTGGCTGGAAGGAACAAAAACCTTGTATAAAGAAACATGCATTCCCTATGAATCTACCACGCTGGCAGAATAATGGGGAAGACGTGTTTTAAATCCAGAGAAGTTCACTGAATTATAATATCAGTACACAAGCATTTTTTATGATCTTTTTCCTCTGATTATTTATAAAACATTATTTTCTTTCTTTACTGGTCAATATGTAAAAAGATTACTATTTATCTGATAGCGTAAACTATCATTTTAAAAGAAGGGCTGAAATTTAATTATTGAGTTTTTTTGCTCTATACACTGTGACCAGATTGTCCAACTAATTTTACAGCCACCATCAAAATCTCTTTATGTTAGTTTCAGACAAGCATAACTCAAAAATGTACAGAGTGTTCCCATGAACAGGTAAAAAAAATATCTCTTCCTAAACATTTCCCTATAAAGACATGATAAAGTCTATGGGGGGGGCCAATTTTCTCAGGCTTTCTTGGGCATTTCGTGCTTTAAACCTGTTTATCGGTTCCTGATAAATGAAAAACTCCCAGAGCTCAAGCTAATTTCACCCTCAGCTTAGGACAGTAGAATTCAAACTTCAAGTAGCTCTGAAATCAGGTGTCCAAGAGAGCTAAACTTGTCATGATTTTGAAATAAAGGCATGAAAAAGTTCAATTTTGCAATTGAAAGCAATTTTGCACTTAGATAAGTATTAGCAAATTTCTGCAGATGGTTGTTTCTCCCAACTTAGCTTTAAACAATTAAAATACACATGTGTCCTGATTTTTGGAATGGAGACTCTGACAAGTTGAAAAGCTAGACCCCAGTTCCCTCTCTTGCTCACATGATTGGATTCCATGACCTTCAATGTAACTTTCAGCTCTGAGAATATAATATCTGCCTCCTTCAACTTCTGGGACTTATTGTTTCTCTCTATAAAGTGAGTAACAGTAGCTACCCCAGGAGATTTTGGTCTAAATAAATCTAGATTAGTCACTTGTACTGTGTCTTTCCTAGAACTCTAACAACTTTATAAGCCAACATGGGTATTTATGTTAATAAATTAGTCTTCCAAACATTTATAGACAGATAAGTGGTAAGAAAATATTTAAACTTTACATAATAATGGAGTAAGACTTAGGGACCTTGACCAGCAGCACACTTATTAAGTAGAAAATCTCTATATAGACTTCATTTCAGACTCTTAAATTTTGGTCTTACCTAAAGGGCTAAGAGTACATTGATGTTTAGGACAGAAGTAACCAGAGAAGCCTAAAAATGTATCTGAAGGACATAAAATAAAAGACATATCAAAGTTCTTTAAAACATCTACAAAGAAACTTTTTGTAATATTTTATTGGTTTTTGCTACTCAATCTGATATTAAATATGATTATTTCAATATTTTAAATTAATTTTTACATATGATATCAATTTCAGAACTATTATATATGTGTCATTGTGTGTGTCATGAACACCACAAATACATTAGCTGTCTATATAAGCATATACTCCTACTTTAAAAAAAATAGAAAACACATATCCAGAAACATAGTTATTGAAGTTTTATCAATTCTGATTATCCTTGGAATATTTGAAATTATGTGATCATATTCTAAGAGTGGGCAGTAATGGATTAAAATGAGGTAAGCTGATAAACAGAAAGTCTTTACCTATGCCCCAATGATAATATTTACGGATAAATGTTTCCTCAGCAGCAAAATTTACCTAAGATATCTGGAAGAGAAACATACAACTTTGGCTGGGAGTAACCATCATCGAAGATGAAGTAAGCAATCGAAATCCAGATGCTGTTATTTTTAGTAGTACCTTATGTCAATCATTTTAGAAGTAAAATACATTGGAAATGTAGAACATAAATGACATACACACAAAAGAATTGCTTTTTTTCTCATCTATTTTATTTTATTTGTTTTTTAATTATTATGTTATGTTAATCACCATACATTACATCATTAGTTTTTGATGTAGTGTCCCATGATTCATTGTTTGTGTAGAACACCCTAAAGAGGATGTTATTCAGAGTTTTCCTATAAGGCATTCGAAGCTCTTAAAAATCAATGGACTAATTAAAAATGGGAAAATATGATAGCAAAAGGAAATAAAAAGACTGCATGTGAAAAATATTAGACATCCCTGAATAAACCGAAAATCAATAAAGAGCCTCAAAAGCAAAAGAGAAGGAAAAAAATATTCTCTTGGATCTCAACAAAAAGTCTTTTTTCATTTTGAAAGAACACGTAAGGCTCTTGAGAGTAAGGATCCTAAGAATCTTTATCTTCCCTTGATTATTTTGAGTGCTGTTTGCCTCTTCCTCAAACTTGGCTCTTAGGATCATTACATAACCAGAATTTGTGCACTTACACATGCTAATACCATTCTCAGTTCCTCAGCCAGATGGCTGAGTTACAGGGACCAACATTTTACAACAGAGTCCTTCAGGTGCTTCCGATAATTAAACCCGAAAGAGGCCTGGGTCTTACCTAATTCAGTGTCAGCAATTTGAGGGAGAAGGTAGTATGTGGATAACATATTAGCTCCTTTATGTCTTCAGTCACCAACATGGATATATTAATGCTTCTCTACTCTCTACTTGGGCATTCTCTAACATTGAAATCCACCCTGGCTGTATATCAGCTGGGCTGGAAGGAACAGTGAGAAGTCATCTACACAGTCAGTTAACAAATGTTTATCGCGTGTCACAGGGTACACAGCTTGGTACTAAGCAGAAGTCTATCTTCCTGCCTTGAGGCAGGTCTGCACATCCAGTATGGCAGACACATAAGGTTCAATTGGCACTGTCTTCTGATTTTACTTTTTCAATAGCTTGTTAGTGTCTAATGGACTAAACAAGCATCTCAGCGCCATAGAACACAACTCTGTGCACAGTATGCATATATGTGTATCTATATGTTTGTATGTATAGATAGATACATAAAACTTGGCATCTCTTCCAGGAGATATGCCAAGATATATTCACAGCTTTCTATACACATGTAATTCATGTCTTTCTGTGCATATGGCAGCCAGGGGAATATATCTAATCAGTAGAACATGTTTTATTCCAGATGTTTTTTATCATATTTTCTCACTATCACTAATAAAAAATCACCATAGTTGTCCTACTTGGACAGTTTGATTGGTCTTTAATCCCAAATCTCATTGAAAGAAGGGACACAAAGCATTTTATGTTCTCTAGAATGCGACAAAAATGTTGGCATATCAGCCGCTTGTGAGGCATTGTAGACAGAAAGTCCATCTTAACTCAAAGCAAGCTATAAGCTAATCTTAGAGGCTTTATTTTTGATGATTTGTACATCTGTCTTCTAGATTTACCTTTCAATATTCACCTTTGCCTAGCTGTTCAATGCTGTATCTTCTCATGTCTTCCATATAAAGGCTCAAAGTCTTATCCTGTCTAACTTAGGAACACATAGACCGAATTCTGGTCTTTCTCTTAATGCTCCTTCACTGTGTCTTTCTTTCCACCCAGTCTTAGAATCATCATCAGCATAATACCCAATGATTGCATATATAGGTCCCTCTTTCACCAACAGCCTTGTGGTCCCCGAATACTTCTAGAAGTATCTTTGAGAGTTACACTCTCTACTAAAAACTTACTTCCAAATGAGGGTTTCCCATAGTTGGATTTCTATTACTCTATCCCTATTCCTAGTGACTTCTCCACTTTTATTCTTTTATCCAAGAACAGTCTAAAATGACCATAAAAATTCACTATCTTTGACAAGCTTCTGGTTTAAAATTTTTCTTTGACTACTTGATTCTGCTTGAAGCCATCTAACTTGCTCAGTTTTGTGTCCAAAGCTCTCACACCAGGTAGACTGCTCTCCCTACTCTCTCGGCCACAGCCTTGTAAAAATACCCACTTTCTGTATTTTTGTTCACATTCCACACATTGCTCCTCCCATTCTTATTCTTCATGCAGACAATCACACCATCCAAGTAAGGAAAATGAGGGCTCTCATGTGTCTTTAGTGTTCATCTAACAACTCCTGTTCTCTAGTGACATTCACTTGGTCTTTAAATGCTTCTTTTAAGATACAAAGCAGAAATAAAAAATGAAAGCTAATCTCCTGGAGTTAACACTGGGGGGAGGAAGAGTATGGTCTGCCGTCCAGGCTCCTATAACCATCTTGAAGACAGCAATGGTGCTGTAAGATTCTTATTTTAATACTTAGGTTGAAACACAACTGCTCACAGATATTAAAGTACCACGTTGATAATTAACTGAGCACTTATGGTGAGAGAGAGTTGCTATTTGAAGACTACTATAAAATAATGATTCCTGCCTCTGAAGAAAGCCGTTTTTGGTTTTGTTGGTTTTTTTTTTTTTCTGATTCATGTTAGATAAACTCTGCTATTCAGATATAATTCATGTTGATTGAGCAAGGACAGAACTGAAAACTGTTGCTAGAAAGAACCAACTGAAAACATGTAATTAGATAATCCATGTGACAACAGGAACTAGCCCAGGCCAGTCAGAGGAAACTGAGTTTGAATTCTGCCTCCAATACTTACTACTTCTGTACTCTTGGTCGGACAAGTGATTTCATCTTTGTCTCCCTAATCCCCAGTTCCTTACATTATGAAGGGACATAATAACTGGACACTAAACATTCATGTATTTTTTAAAACATTAATGTATTTAAAACATCTAGCACAATCCCTGATTCAAAGAAAGCACCAAATAAGCAGTGACTCTTAAAGAAAACAATGTTTGCAAATCTAAGATAAGTGACTTTCTCCTTTCAGTGAGAGTTTATGAGTGAGAGAAGTTGGACTGAATACATTTAAAAAGAAGAAGAAATAAGTAGTTCAAAGTAAGTTTCTTTAAAATTGTGGCAACATCATTACCAGTCCCATACTCTAAAGGGGAAGGACATTGTCTGCCTCATGGAGAAAAGCAAAAAGAAGGAGCTGGAGAAACAACATAAACTTCTTTAGCTGATTGGTGGTGTAGGGCTGACAATTAAGACCTTTTAAATTAACTTTAGCAATCTAAGTGGGGTAATTGTATGTGGCTGAAATCAAGACAAGTCAGTGCCAATGCTGAGAGAAAAGTGATTGGGCCCTTAACCCCTAGCTCACTACAATGCTGTCTGAGACTGAGAAACATTTTATCTCCAAGTTAAGATGAGATTTTGAAAAAGGTAATGATTAGGGAGAAAGATTTCAAACTTATCTAAGAGTTCACTTTAAAAGTTGACATTGAAGCTTTATTATTAAATGCAGTGACTGGTAAACACCGCTAAAATTTCACCATTTTAAAACATCTGTACTTGGATGACAAAAAATGGCCAATATTTTAAGGTTGTGGTCTTCTTTAGAAAGCTACAGAAGATGCTGTATAAGGCAATCAAAAAAGACCCAGAAGATTCAAGAAAAACATTTACCCCTCTCTTAACTACTTTAGAGAATTTAGATAGGGGACAGGGCCCAGAAAGAGAGCTATTACCAGAGAAAACTTTTTATCTGAACGACCTATCTGTATGGCAGGGCACACATCTAATAACCAAACATCTGCTTTTCTTAAAGTCCCATGAATTACCCTGCTCTCCTTTGAAGCCCCAGGCCCCTACCCCATTCCTTAGCTCAGAAAAGCATAGAAGCCTCAATTGCCTGATTTGTCCTTTGGTCTCATATCCTAATGGGGCTCCTGTGAGTACATAATTAAATTTGTTTTTCTCCTGTTAATCTGTTTTATATCAATTTACCAACCAAGGAATCTAGAAGGATAAAGGAAAAAATTTTTCCTCCCCAACAACTGTATTAGTGCATCTAAGTCCCGGTCCCTTTTTTAGTAAGGAAGCTGAACTTGAAAATTAAAGTGAGGAAAGAAAAGTAATTGTAACAGTCCTGACTGATAACTTCAAACAAAACAAAAAAAGGATGTCTGTTAAAACATTTGATATTTGAGGTTCATCCACTGGACATAAATAACTATTTAACAACTATTTCACGGTTGTCCATTTTGGTCCCACATTGCTCTTTTAGTCAGTTTTATTAGCTATAGAATAGGGTCAGTCAAGATTGGCCACTGTCTATTTAGTTTCCCATTAAGATTCTTTTCCCCAGGGGCACTGGGGTGGCTCAGTTGTTAAGCATTTGCCTTCGGCTCAGGTCATGGTCCCAGGGTCCTGGGATCGAGCCCCACATCGGGCTCCCTGCTCAGCGGGGAGCCTGCTTCTCCCTCTCCCACTCCCCCTGCTTGGGTTCCCTCTCTGGCTGTGTCTCTCTCTGTCAAATAAATAAATAAAATCTTAAAAAAAACAAAAACAAAAAAACACTGTCTTAAAAAAAAAAGATTCTTTTCCCATTTAATATCTGTAAACTTAGCTGTGTTTTGACATAGGTTTGGTGTAGGTTTTATACTTTGGTCTTACAACACCAAATTACATCTTTGTGGTCCAATAATTTATTTCTTTGCTTTACTTTTCATTATAGAACATTTCAAACAATTCAAAAAGAGGGACTAGTAAAATGAACTCACATGTACCCATCACCCAGCTTTACAAATTATTGATTTATGGCTAATCTTGCTTCATCTGCACTTCTATCTATCCCCAAATTCCCCCTCATATTATTTTGAAACAAATTGCAGGCATCATATCTGTTCATCTGAAAATATTTCAGTACCAACATCTCCAAAAGAAAGGAGATCTTTTAAACATGCTATAATAGCTATATAACACAAGCAAATTAAGTTTAACAATTTCTTCTTATCCTTTTCATAACCCCTATAGTGACTGATACTGATTATAGGAGATGTCCAATCTATGTCCGTTATCCTATTTTGATTTTATTATTTCCCACAGCAGTATATCTAGCAACCCTGTCCTGCGTAATTTTCCTACCCTGTCAACATCCCGGTGGAGAGTTCTGGAAAAATAAGCTCCTCATCTGTGCCTCTGTGGACATATGATTAAGGAATTGAGGACTATTAAAGAGACTATCAGTCTCCCTTCCCAGCTGATCCGGCCAGACTGTGTGAGGATACGGCCAGCTGAATGTCCTTAGATATGTTCCCAGTTTGGGGTTTGGTCTCCCCAATGTAGAAAAAAATCAGTATTAACTACAAAGCATCAAATCAAATAACGGTACTTTGTAGGGGGGAAAGATGCCCAGCATATGTCACAAACTGATTGATATTTTAGCGAGGTGATTTAAAATACCACTAAAAAATATGGGCTCTAAAGTCAGGCAAACTGGGTTTCAAATTCTGGCCCTATTATATACTATTAGTTACTGCACAATCTTGGAAGTGGTCTGCTTATAAATGGTTTTGGGGTATGAGGGACCCTGATCTGTAGTATTGCCCATTTCCCTGGAGTAAATGATCCCACCTTGTTCAGTTTCAAGTGAGCACTATGATGAAGTCACTGAACCTGGGAGCTGAGAAAATACAAGGACAACTGGCCCTCCCAAGCTAAAATTAGCCAGCTCCAGCCACTACTGGATCTTGGGTAAATCATACAAATTCTCTAATCCCTGGATTCATCAATTTTAAAATAGGAAAAATAGGAGTACTTGCTTCATTGTGTTATTGAGAGGATTAAATGAAATACTGCATGCAAAGCTGTTATCACAGTGCCTGGAACTTAGAATGCTTATCACACATTCCAACAATGTTAGTCTTTTCTATTATTAAGCAGTATGAAGGCCAAATGTCACCTAAGATTCATTTTTTTAAAAGTAATTCTTTTAATAGAACTTTGACTATCCCTATACATTTTTATTAACTAGAACTCCTAAATGGTTATTTGCAATAGTTCTAAACATTAGGACAAGAAAGTAACATAACACTATGGAATCACCCAAAGAGAGAATATGACTATATTCAGCATATTGGCATTGAAGATGAATTCAGCAGCAACAATTCATGGTTAAAGGGGATTTAAATCTCAGGGCAGAGCCATATTTCACTCTGCTTTCTATGTCCTCAGCAATACTGTCTTTGATGCACTACAATTATTTTTTTCTTCTCCATCTTTGCTCTCAGCCATTGCCTGAACGTCGCAGGCCTGTCAGTCCAACTAAGGAGACACAACAATTTGCTCCATTTTGAAACCTAAAATCCTACCTATGATTGTTATGACCAAAAGGTCCTATTACAAGGTTTTGAAATATATCTGAAGTCAATGTTTTCAGGGTACAAATTTGACTTTGTTGTAAGTCCACGAGGAAGTAAAATCTGCATTTGCTAATTTTCTTTTAAAGCACTTTCTCGAAAAGTGATCATTTTAGGTCCTTCCTGCCTACTGAAAGCATCACTCTGGTGGTTTGTTCTCACCCAGCTCCTCTGAGTCTGAGTCTTCGCTTTGCTCTAACCCAGGGTCTTGCTCTACTTCCTGCCTCACAGATAATCCCCATTCTCAGAAGCTCAGAGAATGATCTCAGAGATGATCCAAGCACGGGGATGAGCCCCATTCTGAACCCAGATCTCCACTATGGCAGTCAGGAAGAAGGTCTCAGACATCAAGGCTGCTCCACAGCCAGGTTTTATTAGCTGTGCTAAGGAGTCGAGTCGAAAACCAGGACAATTTTATTTTATTTACTAATGGCACAAAGTCAGTAGCTTAATCAATAGATATGGGCTAGAAAGAATGATGCCAACACCTTACCCATGAGACTAAAAGTTTAGAAGAAAAGCACATTTCATGAATTAAGAGGAAAACTTATCCAATGAAGGTTAATCCTGACACATAGCCCACTATTTAGAGGTAGGAGGAAAGTCTTAGAAACGCAACTCTCTTTCGCATTTCCCCCGGAGACTCTTCAGGCAATAAAATAATACCTTGTGAAAAGGGATTTCCTTTGGTCCCCTCAAGGAAAAAAATAATCCTCTCTGAAAATAGTTTCTTCTAACCACGGATGGTGTTATTTATGATGACTTAACCTATATAACAACATTCTCAAGTTGTTCCATAAAGAAAAATTCACCAGATAATGAAAAGTGCTCAAGGACAGCCGTGCAAGAAACCCAAACCCCGAGGGGCACTGGCAAGATGCCCTTTCCCTATAAAGTACCCTCTCGGCTCCACTTTTCCAGTTCCTTCCTCCTTTACTCCCTCCCCAGGACTCCCCCCACACTTCAGAAGGGTATGGAGGACTTTTCCAGGATGCCTCTAATTACGTTTGGAAGAAACAATTTGTGCTACTTGCTTTTGTTATTTCAGTTCTCTCTCTTTTGTCAAGAGGGAAAATGCATCCATCACTTTTATTACCACACAGAGCCAGCCAGGGTCCTCGGGAGCCACACAACCGTCATTTAGCATTTTTAAAGTCAGATCTGAAAATCTGGCACCCAAATATCAATATTTGAACATTCTGTTTCCAGACTAGACATAAATCTTCCATAGCCATGCTCAGCAGTGAGCTAAGTCTTGGACTGCCTTGTTGGCAAGGAGAGAACATAATCAGGACACCTCAACCCTACCCTAATTTTGCTTTCTGCAGAGACAGATCCTCATTTGAAAGCACCTTGTGGGCAGAGGGCATGGGCCTTGCTCATTGCTGAAATGTGCATTTCCGTGCGGAGAAACAAAGGAGCCGGTTTTTACTCCCAAGCCCTTTGCTACTTAAATAAAGTTATTGGCTGCCTAATGAATGTTAGCTGCAGTACTCCCTGTGGTCAGCGGGGCTGTTGTTTAATGAATTGCTTAATGTGCTTGATTACTGTTACAATGTTGAATGAGGAAAAGGCAAGAGAGATTTGAAAGATTCACTGGAGGATATGATGAAAATGAATTGGATCAATAGGAACTTTTTGCTCATCTCTGAACGGCACATTATGGGCTGTATTGTTAGAGTCGGGGGATAATGCAATTTTGTGGCTTGTTGTCTTTTTATAATTCACAAATATAAATCTCCTTCGACAGTGAGTTTTAGGGCTGGCCTTCCCGGAGTTATAAATGATCCCCAGACTCTAGCCGTGGTTACTTACACGGACAGATAAATTAATTAGGAAAACTTTTATGCCAATTACTTTATGCCCTTGGCTTTCATATGTTTCTGAAGAGCAGCAGCTAATTAAAGATATGATTCATAATTACTGGTCGATCGAGTAGTTGAGTAATGGAATCAGGAACTGTTCCAAAGAAAATTATCCATCACATCATTACTAATTGTTACATAATACATAAGGATGTAGAATTCAAATAAAAAATTACTCACTTTGAAAGGTTCATTCAATTTTTTTTTAATTTAACAATTATAAACACGAAATGAGTTCTTGCGATGCCAAATCATGTAGTAGGTTGTTTTTTCTTTCTTTTTTTAAGTAAATACTTCCGCTGAATGAATTAAAAAAAAAAAAGGCCCAAGTGACTTCAAGGTTTAGTAATCAATGAGTTCTTTCTCTTCCCTGTGAAAAGTTCAAACTAGAGGAGGTAGTTGTCAAAATGCCTTGTCCTTTCTTCTAGCCCCACCCATGAGATTTGCTGAAACCCAGCAAGACCTAAGGGGAGGGGGTCATTAAGGACCACCCATTGGCTTGCGTTGGATTAGGAAAGTTCCCAGGCTCAGAAAGCCAAAGAAGGCTAATACTTGGAGAATACTGAAATTTCCCTAAAAGAGACAGTTGTCAAAGGTTGTATATATCCCAGATCTATCCTAGATTAGGGTAATTATGGGTCTTTGAAGGGAACACAGGACCAGAAAGGTGGGGATAATCTCACACAGAGAAGAGCTTTGTGAGGAAGGAGTTACGGGAGACCCCCTGCAATGGGACTAGGGTGACTTGCATGGAGTAGAATTAGGGCCTCCCATCTGTGAGCGCTCTACCAGTGACAAGCTCCCCATTGATGCAAATTCAACTTCCATACCTCCTGAGTGGCTCAGAAAAGCTCCATCCCTCCCTATCTCCCGTCCAGATTTCCCTGCCTTATTCCCTCTTCCTTTCTCATCCCTGATTCCAGCTCCAGCGACAATCCATGGGAGTGTGTTTAGTGACCCAATAGACTTGGGTGAAAGCAGGGTAGGGAAAGAGTAAATGGAGTTTGCAGACCACCTCTCTCCTGGGCCAGTGCTCAGTTAGATGCGGTCTTGCTGAAGAGCCCCTGTCTCAGTCCCATCTCCTCCCCAAAAGCCTCTGCCTAGATCCTCTGATTAAATACCTAAGGCACCGAGAAGGATCTTCTATGTTTTCATCTAGTCAAGCAGACTGTATGACCTGGAGAGAAGGACAAGAGGGAAAGGTACCAGCATCAAGCCCTGCCCAGCCTCCCAGAGCGGCCTGATGGGGCCCTCGGGGATTCAGGTGGAGAACGAGAGACATTCAGAGTTCTTGGCTGCAAAAATGGATTTCAGGTATGAAGACTGTGCCAGGGAGACAGAATTCAATAAGTCAGAAGGGCCTTCCCTTCTGGAAACTTCTTGAAGTTTCCTTAAAAATGGATGGTTTTAATGGCTGCATAATATTCCATTGTGTGTGTGTGTGTGTGTGTGTGTGTGTGTGTGTGTGTGTGTGTGTCATATCTTCTTTGCCCATTCATCTGTTGATGGACATCTAGGCCTTTTCCACGGTTTGGCTATTGTGGACATTGCTGCTATAAACATCGGGGTGCATGTGCCCCTTCAGATCACTACATTTGTATCTTTGGGGTGAAGACCCAGTAGTGCAATTGCTGGGTCGTAGGGTAGCTCTATTTTCAACTGTTTGAGGAACCTCCATACTGTTTTCCAGAGTGGCTGCACCAGCTTGCATTCCCACCAACAGTATAGGAGGGTTCCCCTTTCTCTGCATCCTCACCAACATCTGCCATTTCTTGACTTGTTAATTTTAGCCATTCTGACGGGTGTGAGGTGGTATCTCATTGAGGTTTTGATTTGGATTTCCCTGATGCCGAGCGATGTTGAGCACTTTTTCACGTGTCTGTTGGTCATTTGGATGTCTTCTTTGCAGAAATGAAATCTTGCCATTTGCAACAACATGGATGGAACTGGAGGGTGTTATGCTAAGCAAAATAAGTCAGTCAGCGAAAGACAAGTATCATATGATCTCACTGATATGAGGAATTTGAGAAACAAGACAGAGGATCATAGGGGAAGGGAGGGAAAAATGAAACAAGACAAAACCAGAGAGGGAGACAAACCATAAGAGACTCTTAATCTCAGGAAAGAAACTGAGGGTTGTTGGGGGGGGGAGGGGAAGGGGTGGCTGAGTGATGGACATTGGGGAGGGTGTGTGCTATAGTGAGTGCTGCAAATTGTGTAAGACTGATGAACCACAGACCTGTACCCCTGAAACAAATAATACATTATATGTTAATATAAATAAACAAACAAACAAACAAACAAACAAAAGATGGATGGTTTTAATTTTCATTTGAATGTTGGATAAAACAGAGATCAAAGCATGGAGGCAGGTCATGGACTGCACTAAGAGCCATAGTTGGCTCAGACTGGGGACAGCCTGGGGAAGAGGAAGCCCATGAATACAGCTAAATAGAGTGAGCAGAAAGCCAAGGCCCCAGCTGGAAAGTATGGAATCCCATAAGCATTCACAGCCCAAACTAGGAGTGTAGGAGCCCTCAGCCAGCCAAAAGCTAGTTGTGAAACAGAACCATCCTGGCTGGCTGATCCCGCTGATTTGCAATGAAGGTGATGTTGGGCAGGGCTCCCCAGAGGGAAGAAGATGCAGACAGGAATGTGAGTGAATGATCACTGTGGGAAGGTGAGTGTGGCTTCTCTTTCTACACAGAGGTAAGTGCAAATAATGTGTATTCAATCTTTAATTAGAAGAATACTTCACATTTTCCTTCAGGGAGAATCCCATTTGTACTACAAGTAGGTAAGAGTTCTTCAGTAGCTGGAGGTGTAGACCTCAGGGCCATTTAACTAAAATCTCCTCCACGGAGGCTACTTAGAAAGTAACTACAGCCTCACGAGGGCTAGCTAGAGTTTCACTCTTGAAGAGAAACAGCCCTCTGTTTTGAGACTAGAGATCTGACCAAGCAGCCTCGGTTGTCTTTGTGTCAGTTTCAAAGCATCACATCTTGGCAAGAGCAGCAAGAATCAAGTGCAAAAGGAAAAGAAAAGAAAAAAAAGAGAAAGAGAGAGAGATTTCAGACACACCACCAGCTGAGCTTTCCCGATTTAACAAACTTATGTGAGGTCTGGAGAGAGCAAATGAGTGCTTTTCGGATATCAAATCAAGCCTTTATTCACTTGGCAACAGTTTCCAAAGGCTGTTCTATTTCTAACATGACCCCAGAGAACCTGAGGGGCACCTGCGTGGTCCATTAAGGCAAATTTAATCAAATACAACCAGGCAATGGTACAACATTCAAGAAATGAGACTATAAAGCTGATGTCTTCTGTTCTTGTACAACTCCACCGTAGGATGTTGGTTTGGAAAACATAATTCCGTGGACATTAGAAAGTTTCAACTTTAACACGGGACTCAAAGCACAAAAGTGCCCACCTTCAGACCAAGCCATTTTAAAATAATGATAAAGTAAGTTACCTGAAAGGACTGCCTCCGTGCCCTTCAAACCAGTTGTGTGAGCTGGAAGGAAGCTCAGAAAGTCTCTTGACTCAGCAACCCCCCCTCCACCTCCCTATCTGGCGAAAGTGTAGACTATTAAGATAGATGGATATGCAGCAGATATACAGATTTAATTAGTATTCCCTCTACTCTACTCTATGTAAATGAGGAAAGTTGGTCCCAGATTGTGCTCTCTGAAGGAACAGATCCCCAGCTCACCAGTGATATGTACTCAAATAGTACACATGTGCATGGCTAAAAACTGAGTGGGAAGGGGGCAATCTGTTGCCAGGATTTGTGCCCAGTCCTCCTTGGTTCTCATCTCCCAAGACCTCAGTTCTCCCACCACGGTCAGATCAAACCCCTGTAGGGAGGAGGTGCTCAATCAAACAGGGGAAGAGAAACTGGTTGCAGTTTGCAGTGTAAGGGGAGGAAAGCCAGGGCGTCCCTGAAAGCAGGAACCAGGTTTCGCTCTTCACCTTTCACAGTGAGTGATACAGCTCCTCACCTTTCAAGCTGTCGACCTTTGACCCTTGACCCAGGCCAGGTGCTGGAGCTCAAGTTTTAAAATCATCTTTTGGTTTGGCATTTTCAAATCTCTGAGAGCGAGAGCAGTCACTATAACAGGAAATATTTTCATGACTGTTTTAAGGACAATTTCTCCAAGAAAAATTATGTTAAGTTTAAGCTTGGCAAAAATCTTGTTCTATGCATTTTAAAAAATTGGCATTCTCTTTTGATGGACACTGAACACTCAAGCAGTATTTCTAAGGCTCCCGATGGTGGCCACTGTCGCAGGAGTAATAATATTACATGCCTCTGTGCCAACAAGGTAAATCACAGGGGAAGTCAGCTTGACAGTGTTAGAACCAGTGTCATTCAGTTGTCGACATTCGAGGCATGTCACTGAGGGCCTGACCACACAGCTGAAAGGCAGAAATGGCGGCTTGGCCCTTCTCTGCACCCATCTCG
This sequence comes from Callorhinus ursinus, assembly GCF_003265705.2. Taxonomy (NCBI): domain Eukaryota; kingdom Metazoa; phylum Chordata; class Mammalia; order Carnivora; family Otariidae; genus Callorhinus; species Callorhinus ursinus. Next base: position 19,342,059 of record NW_027397068.1, read on the forward strand.
TTGTGTGCTCTAAAGATAGTTATTTCACTCTTTCTATTGTGGTATGCTCAAATGCAAAAGAGTTACCAGTATTTATTGGAATTACTGTTTAGCACTCTCTTCTTTAAATAGTTTTCTGACTCAGAAAGTCTTGTGTAGATTGTTATTTTGAGCCAGAGTCTCCCAATGTGGAAATTCTTTAGGATTGCATTAGGTTCTTTGGAGAAATGAACTAACTCTTTCAGGCCTGTAGTGTAGCATTTCAGCACATTCCTTGTGTACAAATGAATAAACGCATTATAGAACTTGAGGAGTTTTGACTATTAACCAGAAGACCCGTTTCTCCTCTGACCACCGAATCTGTGAGAACTCTGTTCTGGGCTGCAAGCCAGTCCAGTGCACGGTCCCAAGCAACAAAGACACGGAAGCATGAAAGAGTTGCAAGAAATTGAAGAGAACTTTTGGTGATGGAAGCTGGTGCCTGCTTGATTCTCTGAATTCTCTAAATTAACACTGGATTCTCTGAATCCTTTTCATTGTAATCACGGCAGGAAGGTGCATATGCCATCAAAGAGCAATTTTTTTTCTTTTAATGTCACTTATCAGCAGAAAATGATCATCATTCAATGGCTCCCTTTTAAAAGGTTAACCTTTATGAAATCTCAAACTCAGCCAAGAAGAAAAGCTCAAATTTCACAGGACTTTGGAAAGTGTCCCTTTTTATGGGCATGGAGAGTGCTCTATCAAAGAATCCAGTCAGGCCTTAAATAGAATCTCTATGTTGACAACTTCCAAATTTATATCTCCAACCTAGACTTCTCTCCTGAACTCCGGACTCACATATCATACAGTGTATTTGACATCTTCACTTAGATTTCTGGGAACATTCCAAATTTAAAATGTCTAAAACTAAATTCCTGATATGGTCCCATCCCAAGCTGTTTTGCCCACCACTTTTCCCATCTCAGCAAATGGAAAAATCTGTCTAGTCAGGCCAGAACCCTGGAGCCATGCTTGACTCATTCTTTCTCTCACACTTTAAATCCAAGTCATCTGTGGACCCTTTTGGCTCAACTTTCAGTATATATCAAGGATTCAACCGCTGGCCCACCTCCACTGGTGTCATCTGGTCCAGCCATCATTGTTTCTCACCCTGGTCACAAGAGCCTCCTAACCATTCCCCCTTCTTGGACTCTTGTCCCCCGAAAGCCTGTCCTCAACATAGCACCCTGAAAGATCCTGTGAAACCTTAAGTCATAGGTTATTCCTCTGTCAGATCCTCCAATGGCTTTCTGTTTCTCTCAGAGAAAAAGTGAAAATTCTCACAATGCCTGCAAGGCAGGACAACTCACTGCCCAGCCTCGTTCTGGTCACAGTCTCTCCCACCCTCTCTTCCTTCTCCCCTGACTTCATTCTTCCCTCCTCCCCAGGCACACAGCCCCTACTCAGAGCCTTTGCAATGATTGTACCATGTGGCATGCTCTTCCTCACCGGTGAGGAAGGCTTTCTTCCTCACCTCTTTAATTCTTTGCGCAATTAGCACCGCCTCAATGAAGACCGCCTTGACCAATCTACCCAAACTACAGCTCCCGCCTCCTCATTGCCCCTCCCAATCATCCTTCATCTACTGTATTTATTTTCTCTAATATTTATCACCCGCCCAAATACTATAAATTCTTATTTATTGTGTTTATTTTCTACTACCCCACCTCTTCCTTACCACTAAAAAGTGAGTTTCCTTGAGAATGAAAATCCCTAGAATTTGGTCTACGTTTTTACTGAAGTAAACCCAGAACCTAGAATAATACCTAGCACATGGTAGTTTCTCTCTCCCTATTTGGTGAACAAGAGAACGCCTTTTTCTTTTGAAATAATATGCTTAGCAATGAGAATATTGAGTCTACTAACCCCAAAGGGCCAAAAACTGTCAGAGTTAGTGGCCATGTCTATACTACCAATGACTGATTCCTCTGTGGAATGGTAATTTCCACAGAAATTAATTAAATTATTATGAAAATATTAACTGAGAATGTTATTATTAATATAACACCCAATTTTTTTCTTTCTTTTATCTTTCCCTAAGCATTATAAACCTCCCAGTTGATACATTTTAGTGGAAGAATACAGAAGTGAGAATTAGCGGGTAAGATTACAATTTTAAAGTATACTTAAAGCCAGAATTTTCTAAAACAAACAATGTTATTCGGTATTTCTTTACAACCTAAATATTAATATGGAAGAGGTGTTGTGATGTTAAAAAAAGAAAAAAACTTCTTCTCAAGGATGTGTTATTAATAGCAGCTATTCTTGAGGCACTAGATATGAATATGAATACTACGTAACATTATTTCATCCTTAGGGTGCATGTTGGGCTATCAAGGCATGGCAAACAGTAATGTGCATTTCCCCTCTGAGTTCTAAGCCAACTAAGAGATGGACCCTGAATGTGGACAGATAGAGATCAAAATGTCAGTTTTATCATTGGGAAAAATGTGGGGGGGCGGGAATATAGCTTAACTCGTAGCTAAAATTAAGCGTCTTTCCACATCATACACCATGTCCCCCCACCCCACCCCAGTCTAGCCCTTAGGGCTAATCACTGAAGAAAGAGTTTGGGTCTGCAAAGTTGATATTTTTATCAGGCCACCTAAACTGAAAAACACTGCTGAGCTGCAGTAGTGGGGAAAGAGAGGGCTGGAGTTGTGGAGCTGTCTCTAGAAGGCAGGTTGGGACCCAACCAAGGTGTGCTTATCTCATGGGGGCAGGAGAAGAACAGAAATACTCATGCAGGGACAGGTGGATTTGAAAGGAAACAAAGCCCAAGCCCCACAGGCCCATGTCCTCTCCCAAGTTCATGGATCAAATAAAGGACTCTTCTATTCTTGGAGAGAAGTTTGTGAGAGAAAGAGAAAAGGTAGAAAGCCCTCTCTTTGTTTAAGATTTATTTATTTATTTGAGAAAGAGAGCAAGCAGTGGAGGGGGCGGGTGGGGAGGGAGAGAGAGAGAGAATCTCAAGCAGACTCTGCACTGAGCCCTACTCCGGGCTCGATCTCAGGACTCTGAGATCATGACCTGAGCTGAAACCAAGAGTTGGACACTTAACTGACTGTGCCACCTGGGCACCCCACCCTCTTCTCAGTAAGCTGGGATCATTGGAAAATTGTTCTGTGAGAGGTATTAGAAAAAAATATAACCCAATTATGTATACCAAATTTCTTACCTATTTTAAACCAGGGGACACTGATCGGGCTTCAGAATCTTACTTAAGATCTCTAAGTCCAGATAATGTATGTTCTACCACCCTCACTTATACATGGGTATATACACAGTACTCCTTCAGATTTGAAGTAGCATATGTTTGCATCACCATCTCTACCAGCAAACCAGTCCCCCTGAACCATCTTTTTGCTTTTCCTGCTTGCTTCAAGAAACCTTACATTCTGGGAGTCTCAGATGAAATATCACAACATTTGTTGTCATTGTAAAAGATCATTTAATATTCCGTGGGCACATGCCATATGTTTTGAAGGAAGATGATAAGTACTGTTTTGTCACTTTTTCTTGGCAAAATGCAAAATGGAGTGAAAACAAAGACACTTCCCATACATGAAGCTTTAAGAAAATATTGGGAAAAATATTGCAAACCGAGTTACAATGTGCCACTTCTGAATTTTATTGGTTCAAAACGTTCACAACTATTCTCTTACCACCTTACAATAGATAGTTGTTCACACAGAGCCTTGGCCAACATGGCACTACATCTTATGGAAATCTGCATGGTCTGCTCAATGAAAGAAAAGGACCCATTTTTCCAACTTATGATGAATTCAGCACACAGCTATTTTCCTAAATAAAAGCAACTACCCCCGAGGCTTACACTGGGGAGTGAATTGTGACAACATAACACAGAGGCCAAGTGTTCTGCAATGGGATTAAGGTTCACACCATAGAATTAAAGGCTTTAAAATAGCACTGTTAATATCCGGGGGGATAATAAAGAGAAACACCAAGTAATATATAATCACAGTATCACACTAGATAGAAAATCAATGGGAAAACAAGGTAACTGTTCTACAGTAGTCTGTCCACACCGTGGCAATAGCGAATGGAACTGTAAAACGGATGGAGACATTAAGATTTAAATGTTCTAGTCACTCATTACACATACACATGCAACTATCATAGGACTGGAATTAAAGAAATATGAATGAGGTGGCAGAGCAAGATGGCAGAGGAGTAGGAGACCTGGATTTCGTCTGGTCTCAGGAATTCAGCTGAATAGGGATCAAACCACTCTGAACACCTACGAACTCAACAGGAGACCGAAGAAGAGAGTAGCAACAACTCTCTGAACAGGGAAGCGACCACTTACTGGAAGGTAGGACATGCGGAGAAGTGAATCCCAGGCGATATTCGGGAGGATAGACAGCAGGGGAGGGGGCCTCCGGCGGCCGCTTCTGGCAAGTGCTAGAGCCGCGGAGCACAAAATCGGAACTTTTAGAAGTCGGCTCCGCTGAGGGACGTCGCTCCAGTGGCTAAGCAGGGGGTGGAACCCTCACGGGACAGTGTGGTCTCAGGACCCTCGGGGTCACAGAAAGACTGGGGGTGCCTGAGTGCGGCAGAGCTCCCAGGTATCGGAGAGGGGAAGCCGGCTGCAGAGATGGAGCCAAGGCGCAGGCTCTCAGCTCGGGGTTGCCATAAACTGTGATCCGCGACCCAGTCGGGCCACTGCTCCTCCAGCAGGGACCCAACAAGCGGCAGATCCGGGGAGACTCCCCTCCCTCCCCCGGGAGGAGCGACGCAGGAGCGCATCGCAGGGATCTGCTGGGTTTGGAGACTCCACACGGGGTTGGGTGCCAGAGACAGAAACGCTCGGTCCAGGCCAGGTGAGCACCGAGTGCGGCCAGAAACCCGGGAGACAGGAGTGACTGCTTTTCTCTGGGGGCGCACTGAGGAGCGGGGCCCCAGTTCTCAGCTCCTCCGAGTGGAGATTGGGAGGCCACCATTTTCACCCTGGTCCTCCAAAGCTGTACCAGAGCTTGCAGGGAACAAAAGCTCCTGAGAGCAAATCCAAGCAGCTTGCTTAGCCCGGACCGACAAGGGTGGGGCAATTCCACCTCCGGCAACAGGCCCCTCCCCCAGAAGATCAGCATGAACAGCCAGCAAGCCAAGACCAAGTTTATCGATCAAGGAGAACGGGAGAACTCCAGCGCTAGGGGAATACTGCACATAGAATTCATGGCTTTTTTTTACCATGATGCATTAGTTTTTCAAAGTTAATTTTTTTAACTGTTTTTTAGTTTTTCTTTTTCCCTTTTTCAACCAACATCTTATCAATACCTTTTTTTAAAAAAACATTTTTTATTTTTCATTTTTAGAGTCATATTTTATCCCTTCAGAGTAGTTACCCTTATTTTTGGCATATATAAATTGTTCTCTCTTTAAAATTTTGAGATACAGTTTCTTCTAACAGATCAAAATATACCCTAAATCACTAGTGTATGGCTTTGTTTAGTCTCCTTCCTGATCACATTCTCTCCCTTTTTTTTTCTTTTTTTTAAATCTTTCTATTTTCAAACAACTTCTTATATTATCAATTCGTTTTATAAAATCTTTTATAATTTTCATCTTTACAGTCATCTTCCATTCCTTCATTGTATCAACCCTTATTTTGTACATATATAAGTCTTTCTTCCTTTAAAATTTTAGGAGGCACTTTTTTTGAACAGACCAAAATACGCCCAAAATCTAGTGTGTGGCACTGATCTATGCACTAGCCTGATGATATTTGATCATATTCTGTTTTTTTTGTATCGTTCTGTTTTTGTTTTTATCTTTTTCTTTTTCTTTTTTTTCTTTTTTTTCTTACTTTTCTCTTTCTTTTTTCTTTCTTTCCCTTTCTTTTCCCCTGGTTTCAGGTATTTTCTGATTTCTATAGAGTATATTTGCTGGGGACGTTGTTAACCTGTTAGCATTTTGTTCTCTCATTCATCTATTCTCCTCTGGACAACATGACAAGACGAAAAAAATCACCTCAGCAAAAAGAACAAGAGATAGTACCATCAGCCAGGGACCTACTCAATACGGGCATCAGTACGATGTCGGACCTAGAGTTCAGAATCATGACTTTAAAGATACTAGCTGGGCTTGAAAAAAGCATGGAAGTTATTAGAGAAACCCTTTCTGGAGAAATAAAAGAACTAAAATCTAACCAAGTCGAAATCAAAAAGGCTATTAATGACGTGCAATCAAAAATGGGGGCACTAACTGCTAGGATAAATGAGGCAGAAGAGAGAATCAGCGATATAGAAGACCAAATGATGGAAAATAAAGAGGCTGAGAAAAAGAGAGAGAAACAACTACAAGATCACGAGGGCAGAATTCGAGAGATAAGCGATATGATAAGACGAAACAACATTAGAATAATTGGGATCCCAGAAGAAGAAGAAAGAGAGAGAGGGGCAGAGGTATATTGGAGCAAATAATAGCTGAAGAACTTCCCTAATGTGAGGAAGGAAACAGGCATCAAAATCCAGGAGGCACAGAGAACCCCTCTCAAAATCAATAAAAATAGGTCAACACCCCGACATTTAATAGTAAAACTTACGAGTCTCAGAGACAAAGAGAAAAATCCTGAAAGGAGCTCGGGAGAAGAGATATGTAACCTACAATGGTAGAAATATTAGATTGGCAGCAGACCTATCCACAGAGACCAGGCAGGCCAGAAAGGACTGGCATGATATCTACAGAGCACTAAATGAGAAAAATATGCAGCCAAGAATACTATATCCAGCTAGGCTCTCATTGAAAATTGAAGGAGAGATAAAAAGCTTCCAGGACAAACAAAAACTAAAGGAATTTGCAAACACGAAACCAGCCCTCCAAGAAATATTGAAAGGGGTCCTCTAAGCAAAGAGAGAGCCTAAAAGCAGCACAGATCAGAAAGGAACAGAGACAATATACAGTAACAGTCACCTTAAAGGCAATACAATGGCACTAAATTCATACTTTTCAATAGTTTCCCTGAATGTAAATGGGCTAAATGCCCCAATCAAAAGACACAGGCTATCAGATTGGATTAAAAAACAAGACCCATCGATATGCTGTCTGCAAGAGACTCATTTTAGACCCAAAGACACCCCCAGATTGAAAGTGAGGGGGTGGAAAACCATTTACCATGCTAATGGACACCAAAAGAAAGCTGGGGTGGCAATCCTTATATCAGACAAATTACATTTTAAAACAAAGACTGTAATAAGAGATGGGGAAGGACACTATATCCTACTTAAAGGGTCTATCCAACAAGAAGAGCTAACAATTGTAAATATCTATGCCCCTAACATGGGAGCAGCCAATTATATAAGGCAATAAATAACAAAAGCGAAGAAACACATTGACAACAATACAATAATAGTGGGGGACTTCAACAACCCCCTGACTGAAATGGACAGATCATCTAAGCAAAAGATCAACAAGGAAATAAAGACTTTAAAAGACACACTGGACCAAATGGACTTCACAGACATAGTCAGAACATTCCATCCCAAAGCAACGGAATACACATTCTTCTCCAGTGCCCGTGGAACATTCTCCAGAATTGATCACATCCGAGGTCACAAATCAGGTCTCAACCGGTACCAAAAGATTGGGATTATTCCCTGCATGTTTTCAGACCACAATGCTTTGAAACTAGAACTCAATCACAAGAGGGAAGTCAAAAGGAACTCAAATACATGGAGGCTAAAAGCATCCTACTACAGAATGAATGGGTCAACCAGGAAATTAAAGAAGAATTTAAAAATTCATGGAAACCAATGAAAATGAAAACACAACTGTTCAAAATCTTTGGGATACAACAAAGGCAGTCCTGAGAGGAAAGTATAGAGCAATACAAGCCTTTCTCAAGAAACAAGAAAGGTCTCAAATACACAACCTAACCCTACGCCTAAAGGAGCTGGAGAAAGAACAGCAAAGAAAGCCTAAACCCAGCAGGAGAAGAGAAATAATAAAGATCAGAGCAGAAATCAATGAAATAGAAACCAAAAGAACAGTAGAACAGATCAACGAAACTAGGAGCTGGTTGTTTGAAAGAATTAACAAGATTGATAAAGCCCTGGCCAGACTTATCAAAAAGAAAAGAGAAATGACCCAAAGCAACAAAATCATGAATGAAAGAGGAGAGATCACAACCAACACCAAAGAAATACAAACAATTATAAGAACATATTATGAGCAACTATATGCCAGCATATTAGATAACCTGGAAGAAATGGGTGCATTCCTAGAGATGTATCAACTACCAAAAGTGAACCAGGAAGAAATAGAAAACCTGAACAGACCTATAACCACTAAGGAAATTGAAGCAGTCATCAAAAATCTCCCAACAAACAAAAGCCCAGGGCCAGATGGCTTCCCAGGGGAATTCTATCAGACATTTAAAGAAGAATTAATACCTATTCTCCTGAAACTGTTCCAAAAAATAGAAATGGAAGGAAAACTTCCCAACTCATTTTACGAGGCCACCTTTACCTTGATCCCAAAACCAGACAAAGACCCCATCAAAAAGGAGGATTACAGACCAATATCCTTGATGAACATGGATGCAAAAATTCTCACCAAAATACTAGCCAATAGGATCCGAAGGTACATTAAAAGGATTATTCACCATGACCACGTGGGATTTATCCCTGGGCTGCAAGGCTGGTTCAACATCCACAAATCAATCAACGTGATACAATACATTAACAAAAGAAAGAACAAGAATCATATGATCCTCTCAATAGATGCAGAAAAAGCATTTGACAAAGTACAGCATTCTTTCTTGATCAAAACTCTTCAGAGTATAGGGATAGAGGGTACAAACCTCAATATCATAAAAGCCATCTATGAAACACCTACAGCGAATATCATTCTCAATGGGGAAAAGCTGAGAGCTTTTCCCCTAAGGTCAGGAATCAGTGCACAGAAATCAGTGGCATTCCTATACACCAACAACAAGACAGAAGAGAGACAAATCAAGGAGTCGATCCCATTTACAATTGCACCCAAAACCATAAGATACCTAGGAATAAATTTAACCAAAGAGGCAAAGGATCTGTACTCAGAAAACTATAAAATACTCATGAAAGAAATTGAAGAAGACACAAAGAAATGGAAAAACGTTCCATGCTCATGGATTGGAAGAACAAACATTGTGAAGATGTCAATGCTACCTAGAGCAATCTACACATTCAGTGCAATCCCTATCAAAATACCATCCACCGTTTTCAAAGAAATGGAACAAATAATCCTAAAATTTGTATGGAACCAGAAGAGACCCCGAATAGCCAGAGGAATGTTGAAAAAAAAAAAGCAAAGCTGGCGGCATCACAATTCCGGACTTCCAGCTCTATTACAAAGCTGTCATCCTCAAGACAGTATGGTACTGGCACAAAAACAGACACATAGATCAATGGAACAGAATAGAGAGCCCAGAAATGGACCCTCAACTCTATGGTCAACTCATCTTCGACAAAGCAGGAAAGAATGTCCAATGGAAAAAAGACAGTCCCTTCAACAAATGGTGTTGGGAAAATTGGACAGCCACATGCAGAAGAATGAAACTGCACCATTTCCTTACACCACACACAAAAATAGACTCCAAATGGTTGAAAGACCTAAACGTGAAACAGGAGTCCATCAAAATCCTAAAGGAGAACACAGGCAGCAACCTCTTCGACCTCAGCCACAGCAACTTCTTCCTAGAAACATTGCCAAAGGCAAGGGAAGCAAGGGCAAAAATGAACTATTGCGATTTCATCAAGATAAAAAGCTTTTGCACAGCAAAAGAAACAGTCCACAAAACCAAAAGACAACCGACCGAATGGAAGAAAATATTTGCAAATGACATATCAGATAAAGGGCTAGTATCCAAAATCTATAAAGAACTTATCAAACTCAACACCCAAAGATAATAATAATCCAAAGATAAAAATAATCCAACCAAGAAATGGGCAGAAGACATGAACAGACATTTTTCCAAAGAAGACATCCAAATGTCCAAAAGACACATGAAAAAGTGCTCAACATCACTCGGCATCAGGGAAATCCAAATCAAAACCTCAATGAAATACCACCTCACACCAGTCAGAATGGCTAAAATTAACAAGTCAGGAAACGACAGATGTTGGCGGGGATGCAGAGAAAGGGGAACCCTCCTACACTGTTGGTGGGAATGCAAGCTGGTGCAACCACTCTGGAAAACAGTATGGAGGTTCCTCAAACAGTTGAAAATAGAACTACCATACGATCCAGCAATTGCACTACTGGGTATTTATCCCAAAGATACAAATGTAGGGATCCAAAGGGGTACATGCACCCCAATGTTTATAGCAGCAATGTCCACAATAGCCAAACTGTGGAAAGAGCCAAGATGTCCATCGACAGAATAAAGAAGATGTGGTATATATACACAATGGAATATTCTGCAGCCATATAAAGGAATGAGATCTTGCCATTTGCAACGACATGGATGGAACTGGAGGGTGTTATGCTGAGTGAAATAAGTCAATCAGAGAAAGACATGTATCATATGACCTCACTGATATGAGGAATTCTTAATCTCAGGAAACAAACTGAGTGTTGCTGGAGTGGTGGGGGGTGGGAGGGATGGGGTGGCTGGGTGACAGACATTGGGGAGGGTATGTGCTATGGTGAGCGCTGTGAATTGTGCAAGACTGTTGAATCACAGATCTGTACTTCTGAAACAAATAATGCAACATATGTTAAAAAAAAGAAAAAGAAGATAGCAGGAGGGGAAGAATGAAGGGGAGTAAGTCGGAGGGGGAGACGAACCATGAGAGACGATGGACTCTGAAAAACAAACTGAGGGTAGAGGGGAGGAGGGTGGGGGGTTGGGTTAGCCTTGGGATGGGTATTAAAGAGGGCACAGTGTGCGTGGAGCACTGGGTGTTATGCACAAACAATGAATCATGGAACACTACATCAAGAACTAATGATGTAATGTATGGTGATTAACATAGCAATAAAAAATTTTAAAAAAAGAAATAAATGAGAACACGTGGGATAGATGATATGCTACATATTGTAAGTGCTCTAAGCAACACCATTCCCCATTGATCTCTAAGGCTAAGGCAATGCATGCAAATGCTGTCAGTCAAATGAGAATCACTCTTAAAGGGTGAAGATCAACTTTGACTCCATTAGGTTGTTATTAATTTCTAAAATATGTATTTGTTACAAATCATATTCCAAAATAAATAATATCAAGCACTTGGTTCTGAGGCCCCTCACTCAGAAGCACCTTCAGAAGGCAACTCCAGGAAGCAGCAACACACAGAAGGAATATTTGAGGCTTTTGTGGTTGATGCTGAATCATCATTTTTCCCACAAGCGGCTCATTGTATGACTTTACAGAAATGAAGTGTTTTGCCCTAGCTATTACAGCTACAAAATGGGCTTAGATCTAAGGAAACTTCCATCTCAGTACCTTAAATGGGGCTGTTATCAGGAGAGAAGTGTGGAAAGATTGTTCTGAAACAAGTGCCTGAGACTAGAACACTTGTCAGGCACAGGGTTCCTACTACACCAAGTCCAGTATCTGTCCAGAAGATCTACAGCTTCTTCTCTGAGCAAAGCCTGTGTGGTGTTTGGAGGGAGTCATGTTCATTGTGCCAAGTCTTCTAGGATCATAGACCCTGCCTCTTTGATAATCCATCTCTCTGCGAAATAGGATTAGTCAAAAATGTGATGTCAAGGGGGGAAAAAAACAATAAAAAAGAAAAATGTGTTCAAATAATACAAAAATAATCATCTGCTTTAATTTTTCCAAATATCAAATTAAAGCTGGCAAACATCAAAAGATACCCAGACACTGAGATTTTATTTTTATTTCCAACAATTTTAGAACCTTAATAAAGAGCCTAGAGAAGGTATCCAAGCTAAATGGATTTTTTTTTAAAGATTTAATTTATTTATTTGCTAGAGAAAGAGTGATTGCACAAGCAGGGGGAGCGGCAGGCTCCCCGCTGAGCAAGGAGCCTGATGCGGGACTCGATCCCAGGACCCTGGGATCATGACCTGAACCGAAAGCAGGTGCTTAACAACTGAGCCACCCAGGCGCCCCTGGATTTTTTTTTTTTTTTAACCATCTGTGTTTGACTGGATGTCCTGGCTGAAGCTGGCCTCTTACAAGTTGCTTTGCCAGACGTAACAGAGACAGGCACAATCACTGTGATTAACGTCATGTGAGGAATAAACAGTCTGTGGCTGAGCCAGCGGGGTCAAATAGCTTTCTAACCTACATTTGACCATGACATGTAATATATCCAGAAATTTGCTCAATTACATATGTGGTCATTTTCTCTCATGCTCATCATATCCTCTGCAGTTTCAGAACATGTATGTCTAAAAAATATTGACTGTAATTTTTATTCGGCATAGGTTGGAGCATATAGTGTCTGGCGTAATGCATGTCACTGAAGTTTTTATAATATGTTGGAAAGCCATGCCTATTGCTTTTTATCCCCCATTAAATTTTGGAAATCAGGAAACAAATATGTATTAGATATCAATATTATATAGCTTTAATGTATTCAGCTGTAGATTTTCTGAAATCACAAGAAAAACCATATTTTCCATGCTATAGGTTATAATATATAAGGATATTCATATACATAAGCATCTATAGAATATTTAAGCGTCAATTCAGGTCACTTCTTTGAATGTATCAAATCTAGAGTGGTTTTATGGACTCAACTTTGCATATGTTTCTGGTTTTTTGAGCAATATTCTATAACTCATGTAGTTAAAGAATTTCTTATCAACTATTAGCTGATCTTAGAAGCACCTACAAGACACTCTAGGAAACTGGAATCTCTCTGCTCGTTCAATAGGGGCATCTCCATTCAGTTACAATCAAATGCATGCCAATTACACCCACATTCCTATTCTCATCATTTGCAAAGAGGGAATGCTGATTGGAACAGCTGTAATGCTGAGAATAAATCTAGTTTGGAGTTTGGATTTAAAGAAAAGTTCCTGACTCACCTGTTAAGCTAATAAAATTGACTTTATGAGGAAAAAATGGACTCAGTGTAAACATATCAGATAAGAAACACACTAGGTAATAATAAACTAAATGAGCTAGCAAATCTTTTACAAATGTATAGAAATAATTGACTCACATATTAAATTATTCTTTGATATTCTGGTACAGAATTAGAACAAGTTGAAATTAAAGAGACAAACCTTGTTACTGGTCATTCTTTTTGAAGTATGCTTTATGCCAAATATCTTGAGAAAAAAATATCTTTGACTCACAAAAAGAATGGGGGGGCAACTGGAATTGTCAAGCTTGGAGAATCCACCCAGGAGTATGCAATTTTCCTGACACACCATGTTTCCAGTGATCTCCAAGTATCCATTGTTTAAATTCAAAACGATAATTTCATGAACACTTACTAGAAAGTTTGAGTATATTGCAGTCTTTGAAACCTCACCACCATCACCACCAAAACTCAAACCTGTAGATTAACATGGAAGTGCTAAATCCTTTGGTCTGGGTGTGTCAATAATTCTATTGGAAGCCTAAAGACAGAACATGATTCTTTTATTAAGTATCTTCTTGCTTCTAATAAACAGGTTAAATATGCTTATTTCTTACCATTTGAGGACATTATTAATACTGATAATACGGAACATATAATTGTCATTGCTACCTAAGGGTCCAGTTTATCACCAAGATATAATTCCTACCCTGGCAGGATTGGTTCACCCAGCTTAAGGTACTCTAAGTTCTCCAGGGAGGAGATGTCACATAAGCTTAAAATTTTAGTGTTACCTTTTTAAGTGAAATTATTCTTGTTAGGTAGGTGAAAGACAGTAGAGAGAGGGCTAATGAGGATGCAGGGTTGCTGATGGAGACTGAGGCTGTAAGGAAGGAGAGTCAATTCAAGTTCCAGGTCTGTCTCCGATGAGCTGGGTTAACCTGGGTAAAAACCACATAACTTACTTTGCCCTCATTTTCCTCTTCTTTTTTTTTTTTTAATAAGAGAATTGGGTTAGAACAGGGTATCAGAAAACTGTTTCTGTAAAGGGCCAGACAGCAAATATTTTAGGCTTTGCAAGTCAGATATGATTTCTGTCACATATGCTACTTTGCCTTTTTTTTCCCCAAAAATGTAAAAACTATTCTTAGCTCACAGGCCATTCAAAAACAGGTGGTAGGCTGGTTTTGGCCTGCAGGCCATTGTTTTTCTGATCCCTGAATTAGAGAATAACTTATGTTTCTTAAAGAGCCAAAATTTAAAGATGCTATGAGTAACCATGTGTAAGTCATTTTCTTATAGAATGGGCCCAAACTTTAATACCAGGGGATGCTGGTAACCAACAAAAGAGAGAATGTCACCACCATCTCAAAAACATTTCAAACACTCAAATTCCTGCAAAACTTTCAATCAAGCAAACATTTGTCAATCCTTACATTTCAGATAATTGTACACCTACATAGAGAAGGTGTTCTTTATTCCACATGGATGACTTCTTATCCTGAGGGATAACTATTATTTGTACAGAAACAATATAACAAGGTGAAAGCAATCCCTGTGTCAAATGTGGCTTGCAAGATCAGCTCAACAGTGTATCAACAGTACATTGCATCACCATTGGCAACAACCCAAAGTGAAAGGCAAACGCCCAGGATGGCTTCCGAACTTTTGCGGTAACATGGATGGATACATCTCTGATCACTAATAGCTATACTGATCCTCGGGAGCAAAGATAAATAAAATTTCTGTATACTTAACTAATTTTTTTAAGAAGTGGAAGGAAAACTAGCATTTATAAACCTACTAGGTGTCAATTCCTTCAAATATATTAATAGTAATAATAGCGAATACTCAGCCAGACATTGCTGCAAATACTTTATACGTACTAACACATTAAAACCTAAGAACCATCTTATGTGTTAAGTACTATTATCTGCCCTAATAGGTAGATATTACTATCACTGGCATTTTTACAAGGGAGGAAACAAAAAACCAGAGAATTTAAAGGATACAGGGCTTGAATGAGAGCCAGCTACCTCAAATCTCCTTTCTGTTTCCTTACTTTTTTTTTTCTTTCCTTTATTATTCTTCTTTTAATGAGGTGGGGACAGTATGTATGTGTGCATATACATTAACACAGATTAGAGCTAAAATTTGATTACGTCTAAATCTAAACCCAAGGTGCCAGCTATCCCCATAATACCAAGGGTAGTACAATGGTCCAAATCTCAGGATTACTTAAAACACAGGTTCCTCTGACATACAGGTTGCACATGATTCCCAAGATAGCGCCATATTCTCACTTAGGACTGAAATACCATCCACTATGAATCATATGCATCTGGACCCATCAAGAACCTAGCGTGGAATTTTAACCAGTACGAAGGATAATAATACTTTAAGAACTTGAAGTTACATATGAGAAACTGTCTCAAAAGACACACATACTTTAAAGTGCGTTAGTGGATTAGAAAAACTAATGTGATAACTCTGTGTCTAATTTGAAAACAGGAAGTAGCTTGGGCCCTCAGAGTATTTTATTTCACATGCTCAAGGCCTGGGGACTGAGACCAACACTTCACTCCTCATATTTAGCTTAAAAACTTTAGAGACTAAGCTTTAGTTTGGGGAATCTGACTTAAGGCTTAATTTCCCTTGGGTGTGTAAAATAAAACTGATCACAAAGACCGCAGACACAGTAAAAAGAAGACAGGCTTTGAATCCAGCCAGATTGGGGGTTGAATCCCAACACCATCACAAGCTCTCCACATGCTTCAATGTATTGCTTTGTCACTATGATCCTTAGCTTCCTCCTCTGTAAAGAGGGCACAAATTACACCTGCTTTATAAGGCTGGTCTAGGATCGGAGATAATGTAGGTAGAATGCCTGGTACATAGTAGGTATTCAATAAAGAGTAGTTTTTATTGCTATTTAGAAGCATGGAGGTTTGACATGTCATGATAAAGGCTTAATATTTGTGTAATGCAACCAATCTTCCTTATGTAAGCACTACAACCTCATGATTATCCACCAATAATTATTCAGTCCCCCAAATATATGTCATGAAGCCTACTATAGAAAATGTTATCTAGAAACTAAGCTACTTAAGAATATAACTAAAACTAGCAGGAAAATCATCTGAAAAGTATAATAAGACAAGGTAACTGCTTGTGCAAATTGAGTGATCTTGTGGGAGGATTGTAACCAACTAGGTGTTACCAATGTAACACTTCATACCATCCATTTCTCATGGACTTTGGCACCAAGAGAGCTGTTTGCTCTTGACAAACTGTTAGCCTTTGTTATATCACCCGCTGTGGAACTCAGAACTAAATTGTATATTCAGTCTGTCTAGTTCTACCTAAGACATTAGCATACAATTCTTCCTTTGCCCTTTCATTTATACTTTTTGGGGGGGTTGTAATATTTTCAACCATGGAAAATTTGCAAGTACAATACAATAAACAAATAAATATTCTTCTCTGAGCCATTTGAGAGTAAGCTTACCAACACAATTCCCCATCACTT
The DNA here is from genome assembly GCF_003265705.2 of Callorhinus ursinus. Lineage (NCBI taxonomy): Eukaryota > Metazoa > Chordata > Mammalia > Carnivora > Otariidae > Callorhinus > Callorhinus ursinus. Next base: position 19,358,613 of record NW_027397068.1, read on the forward strand.
CTGAGTGTTTTATTGTGAAACTTGTACAAAAACGTTCTCCTGTATAACCTCAATAAAACCATCAAAATCAAAAAATTAGATTGATACGTTATCATAGTCAAATCCACAGACTGCACTCAAGTTTCACCAATTGTTCCTCTAATGTCTTCAGTAATGAAGGGTGTCCAAAATTCTGCAGTGCATTAGTTGTTACATATCTTTGGTCTCCCTCAGTCACAAATACTTCCTTATTTCTTCTTTGATTTGTATAACTTTGGCAATTTTGAATAATACTGGCCAGTTTCTAGAAGGTCTTCCAATTTGGGTTTGCCTGATATTTCTTTATCAGATGGAATTGATTTTTTGTTTGTTTTGTTGTTGTTGTGTTTTGTTTGGGGCATGTTACAGAAGGTATGCTAAATTCTTCTTTTTTCATCTTACCAGGTGGTACATGATTTCGAGTTGTTCCAATATTGCTGATACTATCTGTGATTATTTGATTAGGGGAGTTGGCCAAGTTTTTCCACTGTAAATTTCCTTCTTTCCTCTTTGATTTCTTAAGTTTATAGGATGAGATACTCTGAGGTGAGATAAATATTCCATTCCTTGTCAAACTTTTACACACTGCTGGTAGTATCCATTGCTGTTTGACAAATTGTGATTTTCTAGTTTGATCATTCTTTCTGTATGTAGTAAGTTAACAATTCTAATTCAATTATATCTTCTTTTTTTAGATTTTATTTTTTCAAATTTTTATTTAAATTCTAGTTAGTTAACACAGTGTAATATTGGTTCCAGGAGTAGAATTTAGCAATTCATCACATGCATATAACACCCAGTGCTCAACACAAGTGCCCTCCTTAATCAATCATTCCTTCGGGGCACCTGGGAGGCTCAGATAATTAAGCATCTGAGTCTTGATTTCAGCTCAGGTCATGGTATCAGGGTGGTGAGATGGAGCCCTGCATCGGGCTCCTCGCTCAGCAGGGAGTCTGCTTGAGATTGTACCTCTCCCTCTCCCTCTGCTCCTCTCCCCGCTTGTGTTCTCTCTCTCTCTCTCTCTCAAATAAATAAATAAATCTTTTTTAAAAAATCAATCATTCCTTCTACATTTATCAGTTAAGGAAAGCACTCTCTCTTCACCATTTATTCATATATATTTATATGCATGTTTGTTACTTTGAGGCTTAAATTATCTCAGATTTGGCCGGTGAGAGCTCCTTGAGGCTGGCATCTGTGTCCTTTCCCATATCCTCATTATTCTTTGAGCACTTCCTTAGTTTCTAGCATAAAGAAGATGTCCCCAGGGTTATCTTTCACTTGCTCAGCCCCAACCGTAAAACCTGCTATTTTTCCAAGGAGCTCTGTTCCTCTCAGTGGAAAATTATATGTAATAAGCCAAGATCCAGGCCCTAAATGTGCTCCTTGTTGTTAGGGTATCATTGTTCCCAGAACCATATACTTATGGGTCCCATCCAACATCAAGAAGTTTATTCCAGTTTTCTCTCTTTTCATATATTGAACACCATTCCCTAGTCATGGGAAACCTAGATTCTGTTATCCTTATTATATTAGCCAATATAATCAATATGTTATCCTTACTATATTATGACTGTAATCTCTCCTGTACCTAAACCTCTCCTTACCCAGGCTCCAACACCTCACTCTGGGTCACTGCCATTACCCACCCACGAGGATATCCTTTGTCAGCACATACAGGTTCTGACAACTCATGCCAGGCTGCTTCTGCCAAAGCCCTCCCACCTCCCAAACGCTTCCCAGACACATACCTTGATCAGCCCCACTGATAGCTTTTGGATTGAATGATTCAGAAAGGAAAGAAGACAGCAAGGCAGACAGATAGGGGGAAAAAAAAATCTCCTTGCCCTTTTATTTGAATTTTTATGTGGGCTGTATTCTTGTTTTAATTCAATACATATGAACCTCTCATAAACTGCCTTATATAACCTATTTGAAGAGTATCAACACTATAAAATGATGCAAACAAAAGTTTCAGTTGGAAGAATTCCAGAACAGTCCTGAACAGTATGAAAGTAGAGTCTTAATCAGATCTGCATTTTAAGACCTCTTAGAACATGAAAGTCTATTTTCAGTAACATGCTCTACTCCACAAAAGCCAAAGCAGATAAAAGGAATATGGCCCCAGGGACATTAGTGGTACTCTTGACTCCACATACCTTCCTGCTCATACTGATAGTGTGTACCACTTGTGTGATCTCAAGCATTTTGCTTAATGTTTCTAGGTGCTGATTTCATCATCCATGAAAGGGAAAAGGTTGCTCCCTTGCCAACCTCATAGGGACGGCATTTTATTTTTATAAAGCACAGACCAGTTTGAATTTCTCAGCAGTAGTCAGTATATCCTGAGCCTGAGATCTGGAGAAAACACACCATCACAACTCCATGGAGCAGAGATCCTTGTGGATTTAGGACCAAGAGAAAGAATAATTTTGCAGTCTTTACCACTTGATGGTGCAGCCTTATGCAACCTGCTTCTACCATCATAAAGGGAAGGTATTCAGGCCTTGGGTGGGCATGAAGCTAGCTAGCAGCCAATGGCCTCCAATAGGAGACAGAATGCTGTGGTTCAGGGAAGCAACTACTATTAGGTGGATAGGGCCCTGGAGATGCCTACCCTGGTCCTGTCTAACAGATGTAGATAGCAAAGGTAGGAATTAGCAGTCCTGCCTCTACTTCCCTGGTCTACAGCTTAAGACATAATAAGGAGTAATTAACTCTGAGCTTAGCTTTTTCATGGCACATTATGGGGTCAAATGAAACAACATATGAAAAGATCTCATTTATGTTAGGCTCTTGCTAAATATTTCTAGTCTAAAAAATGTTTTTATCTGATGTTTTAAAAAAAATATACAAGCTTGTTTATTGAAGCATTATTTATGGTGGTAAAAAACAAAAACAAAAAAACAAAAAAGACCCCACAAAACCAGAAACAAAGTAAATGCCCATCCAATGGATAATGAGTGAGTAAGTTCTAGTATCACAACACTGATACCAGGCAAATAAAAAACCATACCACAGCAAACTGAATGAAGAAGCAGGTATACACATTTAGTTATCTTCTACTTAGTCAGACGTTAAAGAGATCTGCAAAAAATGTAAAACAATGTCACTCTTTCTGTTGATTTTTGTTCTCAAAAATATAGGTAGTTTTTATGGAATGCATTAATTATTTTAGCACATATGGGTTTATTACTGTTATTTTAAATGAATGAATATATAAATGTTTTATAATGGTTCTCATTAAATAAGCAAACTACAAAATATTTTCTTGTTGAGCTATGGTTGAGATATTAAATTCAGGTATAAGGAAACTACAGATTCAATTTAAAAAAAGAAAAACAAAGCACAATAAAAAAATTAGCTCAAGACCTGAATGAACAAAGACTTCCAGAAAAGAAAATCCAAATGACCACTAATTACATAAAAAGATTTCTTAACCTAACCTTTGAAGTAACATAAAACCAATTTTTTTTGCCAGCAGCTATGAGGGTTTCTAGTTACTAAGAAATTATTCTCCAATCAAACTAAACCTAATTTGAATCTAGAGATAAATAAAGAGAGAGTATTTTTCCAGTTATTTACACCAGAGGGTTATATGGGTTACATTGCCATTGAGTGGTAGAGCTAAATAAAGTAGTCCTTACCAGATGAGCAGGTGTCCTGATGATCGTAAGAATACATTACTTACACTCATTCATGGAAAATTGCTTAGAATACTTGGCCGGTAACACCTTCCAGATTGATTTAAGAATTAAAGAAAGACTTACATGTAAAAGTGATTTGGTTACTACATAAGTATGAGAAATCATTTGTTTTAGAATTGCTTTAGCCAAAGAATCTGAGGTGAGTATTTGGGGCTGCGATGAATTTCAGATGGGGCAGGGCAAGAGAGAAGCGCCCAGGTTCCTGACTAGGCAGATAGCACCTGACGCCCCACTGGTGAGAAAGCAATGATTGTCCAATCAGAGGCTGCACAGGGATATTCATAGCTATTCAACCGTGTATACAGCACATCCTTGGAAAAACATAATAGTGCAGTATTAAATTCAGAGCACAAAGTTACGGGGAAGAAGGAATTTCAGGCAGAAAATAAATGATAACCACTCTGGGGCATCTTTGATCATAACTTTGGAAGACAGAGGGTTAAAATGCCTTTGGATGTCGCTTGTGCCCATATTTCGTGGCCGCCTAATTCATGGCTTTGAGAACCACAACTTGCAAATTTCCAGGTACCTGGGGACATTCTGTGCCATTAATTTGGAAGCAGTACTCCCTTTGCAATAAGTAAGAAATCTAAGGGAAAAATTAATGGCAGGGTATGGCCTTTACTCAGTTGAGCATAGACAATAGTGGCTTGTGGTATAAGAAGGAGACAATTAATTACAGCATTGGTGTCTGTGCCAAATTCCCAGGTCTAGCCACAGAAATATTTGTTCACTAGAGAAAGAAAAAGACAGCAGAGAAAAAGGCACCTATGACTCATTCCAAACTAAAGTGTGTTCAGTTAGCTGTGGACTAAAATGCCTTTGTAACGGAGTATTTGTGTAGCCAGACACCTCCAACAGTGCAGGGGAACGCTGTCTCAAATCAAAGATTTAACATGATTCTGAAGATTTTAGCTTTTCCCTTCTAGAAAGTCTTACACAGCAGAGTACCTGTGGGTTTGGTAATTGAAAGATATTGCACTACACTGCAAACAAAATTTCACTCTTCTAAAAGATATGTTTCGGGAATCCACTTAAAGATTTTCCCATTTGTTTATGCAATAAGAACGCCTATTGTGTGTGCCTGCTTTTATAAAGGAAAAAATCAGCTAATCCAATCTCCTATAATTACTTCTTATCATGTACTGTAGCATTGACTTTCCCCGGAAGCTACACCTAGGGTATGACTAAGTAAGAGATACTGGCTTGAGAGATCTGAATCAGAAAATACTAGGACAAATTGAGATGGACTCTCTCTTTGTGTCGCTGCCTCACTTCTATTCAAACAGGAAATAGGATGCCTCCAATTTCACTGAGTACCAGTTTCAGTATCAACTTATCAAGACAATGATAGGCCCTTTACAAATGTTCCTCTAATGTTATTTTCCCAACAGAAGTAGAAGCTGACCTGTAGTTCTTGGAGCTATTGTAAAAGAGCACATTGTATTTGCCCACTAACTCCTCTAGCCCTGCTAGCTGGCTGCTTAATTTAATGTAATTGAGCCTTTGCCCGAACTCTGACCAGATGTTTAAAACTGGGCTTTCCTGTTCTCTTGCAGAATTTGGATTCATTTACATTCAACTTACCTGGTGCCTCATGTCAGTAAAGTTAATCCCACTGTTATCATTAAACTTCCCCAAGAAACTCAGGGCCAGCACAGGTAGAAAGCAGAATGGATGTGTCTGGTTATCTCTGTGGCCAATTCTGTGCAATGGGCTATTCATGGTCTTCAGGGGAAATGCAAAGTCACTGTCACAGCTAATTGAAAGACCAGAGGTTTTCCAAAATGTCATTAGTATTTTTATTGCTAGCCCTGTTGCCTCTGTCTCAGATTCCTCAAAAGAGTTCTATTCTCTCATCTGAAATTCCACAACAGGCTATGTTGCAATGTCATACTATAGGGAAAGGAGGGGCAAATGCTAAAGAGAGATGTGACAAGAAAAATATGGTTCTCAAAAATGGTGGGCAAAGACATGTGTTGGGTGGGGAAAATACTCAATTTGTAATCAGGTGATTTGGCTTTAAATCCAAGATGTGTTACTTTATTAGCTCCTGTCTCTAGCATCAGCTTCTTCCTTAAAATGTGAGCAATTAAACCTCCCTCTCCTGATTGTTAATCTTATTGAGATAAAATATGTGAAAGTGTTTTGTAAATAGCTCATATTTGTATTAATTAATTAATAATAATACATAAATATTAATTATGTCAATATCTTATGGTGTTGGTGATGCTATTAAAAATTATAAAGTAGGACCATGAAGTCACAACATGTCAAGACTAGAATATTCCTTGTTGATTGCCTGGCTTTTAATCTCTCGTTTTGTAAATGAGACAAAGTCCTATTTAACAATCCTTTATTGTGCTTTCCTGAGCCAGGCTCTGTGCTAGGCAAGTGTTCCATTAAGATCTAGGACAAGGAAGCATTTGCCCAAGATTTTGTAGCTAGGAGCTTCAGAACTAGGAATAAAATCAATAGAATCCTCATCTCCTGAGCTCCTCGTCAGGGCACTCTGCTTTCACCGCCTCTGCATTACGGCTTTTCCACCTGCCTAAAATCACAGGGATTAGATTAAAATTCTTTTAACACTTTAAATATACCAACCACTGCTCCTTCAGACAAATGCCACTTTGTGCCTCAATGAACCTGGCCTAATTCAGAACCCTATGGACACGGGAAATGCCTGGTTGTTCATTTTAGTGGCCAACATATCTTCTGTCCCTGTCCAGCCCTCATTTTCTTCTGCTCTTCCAGATCCCAAAGATGCCAAAAGCCCCGGACCAGCCCCACTCATACATACACACCCCTTTGCACGAAACTTTCCAACCACTGTGAATTTTTGGAATGCTTTGTATCCCTCCTTACTTTTGCACAAATCTCCCTGTTCCTGGAGGGCCTTTCTCTTATGTGGCAAACTATTCATCTCTAAGCGGTCAGATCCACTGTCAACTCTTCTGTGATGCTCTTCCAGACTTATCTATACAGGTCCGCTCCTAAGAGCACTTTGTTAATGTTATCATCGCATTCGGCATGGTGTATCATAATTACATTTTGCCATGTCTGTCTTGCTCATTCTTGTACTGATTCAAGAAACATTTGTTGATTTCCCATACTGTGCCAATCACTGAATTCTTTGTCTTTTGGGAATTTTCAATTAGATTTCTGATTTGAGGGAAAAATACACATGTGAACATCCTAACACATTGGTGTATGCTCTTGTAAGCTAGAAAACTGAAAGCAAGCTGCGAGCTTGAGTTAAATAAATGTTAGAGTTAACATGGATATTAACGCATATGTACTGAACCCTCAGAAGTAGGCAATTATCATCTCTATAGGAGAGAAATTCTAAAATATTTATCCCTGGCCCAGACCTCTTTCTGGAGCTCCGGCTGCGTGTATCTGGCTACCTCCCAAGCTTTTCATTTGAAAGTCCCATAATAATATTGAACTTGTCATGTCTAGAATTAAATTCTGTCACTAATATTCCCTTTTCCCTCTCTCCCACCTTGTTGCTTGTTTTCTACCTCAGTTAATGACGCGACTGGATGCCTAGTTTCTCCAAAAGAAACTGTAGTAATCTGAGATCCCACCCACTCCCGTATTACCACATCCAATTGGTCATGATAACTGCATCATCTGAGCAGTTCTTCTACAGTGACTGTAGCTGGGCTGCTCACCATTTCCTCATGGATTATTCCACAGTGTCTCCTTTAACCTTGCCTTGTTCCTCTTCAACACAATTTGCCTATGGGGAAAGAGGAGGACTTCTTGAAGATGCAGGTCATGTTACTCGGCTGCTAAAAATCTTTCAGTGGCTACTCATCACCTTCAAAATAAATTCTAATTTCTAGCATAGTATTCCAAGCCCTCATTGTTTCGCCCCTCCGACCTCAGCCTTGGACTGTCAATTCAATACCTGCTCTTTATCTTCCAGCCATATTGAATTACGTTGATTCCCTCCTCAACAAATCACAGTGTCCCTTGGCAGATATTGATTTTAAATTCAAATTCACTTCAGTTCAATTCAGACTTCCAAGTCTCTCTTCCAGAGAGACTTAGGCATCCCTCTTTGAACTTCTTTAGCATCCTGTGTTTGCATTGATGATAATATTTATAACCACTTATTATAATTGCTCACTTAATTTTCTGTATCTATGCTTATTTCTGCTTCCTTCCTCTTTGACTTTCTCTAGGTCAGCTACATGGTTGGTGCTCATTAAATATGCATTGAATCAATGAATGAAAGAATGAATGTTATATGAATTGATAAATGTGACATAATTCAAGTTTCCAACCAGTTAAAATGATGTCATTTAACAAGTTAATAGATGCTTGTATTATCTAATTGATTCAATTTCAGAAGTAAAGAGAAACATTCCTAATTGCCCCATGAGATAAAAGTGGATTATGAAATATGGGTAAATTAACAAATAAAATAAAATAAAATAAAACAAAGAGTGGCAATAGACTGTATCAAATATGAAGTGAAACAAAACTCTTTCTTCGTTCTGGTCTCATAAAAACAGCTTTGTGGTGAGTTAATTCTACATAAGACGTCAGCAAATTTTTCTGTAAAGGGTCACATATGGTCTCTGTCACTATTTTTCTTTATTTTTCTCTTCTTATACAATACGTTAAAATGAAACATAAAAAATTTTAGGTGAAAAACAGTCTGCTCCTGCCAAATTTGGCCTGTGGGCTATAGTTTGCAACTCTAATCCATATAATTATATATGAGTGACTAGACCTACATTAAGAAAACAAAAAAACAAAAAAAAATCACTGTGAACAAAGTTCCCTGAATATATGATTTTGGATGAACTTCTAACATCAGATTCCCTAAATAACCACAAGCAATAAGGCCATCAACCCACTGATGGATTTAGTCAAAACAGAGCTGAGAGAAGTACATGAATCTACAAACTCCTAATTATTTTCACCTCCCAACTTGTAAACATCTCTGGTGAGTTTAACAGGGACCTTAAAAGCCATCAAATCCACCGCCTGTTAAGAGACAAAGAAACTATCTTGGGATGCCCAAGAATTCCTTAGTAAACTAACCTCAAACTCTACCTTCAAATGTGGCCTTCTGTGTCAATCGGACTTTCCATGAATCATGTTTTTTCATAGCTGGCTCTCACCTTTGGCATTCTGCTAATAAGCTTGTGTTCCTCTTAATCCCAAATTGTCCTACACTTGACTGTAAGTATTTTGGATGCACTACTTTTAGAAGACTCTAAATTCCAAGAAGTAGCCATGATGTTTCTGTCAGGGATAGGGAAGGACCTTTGAGGACCCTAGCCAGGTAACCTTCAGAGTTCAGCTAGTCTCCACCAAGGCATTTCTCAGAGCATCTGCAAGCATATGTGGTCCAAAGAGAAAATGTAGATAAGAGGTAGGGAAGAAAGACAAGGGTTCATAGACACAAGATTAATCGTGAGATCTTTAGGAAGAAATTTTAAGTTCATAGTGAGGGAATGAGCCAGAGATTAAGGACTGAGTATTCTAGGAAGAGATTAGAGAAAAGAGTACCAAGCTGGGAAACTCACAGAGGACCAGACCGAGGTTGTTAACAACTCCAGCATGTCATCAAGGCTTGCTTTCTACTGGAGTGTGGATAGAGGAACTATTTTAATGTACAGAGCCAGGCAAGGCAGTCACAGGGCTTCTCCAGCAAGTCTCTGTGGAAGGAATTGAAATACAAGCCAAAAAAGATGGCTCCCCTGGGAAGAATTAGGTTCTCTCTCCCAGCCACTACCTAAGACCTCACATCTTTAACTGACTTACCATTAATAATAATAATAATAAATTTAAAAGTGGTTTTGATTCTCTACTATGCCACCCCCCTGCCAAATCCTAAATGCAGTGATTGGCAAGATAGAGTATTTAAAAATAGAAACAATTCTAGTCCAACATTCTAATCAATTCAGGACTCCTTACCCTACCAACCCCTGAGAATAAAGCACCCATTCAGTAACTTTGATGACTATGGATGGTGAACTCACAACTCTCCAAGGTAAGGGAAGATATAGGCAAACAGGAACAAGAGTTTTTTGGGTTGTTTTTGTTGTTTTGTTTTGTTTTGTTTTGTTTTGTTTTGTTTTGTTTTGTTTTTAAGTAGGCTTCATGCCTAGCATGGAGCTCAATGTAGGGCTTGAACTCATGACCCTAAGATCAAGACCTGAGCAAAGATCAAAAGTTGGACACTTAACCAACTGAGCCACCCAGGCACCCTGAGATTTTTTTTTTCTTTTAGTTAATTGTTAGAATCCCGCCTTTATGAATTTCAGACTGCATCTGGTCAGCTCTATGACTCTTGGCAAATTACTTAAGATCCCTCTCATATAACACAAAGGAGTTCACCAGAGCAGTGTTTCCAAACTTTAGTGAGTATATAAATAACTCTGAGGTGGGGCCTGAGAGTCTACATTTCTAATAAATCCCAAGTGATGCTGATGTTGCAGGTCCATGGACCATATTTGGGATCACAAGTAATTCTTGGGAATTCTTTTAGCTCAAAAATTCAATCACTTGTTAAGCTTTGTGACATCAGAATAAGCTCATTCCTCTCTTACATGAAAGCTATAGTAGTCACTCTGAACAGGCTGTAGACATCCCCAGTTCCTTCTACAAGTAAACATTGGGATTGTTACTCCTTGGACATAAGCCGAGCCATGGATTGGTGTTCTCACTTTCACTTTCGATGACGACTTTTCAACTAAATTCTTTAGCTTGGTGGCTCACTTAGAGAGCTTGTTAAAACAAGGTCTACTGTGCCTCTCCCTGACCCTACTCTCTCCCAAGTTTTTGATTCAGTTGGTTTGGAGCTGTGTACAAGATTTTGCATTTCAGGCAACTTGCCAAGTGATACTGATGCTACTAGTCAAGGGACCACACGCTGAGAATATTTGCCTAGTTTTCTTCACAGATACTATTGGTAAATTATATGTTGATTTTTTTTATTTTCCAACTGATTTTTAAGTAAAAAAATATTAATTTTAGCCCAATTACTATTAACTTTTTTTTTGTTTCAGCTTATTGTCCATCTTCGTCATGTCTTTATGAAAAGTACTGGACTTGGAATCAAAAATGTTGGATGCAAGTTCGGGTTTTGATTTTACCAGCTCTGCAAACTTAGGCAAATTTTATAATCCCTGGGTTTTCTTTTCTTCACCTGAACAGTGGGGCTGAGTAGTTTTATTTTTTTAATGTTATGTATATTTTAGGACAATTAAAAAAAATCATAGGAGGACTGATGGTGGGAGCATACTGAGTAAGGGGGGGGGAGTAGGCAGAAATGTGCAGGAGAGGCAATGTGGGCCTTATGGACCAAGGAAGCCCTTCCGGTTTCATCTAAGACTAATGAGAAGCCACTGTGGAGTTGGGAGCAGAGGTGACACAAGCTGATTTACAGAGAGAATAAGTTTTGGATTCTAACTCTGCTGTTTATTAGCTTTATAATATTGAGAACATTGCTTAACTTACCTGTACCTGAGCTTCCTCATCTCTAAAATGGAAATATTAATATCAGCTTTGTAAGTTGGTTCCAAGAATTAAAATAGGTTTTCTAGCTATGCCTCTGACAAATAATAGCCTTAATAAACTGATGTTATTCGAACTGGTATGAAGATAATAGATTTAAGGGTATTTTGTAAGCCATCAGTTCTATAGAAATGTGATGTTTTAACAAGAAAATACAATCAAAGAATCGTGTGGTGTTACACTGAAGCCACACATTCAGGTTAATTCCCAATCCATTCTTTATTCACATTTACACAATCCTATCGTCTACTCCATATTTTTCCATCTTTTCTCAAGCATATTATAAGAAATGTTGTCAAATGTCTTGATGAAATCAAGAATTGTGTAGAAATTTTATATGTGTAGAATTCCTGATTCAGGAGTCAAAAATACTGAAATCAAACCTGATAGTCAAAAGCTAATAAAACCTTAGGGAGGGGCACCTGGGTGGCTCGGTCGGATAAGCATCTGTTTTCGGCTCAGGTCATGATCTCAGGGTCCTGGGATGGAGCTCCACATCGGGCTCCCTGTTGAGCAGGGAGCCTGCTTCTCCCTCTGCCTGCCGCTCCCCCTGCTTGTTCTCTTTCTCTCTCTGTGTCAAATAAGTAAATAGAACCTTAAAAAAAAAAAAAAAAAAACTTGTGGAAACTTTAGCTTAGTGAATTAATCTTTTTTTAAAGATTTTATTTATGTATTTGACAGACAAGAGAGACAGCAAGAGAGGGAACACAAGCAGGGGGAGTGGGAGAGGGAGAAGCGAGCTTCCCACTGAGCAAGGAGCCTGATGCGGGGCTCGATCCCAGGACCCTGGGATCATGACCTGAGCCGAAGGCAGACACTTAACTGACAGAGCCACCCAGGGGCCCCTGAATTAATCTTTATATCATGTACCTGCCACTTGTTTTTCCAGGAGCTCAGAAAACTTTTGCTTAAAAATCTTTCATAGAATTTTGCCAAGATTGCCATAAGCCTCAGTGATCTGTAGTTTCTGCAGTCAAACCTCTTCCCAATTTTAAAAAAATCAGAATTTCGTTGACTCATCTTGAGTGTTCTGGCACCTCCCTATTTCCAGTGCTCTCCTGAGATTTCCATCTGAAAGCTGTCTGAGTTCTGTGGTTTCATTCCTCTTGGCCTGGAGAAGAACTCATCAGAGGTTTTGAGTGATTTCCCACCTTCTTGCTCCCATGGTTTCACTTTGTCCTAAACCACTCTGATTCCATTTTCTTCACTTCAAAGTTTAGTTTCCCAGCAGAGAATAAAAACGCAAAAGTCCACTTAGGCAGCTTTACTTTCACTCTGTTATTTGTTAGGCTGGTACCACAACTCCCAGGTAATAGACTAAGTCTTTTTACTAAGTATATTAGCGTATTCTAGAAACTTTCCCCAAGAGACTTTTCTCCAACAAGGCTGCATGCATTTCTGTGTGTTCATCTTGGATGTGTTCCCATTTCTACCTAACATCTCACTTGTGCTCTTCATGAGCCATAGGATTCTCCTTTTCTTCATACTAATCAAGGCCACTTGCCATTTCCCATCAGACCACTTTCTCCCCACTCCCATGGACCTCAATCCCTCTCGGGGTTGTATCTATCAGGCTCCCCATCCCTGAGGGCTTATCTCTCTTCTCTCTGAACAGATATTGAACTTCACTTTTCAAATATTGAAGCCCCATGTCTGATCATTCTTCCCACCACTTTGTAGACTCTAAGATGACAAGTCCATTTTATCCTACAGCTCTTTCCACTAAAGAAACCTTCCTTATTGCTAAGAATTACATCCAGAGTAGTGGTTTCCCTTGTTGTTTCCTTAAATTTGTGAGCAATAAAATAGTTTATAAGGCAAGCCAAGAATTTATCAAAAGATCTGCATCTGGACAGAGATATGGCCAGTAAGTACCAGATGCAAAAACAGGTATTTGATAAACATCTGTTGAATTAACAAGTTCATGGATGGATGAAGAAGAGTATATAAGCCATGTGCTCTTCCTGAGTTTATCACTTGTGTGCAAATGGAACACCATGAAGGGTGAACCTGCAGAAATTACAGCGATACATTCTAACTTACTAGAAATAAATTTCTTATACAGTAAGTTAGATCAAAATGTATTTTCTTCCTTAGGCATTTCCAAACAACTCCAAACAGAGTTCTGCCTCAGAATCATGGTCTGAACTTTTACTGAGAAGTCATTTGATAAATAAGATACAGCTCTATTCCCCTTTCCCACCCCACAGTGTCCACTCGTACTTACAAATACTAACCCTTCCCTGATTTCATGAAAACTGCCAACCTTTCTCACTTTGGGATCAAGGGGGAAATCCCATTTCTCTTCTGCTGAGTCTCTGCCTCATTACAGACAATTATCAGTGTGACCTGAGGGTTGTTGGGAAAGTAGATTCAAAGTAAGGGAAGGAGAGCTGATTGTGGTTAGAGCACTGAATTCGAGGGTCACAAGTGGAGCAGTTCCTGGGAAAGTCAGGGGCAGTGAGAAGACGGGAATAGCTGAATTAATGAAGAAGTGAAGAAAGAGTCAGTTTTCCAGCATGTCCACACAGCACTAAGGTGCCAGGAGCATGTCAAAACTGAAGTGGGTGAGACTAAACCAGCCTCCACGGTCACAAATGAATGAAGAATTATGGCCAAGAGATTTGTGGATGTCATCAACCAGGAAAAATTAGAGGCTGTTCAGAGAGAAGACATAAAACCTCAAAGGACTGGATAGTTTTTGCCCAAATGTAAAGGTGTAATAACCTGAAAGCAACCCTGGAGAATGAGGAGGACACAGGCCTTATCTCCCAACTCAACACAGTCTGGGGAATATGAACAGCTTCGACTGGAGAGGAAGCATGGCCCTCCAAGAAGAGCCCATTCATGGTGGTGGACAGATGGCCACCAAAGGGCAGTGACAAGGCTGTCTGGGCAGTGAGGCAGGCTGAGATTACAAGGCCCCAAAGTTTCCAGCAGACCTAGCTGAGCAGACCCTAATGTTTGGGAGGACTCAGGCCTCTGAAAAGAATCAGCTGTGGCCTGGATTAATTGGGATTCCGACTGGATACGTGCTCACTTGGATAAACAGTTGGGGTATTAGTGGTTTAAACCTCACCGTATTCTGAAAACAGCAGCGATCCTTGATAGATGAGAACCCGGTCTTAAAGGAATCTAGACAAGGACACAGAATTCAGAGACCAAGTGACCTCATATTATGCCACCAGTAAATAGCAGAGCAAACCCTGAGACCCCAGTCTTTTTACTCTAATCCAGTGCTATTTCTCTTATACCATCATCTCTTTCTCACAGTGCCCCTTCTCTTCTACCTTCTTCCACCTTCCCACACCCAGAGAAACCATCTTCACCCATCGCCATCCCTTCTTCTTCTCCCCCTTCTCCTCTCCACTCAGGGGTGAGATTAGGCTCCTGAGGGCTTACTCCACTGTTGCTGGTATCTTGTTACTCCTACTTCCCATCCCATTTCAGGAAGAAGGAATCAAAGAAATTATGAAAGCCCCTATCTATTTATAAGCTTGTCCATTCATCTTAGAGATTTCATATAAAAAGATAATTTCAAAAAAGTCTGAAGTTGAAAGTACATAACATTAGATGGTTAACATGGCCATAGAAACTGGTACTTTTTTTCTAATTTTCCCCACTGTTTTGTTTTGTGTTTTTGTTTTTGTTTTTGTTTTTGTTTTTTTATTAAACTCTGGAAGGAAAAAGAAGGACTTGTATAAATGCACAGAGACAGAGAGAAGGTGCCTTGAATGGAGAGCTCATCAGGCTATTGGAAGGCAGTTCTCCCAAGTCTCCCCATCTATCTGAAGTTTGCCCTCTGATGGGGTTCCCCAGGCCCATGCATGTCCCTGTGTGGACAAAAGGACAAAGTGTGTTTGGGGATGGCAAGGGGGTGGGGGATCCTATTTAGAGGATTTTCAATGTGAAGGCCGCATGCAAGAGTAAGTTTGATCAAAACAAAGAATGCAGGTGAGTAATAGAAAGGTGTATCCCCTGCCACACCTAAGAAGAAACTGTGCCAGGGGCGCCTGGGTGGCTCAGATGGTTGGGCGTCTGCCTTCAGCTCAGGTCATGATCCTGGAGTCCTGGGATCGAGCCCCACATCGGGCTCCCTGCTCCACAGGAACCCTGCTTCTTCCTCTCCCTCTCCCACTCTCTGCAGCTCATGCTCTCTCTCTCTCTCTCTGTATCTCTGTCAAATGAATAAATATAAAAAAAATCTTAAAAAAAAAGAAGAAACTGTGCCAGAAAAAGGTGTATTTCCTAGCTCCTACCTCCCACTCCCTCGAAATTCAAATTTTGTAATGATTACATAGAATTGATTTCATGTGAAATTGAGAATCACAACTGGTGCTCTCTCTCTCTCTCTCTACATATCTATATATATATATATTTTTTTAAATACCAACCTCTTTTAAAAGGAATTTAAGAATCTCTTTTTTTTTTTTTTTTTTTTTGCTTTTTAAATAACAAAAAATAAGACTAGGAGTCAAAACACAAATTATAAGGAGCTGGCACCTATGTATAAACATAAAATAACCATACACAGAAGACATGATTTCTTTCTTCTCAGAAGCTAAAAGGCATGGCTACTTAACTCTCATGCAAAACTTCCATATTAAAATAGTAAGGAAAGAGCTATATATGGGTTTTACTACCATGGATATTCAAAAGCAATTTTCAATTTTTCATAACTTCATTTTTAATACATATATTTCCCCAAATTACCCAGGAGAGCTTTCCATACTGCACTAGGCACATACGAAGTTTAAATGCAAAGTTCACACATTTTGAGTAGAGTTGGTTGGGAGATGGGGAGGAGAGGAGGCGGGGTTTTTGGAATTGCTTTTGTAGCGGAAAAACGTGCATTTTTGAAAACGTCACTTGACCATGTTCTTTCCTCAACTGCCTGCCCACAGTCTCCCACTAAAATTGAGCTCAGACCAATTATAGCAGTCTCAACATGATTCTAAGCAAAGGAAAGGTGATCTTTTAAAGGAAGCTGCAGGAAATTCAGGCCCATTCTATTCTGTGAGCTTGAAAAATTCAGGCATTCCTGAATTCAGGCACTCCTGGCTATCTCTAAGGGTAACTTCTGGATTAAATGGAAGGAAAAGTACTGCTTTTTTTTTTTTTTAAGTGTTCTGCTACCTCTCCTTTCCCTTTCTTCCCATTCTCCAATTCTACTCTGCAATTCAGCAAGAGAAGAGTGTTTCTTCCAGAAACCACAGTATCTTACACAGTAGAAAGTAGATCAAGAGAGAGTACCCAATCACCCAACAGGCCAGAATCTACACACATAAGCATACACATGCAAAAGACACTGATATACTCTTTTTTAGTCCACTCAGGCTGCTCTGACAAATTAACATAGATCGGACGGTTTAAACAACAGACATCTCTCACAGTTCTACGGAATGGGAAGCCCAAGCTCAGAGTGTTAGCAAGGTTGGGTTCTGATGAGAGCTCTCTTCCTGGCTTGTAGTATCTTCATATGGCAGAGAGAGAGAGAATTCTAGTCTCTTCCTCTTCTTATAGACAGGAAATCAAGCCCATCATGGGGGCTTCACCCCCATGACTTTATCTAGACCTAATTACCTCCGAAAGGCCCCACCTCCAATACCATCATACCGGGGGTTAGTGCTTCAACATACAAATTTTGTGGGAACATAAACATTCAATCCATAACAGTCATCATAATTAATACAGAAAAAAAGATCCCCATGTTTTCTGACATTTAAAGCTCAAATGAATGATCTGAGTAGCCTAATCTCTGCTAAAGGGGATTCTATTTATTTTGCTAGGAAATCATCCAGTACTCAAATGAATAGCCTAGCCTACAGTTGTGCCAGTAAGTGAATTTAGCAAGTTTGCCAAAGAATTGGCCCAGCACATCAGCTGCCATAGATAGCAGCCTGAGGCACCACCACAGACTGATGTACCCTAGTCCCAGAAGTCATTAGCCTGACTGAGATTGTCTAATACATTATAATTTATGATATATTTTTGAAAATTCACAACAAATATTGAAAAACAAAGAAATACAAAAAGTAGAGTTTTTTAAAAAGTTATTTATGAATCCTGGGTTATGAGTGTGGCTATTCCTTGTATATTTCCATAACTTGCATTTCCAAAGTGCATCGCTGAGCTACAAAGGGAGAATGGCATATGCCATGCTTGTGCTCTCTAGAAGCTAGGGTGATGAGAGGCGGGTGGGTTGGGGATGAGGGGAGAGAGGCAAATTCCAGATTATGGCAACATTTGTTTTAACTTTGGGTCTTTTATATGGTATATCCTGCTTACCTTTTGAGATTTAGATGACTGTTAGAAGCATTGAATATTAAAATGAGCTTTTTAAATGCATGTGAGACAGAGACAGCAAACTTTTATGTTTTATATAGGATGTGTACAACACATTCAGATTATCTATTATAATATCTACACATACAATTTGGTTATAAAAATATGCAATACAACCAGTTTGGGGATGATCACGCATACAGAGTCTTATTTTCCTTTCCATGGGGGTGAGAGATAAGGGAGAGGCGGAACAAGCTTTCTCAGCCCTTACAGGGAGGAGCCCCTCTGTGTTCTTAAAAGAGGATGGTCTCTCCTTTGGCTATGACCTAGGCTTTGCTAGAACTCAGCTCTACAGAAGCTTCTTTCTATTTCCCCTGGTGTGTAACAGCTTCTGGGGGTGGGGCTAGGACAGGACAAAGTCAAGGCATTTTAAGGTAGGGATGATCCATCATCATAGGTGGCAGCAGAAAAAGACAAAGAAAGGACTTTCTCTCTTCATCACCAAGACAAAGTATGGTAAGCTGAGGCAGGGGAATGGAGCAAGAGGACTTACAGCACGTAACACAGACCTGTAGGAATAATTCACTGAATGTCTTTAAAATCATATTAGCAACTATATTTCTAAGCATTCTGCAAGATAGCTGCTATTACTCCATTTTACAGATTAAAAAAAAAACTGAGGCCAAGGCAGGTCTAATATACTCAGGATCAGACTTGGGTCTGTTTCCAAAGTCCCCACTCATTCCCTCTACCCTGCTTTTAAATTCCCCTTAAAATAGAAGGGTGGGCAGGAGGATACAGTTAAGCTTTCCAGGTTCAGCTGGTCACAGTCTTTGTGAGTGACACTTAGGATCTGATTCTGATCTGAAATTTAAGAGGAAACCACTGAAGATATTAAAGGAGAATAGTGATGCAACAAAATTCAAGGCCCAAGAAGAGAACCTCAGTGGCAATGCTTGGGAGGTTAATGGAAATACTATCAGATCCGGGATTCCCAAGAGGATGAGTCAATGCACATCAAGCAGTAGGGGTGCAAAGCCTGCCTGGGCTTGAAATGTTTGAAAGACAACATAGCCTGACTGGGCTTGGCCTGGGCAAGTGATCAAGCTAAAGTGACATTTCAAACAGTATACCAAGGATTTAGGAAAACTAATACCACGGAGACATTTTCTGTTGTTTAAAGAATGTGATTACACATGCCATGATTTTCAAAAGAAAAATGAGCAAATCTGCCTAATCTGCATTTAAGTGGAACTATATTTATATATTTGCATCTTTAAAAAATGTAGTGACATCTATGAGTTCATCACTATAGCCTGTCAAGATCTTCTTTTCTTTTGGGTTTAGTAATTTATAATATATAACCTTACCCAAGAAAACATGAAAGTTATCAATGTATTAGCCAAAGCATGGACCTAAATTAGGGGTCAAAAATGCAAATGCATTCACAAACAAGGGAATAACCTAAAAACTAACTGGCTAAAGTAGGCTGTGTATAGATATTAGGGAGTAGCGGGGACTATGGTAAACTAGGGAGTGGAGAAGAGGCAGGGACTACTCAGCTTAAGCCAACAGCTGCTCAGTGGAAAAAGCCTAAAATTGCTCAGCTTTCTAATTTTGGAAATTGAATGAAAAGCCAGAAATCTATACTTTTATGTGGAGTTTGCTGATCTTAAACACTGTATGAACTAAATGAAATATGTCTGACCCAAAGAAAAAGAAGGCAACAACCTTGCCTTAGAAACAGACTGTGTCTGAGAAACAAGGTATGTAAGGGTATTTTGGAGCAAAGGGTGACATGCTGAGGTTAGAGCTATGGAAAGACAACCTAAGAAGTGACAATGGGCTTGTCACAAGTGTCAGGACACCATTATCGAGCTTGAATTTTAACGAAAACAGAATCAAGATTGTAGAAGACGTACATTTGTACCTGCTAGAATTGTAGGGATAAATATACTTATAAACTGTTAGGATATGAAGGGGTTCAGAATGAGCCTCCGCAAAATGTATCACTTTGCCATGTGGATTATCTTGAGCTGAAGACAATCAAGGCATAAAAGACTCAGGAAGAACTTTTACTTCCTTTTAATTGTCTCTAAGAATTTAGATAGTGGGGCTGGTCCAAGAAGAGTGCTATCACCGGAGATAATTTACAGAGCATGGGCTAGGTGTGGTAATCTGGGGGAGGAGGAAGCTCCACAGGGCCTGTTGTTCAAATTCCTCTCCATGTACCATTGTCTCTGCATGGCATGACATTTATTTACTTACCAAATATGTGTTCCTACCATCTTTCTGTGAATTGTCTTTCTTAGAAATCCCAAGTGCCTACCCTCTCATCATAGCTCAGGATGGCATATATAAGCCTCACTTACCTGACTCTGAGCCTCTCATGTCTTGATGGGGCTCCCATATGTACAAAATTAAATTTGTTTTTCTCTTATTAATCTGTCATATGTCAGTTTAATTAATAGACTAGCCAAAAGAATCTAGAAAGGTATAGAAAACTTTTTCCTCCTCTACAGGTGGCAAGCTTTGAAAACTTCACATTTTGAAGTGAGATCAAATGAGACAAATGACTCCATGCCAGGAAATGAAAAGACTCATTTGGTCTGTGGGTCTTTTGAGAAATATCTCTGCAAATACTGTGTCTATCTGTCATAAAAGGGTTGTGTAATTAACATATGCAAAACACCACCACCATCCCGCTGGAAGCTAACTTCCCTCCCTGGAAATCCAGCCTCTATTTATTTACAACAAAATAAAGTGGACCCTTCTGGAAAGAAACACGGCTCCGTGGCGGCCCGAACACTGTCGCAGTGATGCTTTAAATCTTTTATATCTCCCATACCTCCAGGGGCTGGTGCTGGATGGTATTGAGCCAGGGCCCATAAATAATTTATGCTAAGTAGCAATTTAGTTGTTTGGCTTGAGGTAAAGAAATCCAAGAAATTCATAAATAAAGTTCCCATTTTTGCTTGTGTTCCAAAGTTAATTTATGTTACTCTGCAATTAACTAACATAAAGGTGAAAAAATATGACAGGCCTAAGGTACAGACTCATGCTTATAAATCTGCTCCATCTTAACTAGTGGTGTTTTGGTGATAGTTACCTAGTTCTCTTCATCTTGTGCTACTGAACAGAAACTTTTCCTTGATCTGATTCCCTACTACCTTGTCGATCTGTAGAAGTAGTACAATTGTTCTGAATGGACCCCTGAGTGAGTGGAGGAAGAAAGGGAAACGGGATTTGGGATGGCTACAAATGGAGCTTCTGACACATCTGAAGTATTCTGTATCTCAGAAAAAAAAAAAAAAGCAGAAGCAAATATGACAGATGCAAATAGTTGTTCATTGAAAGGGAAGAGTTAGAGAGTTTGAAAACTGGCAGCAGGACAGCGAGCCATGGCTGCCCTAGCAGGGGTGGGCGTGGTGGGTAGCAGGAGGAGCAGAGAGCTTGGCAATTCAAAGATTCAGAAGGCTGTAAAGAGCACAAAGCAATTATGCAGACATGAGTGACATGGCCCCCAATCAGGCACAGAATCTAGGAAGGCCCTAGATTCCCACAGTAAAACATCAGCTGGCATCTTGAGCATATGGCTCTGCTGTCAGCCCACAGTGCAGAATACCTTCTTTACAGGTTCTCACTGGCAACCTCAGGCTGCAATTCTATGCTATTTTTTTGCTCTCCAAACTCTGTCTGAGCTAGCTGATTTGTGTTAATTTCTCTGTGACATGGGACCTATTCAACCCTGAAGAGCCTCCAAACTTTATTCATATAGTAAGACTGGAGTAAACCACATACTTGCATCCTATTTATTGTTCACTTATTCAAATATATTTATTAAATGCCTACCATGTGCCAGGGGGAAATGTGGTAGACAATGTAAACTCTAAGATGAATAAACATAATCCCTCTACTTATCAGTATATGGATTAAGGGGAAAGAGAAGGAGAGGAATAAACCAAGAGTTTTGATAAGTATGGTAAGTGCTCTGATAAAGCATGCATAAGGTGCCAGGGAAGCAGTGAGAAGAGGCACACAGACAAGTGGGAGAAGTGGGAACAAGGGAAGATTCCCAGAGAAGGGGAAGCTTGAGAGAGCCTTAGAGAGTGAAGATGCCAATTTTGCCAGGTATGGGGTGGCTCAGTAGGTTAAGCATCTGCCTTCGGCTCAGGTCATGATCCCAGGGTCCTGGGATCAAGCCCTGCGTCGGGCTCCCTGCTCGGCAGAGAGCCTGTTTCTCCTTCTCCCTCTGCCTGCTACTCTGCCTGCTTGTGCTCTCCCTCTATCTCTCTGTCAAATAAATAAATAAAATCTTAAAACACACACACACACACACACACACAAGCCTGGAGTAAGAGGTAAGCCTGTCTCATTTAGAGACAAGAGTCTAATATGATTGTACATAGAGTATGTCCAGTGAAGTAGGAGGGGATGAGGCTAAAGAGGTAGGCATCAGAAGCTACAGTTAGCATATGCTGCTTAAACTTCAATGTCCGAGGCAGTGGGAGCCATGGAAAGGTTTTAAGCAAAAAAGAATATAATCAGGTCTGTGGGAATGAAAGATCATTCTACTAGTAAGATGATGAATGAATTGGACAAATAAATTAGTCTCAAAGTTCAGGGCAGGAAGTGTTTTACCCCCAGTGACAAAGTATTCTTCCTTCCTTTGAACAATGAAAAATGTACAAACGGTGATGTCTTTTTTTTCCTCTCTGCTCTGGTTACTAGCAGCCTGGAAGCTAGTTGTTTGGTCAACTGCCAGGGCCTCAAGTTTTGCTTTTCTTCTTTTTTACTTCTTCGATCTAATCTTTGGACACAATCTTTTTTTCTTCATCTTATTATAACTGCGATGTAATTTTAAGTCTCCTCAAATTTAATAGGAGGTCAGTGAACCATTTTTAAATTAATATACATATAGGTACCTTCTGGTTATATATAATGGTTTGAACTCCCTTCTGAAGCACTACTGAAGGGACAGAACAGGAATAAACACTAAACACATGAGTGAAAAAGAGGACAGAAAGGAGATAACAGGAAGTGACTAGATGTCAACACGTTTCGGAAGATGGAAAGCAGATGGAAGAGCAGAGAATGACATCGCTGGGTGGGGGGGGAGGCAAATCTTGAGCTAAAGAGGGAAAATGTCTATGAGAAGCAAGAAGGTTTTTCCCCCACTTAACCCAGAAAATCTGAGGTTTTAGAGGTACCAGATCCCGAGGAAAAGTGAGGATAAGGGGATAGATAGAGATCTATAGGAAGAACATCTAGAACTCAGGGTTCCTGAGCAGCCAAACTCCTCTCCTACTTGACAGGAGCCTGGAAGTACATTATCTAGAGAAACTGTCCCTCAGATGGTCTGGATTCAGAATGACCAAATGTAGTGGAAGGTGGGGATGAAACATCACAGAATAAACTCAAGGAGTATATGAAAGTGTACATCCCCACAGGTCAAGTCTCCAGCCCTCTTCCATTCCACTGTTCTGTCAGCCACCAGGTTATATTACTGTATGATGAAAGATTAAAACAATTTTCTCTGGAGGAACCTGAGAATGAGCAGCCTGAGAAAGGGGCTTACAGACATTTATATTTGGGGCTTCTACAGGAAAGAAAACTACTCACCAGCTAATCACTCTACATGTAAAAAAAGCCACTTCACTTACACACTTACACATTAGTCTCTTATCAGCTTTTTGAGCCACAAGTTTAAATATTTAAGGAAGCCAAGAATCATCAAATATTTGAGGAAGTCTCCAAAATGAAATAAAAGGGCCAAACACAGAAACAGAAAGGAGGAATTCAGAAGAATCAGAGATGATACAGGAAGAAAAAAGAGTACCTTAAAATCAATAATTGATATACATAAACAAAAAAGAATAAATACGCATTAATGAACTAAGAATAGGATGTATTTTTATAGGAAACTTCAAAGAATATGAATGTGACCTGGAAATTAAATATATGGAAGAAACTAAGAATTCACTTGCATGGATGGAAGATAACATCGAGAAAGTCCTACAGAGAGTAAAATAAACACCCAAAGAAAAAAAGGGCAATTGAAGAGGAAAGAGAAAGAAAAAAATGTAAATAATCAACTCAGGAAGTCCAAAATTCAAAACCAGGTGTTCCAGAAAGAGAAAAGATGAGACGGAAGAAAAATACAAGGAAGTTTCCCTAAATGGAAAGACATGGACAGCATGATTAAAGGGGCCCACTAAGTACCCAGTTCTCTGAATTACAGAGAACCTACACCATGGCACACCAACACAAAATTTCAAAAGAATGAGAATAAAGAGAAGACTCTAAAATTTTTTGGAGAGATAGAACTGGTTATTTATAAAGGATCAGTCATCTGACTTATATCTAACTTTCAGGATTGCCATTGCAACCTAGAAGACATTGGAACATTGCCCTCAGAATTCTGAACCAAATTATTTTCATTCCAGAATTTCATGCCCTGCTTTTTTTTCATTAAAAAAATACAGAAAGGTATAAAGATAGAAGAAACTATTATCAGTATTATTCAGTTATCCATACCACATAATATTAATCACTGTTAATATGTTAGCCTATTTCCTTCCAGGTTTTTTTCTTGGCGGGGGGGGCGGGGGGGGGTGAAAGTGTGGTAGTGAATTTAATTGGTGATGCTCATTAAAAAGTGACTAAACAATGCAGAAATGTACCAAGAAGTAAATAAAAAGCTACTTCCTGATTCCAACTATCTAAAAATTACTGCCATTGATATTAGGGCAACACAATTCTAAATCTTGTTGTATGGCTATAAAAAATAAATGATGGAGATGATAACTAGGTGATAGATAGATAGATAACATTGCTTTTTGTTAAAACAGGTATCATATATAGATACTATTTTTAATAACAAAGTATTAAATTTAATTGTAATTTAATAATAAAAAGAGAAACTGAAGCAAAACTAAAGGAATTGTCGATTTTCAAATAAATGGTTTCTTGCCATAAGATTTAGAACACTCTAAGCTTGAAAGGGTGGGTGGGTAGATCTGAAAAACAATAAGAGTTGGAGTCATTAATGTCTTTATTATATTATGTCAATATTAGACAATATCAGTAGACTCTTGCTTAGAAACATGAGAATATCTCCCTTCACCACACTTTCCAATTATCTTTATACTATTAATTTTACATTGTTCTGATTAATAACATTCGCATTTTGTTCTATAGCAATAATTCTCTCAGTTGTTTAGTCTTTAATTCTATATTTAAATAGATTCAAACACCATCAGTCCTTTTTATCACAGCTTCTCAATTCCCATGTTCTTTATTTTGATTTATCTCTTAATTAGTTAGAATTCATTTTCAAGCATTTTTTCATGAAGGATTCAAGAGTGCCATATTCCTTGAGTTCTTTCATGTTTAAGAATGTCTGTCTTTTGTCCTTTTCTCTGTTGATGTCTTAGTTTTCTTTCATTCCTTAAAACTTTGTAGAAATAACTCCATCATCATCTGGCATTAAATGTTTTTATGAATAAGTCTGAGATCTGCCTCCTTTGTAAGCCATAGTAATTTGCTTTATCTACTGTATATCTAAAAAATATTTTTTTTAATCCTTGAGTTCAATACTGTAACTTGGATATGTATCCATGTTGAGTATCCCATATCAAAATTCTTGAAATATGCAATCCAAATGTTCATTTTTTTATGAAAGAGAAATGTATTATATTCATTCATTCAGTAATATTTATTAAAAATCTATGTGCCAGGTTGCCTGGGTGGCTCAGATGGTTACGCATCTACTTCAGCTCAGGCATAATCTCTAGGTCCTGGGATCGAGCCCCACATCAGGCTCCCTGCTCAGTGGGGAGTCTTCCTCTCCCTCTCCCTCTGCCTCTCCCCCTACTCGTGCTTGCTTGCTCTCTCTCCCTCTCTCTCAAGTGAATAAATAAAATCTTTAAAAAAAAAAAATCTATGTGCCAGGCAATAGCCTCTTGGATGTATCTGAACAAACCAAACCAAAAAACCCTGTGGAGCTTGTTGAGGGTAGGACTAGGTCGGGGAGAAGAAGTAAACAGGAAACATAATAAAGAAGCAAACTACACAGTAACATAGCATCATAGAGGTGACAAGTGCTATGGGGAAAAGGGAGAACTAGAGTCTCTAAGGAAAACTGGGGGCAGGGGGTGGGAGCCTGGAAAGGTCGAATTTCAGTTTTAAACAATGCAGTCATGGAAGGCCTCATGAGGTGATCTTGGAGCAATCAACTGAAGGAATGAGTTTGCAGATCTCCAGGGGAAGAGTCTTCGAGCCAGAGGGAACCACCAAGGCAAAGGTAAGAGCTCACCAGGTGCATGTGAGCAACAGTAAAGTGTAAGGAAGCCAGTGTGGCTGGAGTAGAAAGAGGGAAGTAAAATGTAATTTGTGCTAAGATCAGGGAGGTAATAGTGGGGCTAGATTTTCACGGTTTTTTGGCCATTGAAAGGCTTTTACTCTGAGTTTCATGATTTTAACCAAGGAATGACATAATCTAACATTTTAAAAGCATTACTTTGGCTATTTTGTTGAGAGCAGGATATAGGTGGAGAAGGATAAAAGCAAGGAGACCAATTAGAAAGCTATTGCAATAATTCAGGCAAGAGATTTTTATGATGTAGTTGTGCTTTTTCTTAGGTATCAGGGAAAAAATTCTGTGAAAAAGTTTAAATCTGTCATCTAAACCCAGAAATATATTTGATTTTTTTAACTGGTGCACATGTTCTGTTGCTAAAAATATAAAAATAATAATAATTTTTAAAAGATAGATGAAAAAGAGCCTCGCTGTGAAGTTTATTTTATGTGGGAAGCCATCCAGTGAGATAAATCAGATAACTTGAGTCAGCCCTACACCGAAATCTCAAAGAGCACATGAAGATAAATTTAATGCCTCAAAGTACATAGTCACTCACTGGGTGCAGAGACTATTGGAAGAAATTTTTTCTTTTTCTTTTATTGTGCTATAATAGTGGGAATCTTTCCTATAGGATTTTATCATCTCCAATCAAGTGTCAGCGATCATTTCTCCAGACTAAAGTCCTTTTCGATTCTTTTGGACTTCTTAGGCAAATACCATTGAGGTTAAAGGAATTTTCCTACATCTAGTTTGACCATTATGCTTAGAACTTGTACATTCATCATTATTCGATCAGATATATCTGATATGGTTGATTTACAAGACAATTTGACATAGGAATTTCCCCCACCATCTTCTTACGAAGACCACTACTACCTCCCTCATCAAGGGATCCCATGACATAGAGTGGCTCCTTACCTAACTTCCTGGGCAAGCTGAAAGAAACCCAGGGTTCACAGAGAGATAAGACTGCCAGATTCATACTCTTCAATAGCTCATTGGAAGAAACTTAAGATTCCTCCTCCCCAGAGGAGCAAGGAGTCACCAGGATAGATAGAAATCTTAGAGGGTCCCAGTTTATCTACCCTGCATCAACCAATGCACCCTCGCTTTGCCTAAAAAGTTACTCTAACTTACCTTCAAGGTCAAACATGTAGTTTCATTTCCACTGCCTTCTCTCACCTTCTCCCCTAAGACACAATTCAATGCTACTTATTAATGTCTAAAGAAGTGAAAGAAATCATTTTTCTGTCACCAGAGCAAAAAAATGACACCTTTAAGAACCTAGTGGAGGTTTGGGGCGCCTGGGTGGCTCAGTCATTAAGTATCTGCCTTCGGCTCAGGTCATGATCCCCTGGGATCAAGCCCTGCATTGGGCTCCCTGCTGGGTGGGAAGCCTGCTTCTCCTACTGCCCCTGCTTATGTTCCTGCTCTCACTATCTCTCTCTCTGTCAAATATATAAATAAATAAATCTTTAAAAAAAAGAGCCTAGTGGAGGTACAATATTTAGTATAGAGATTTTACTCTTGTTAAGTGACAAGTACAAAAAGTACAAATTTACTAGGGCAATTCAAGTGTTGGAGAGTTGGAATAATCACTAGAAAAAAGAAAGGACTGGAAAAATAGACACCCATGAAACCAATGCCGCCATTTTCCTTGAGGGGAAAATAGTTACATTCCACCTGTTGGGGACAAACAAGAGCTATAGCCACAAGTATTTTGGTAGGTTGATCTAGAGATGCAGACGTCCAAGGTTCCTTCCAAATGTAGGTTTGAGATCAGATCATTTTAATTATAATAATATAAAGAAGGAGGAGAAGTAAGAAGAAAAGGAGAAGATGGGAACCAGCAACAGCTTATATTAATAATCAATTTCCATATATTTTGAAAAAGAAAGTCAAGTTGGCTCAGGTAGGGACTGGTAGGTACCTCTTATATTCCTAGCTTTAGGTAGTATAAGTATGGCAACAAATCTGATTTTCACCAGCCACTTGTTATGACTACACTCATTTCCTGAAGCACCTTACAGGGGACATTTCCACTCTCACGGCAGATACATCATTTTGTGGAGAGCCATGTTATTACCTTCAGGCTGACCCTCTGCCTGA
Organism: Callorhinus ursinus; assembly: GCF_003265705.2. Classification (NCBI taxonomy): domain Eukaryota; kingdom Metazoa; phylum Chordata; class Mammalia; order Carnivora; family Otariidae; genus Callorhinus; species Callorhinus ursinus. The sequence goes on from NW_027397068.1 coordinate 19,386,636, forward strand.
GCTAAGAAAATGCTTAGATATTAGCTTTATCTAAATGGAATATAAAGATGATAGGGATACAAAATTAAAGCAACCAAGTATCATGGCTGCTACTCAATAATTTAACTCCTGGCTTAGTGTTCCTGAGCTCTGATCTCACTTCTAATCTTACCTTGCTGGGTGATTCCAGCATGGGATGTTTCCAGCTTCATTCACTTTCCTAGAAGCAATTTTCCAAGAAATCTGTGAAACAGACACAAAAATGAGAACCCACCACCACTGCACACTCATACAATCATGAACTATTGACCACAAACACTTGTTTAAATGTAATTTATAAAATATAAACCTCTAACATATTGACAAATGTTATAAAGGACCATTCTATGTCCAGTTTATTTTATATAGATGAAAAATAAAATAAAACTGGAAACTCTTCTCTGTAAATTAACTAAGCAGTCTAATGACATTTTCAGATCACGTAAATAAATGCAGTCCTGTCCTCAGACACTGTACAGTACCTCAGTAGCCTGAACTAGCCAGTGTCTCCCCTTAAATGTAAATTCCAACATGCCATATAATACACATTTGACCCCCTCTTTGCAAGTTTCTTCATACCAGTGAAATGGCATCCACTCATCACTGTCATCATTGTCTGAAAGCATTTGTTAAGCAAAGGGCCTAGATGGTGCTCTCCCAGGTCCTGTACAAAGTGAGGTAATATCCAATTTCCTGACCTCTGGAGGCCTTCAGACCAAGGCCAAGAATGCTAAAGCAGACAAATGTAAGGAGACTCGGCTAGCTGAATAAGCTTTAAAGCATTGCATGAATTAAGTGAATGGATAAATGTGTAACGTTTTGCATAAGCAGAGGATAATTAAGTGAAAGAGAGGCAAGTAAGAGCCCCTGTGGTGTTCTGTGCATTTTGACCAAGTGGAGATGTCAGATGAGCAGGATGAGCAAACACATAAAAAAAAAACAGATCTCACTTTTCAACATATTTGCCAGCTTCCGTGTTATATAGCACATAGTAATTGACAAGCGGAAGGATGGTACAGAAATATATTCCATTCTTGAAAGAGAAGATAGAAGAAGACTTTGGTTTTTAACTCAGTGAATCAATAAAGCCTTGTAAACTTATAAAATTGTGCAGAACATTTGATTTAAACTAGCCTACAGTAAAGAAAGCCCTTAAAATGAGGCAGAGGGGTATGAGCTACTGAATTATACTAAGAAGCCAGTTTGAAAGGGACTTATTTAATGAAGCTTGTTTTAAATTGTCCATCTCTTGTAAGGATGTGTGCACTTCTTAGAGTCCTCCTGTGATCGGGTTTTGTTTTTGTGAACTTAGTGAATAGGACTTAAACTTCTTAGCTTTTTTTTTTTTTTTCAAAAACTACAAACGCAATCAGTTTGAGTAGAATCCATTCAATTGGCCTCTGCTTTCTGAATGCAAGAAAGAAGCTACTTTTCCTCCCCTTCGTTTCATTCCAGCTGAGCACAGTGCAGCAAACATCTCATGCTGAAATCAGTGCCTTTTTAAAACATCAAGGGGCTTGAAAGCTCCGAACCTGTTCAGAGGTGAAGTGGCTCCAAGAGATCAGCTCAGACGCACCCTATTTGCACTTCCCTCCGCTGTAAAGGATCTCAGTCCTTTATCCGCAGGCCTCATTATGAACGTTCTCTCACTATGAACGCCGGACCAGGGCAGGTCTGCTCTTTGGTATTGTAGTGGCACTGTTTCGCTCACTGTAAAGAATCCTGGCCATTGGCTAAAGTCTACTGTGAGATCAAGAGAAACCAGGTTCTCTACAGTTGAGGAAGGGAGTTAATTGATCTGCCCTCCCCAAGTGCCCTTCACAATCCCGCCTGCATTCATAGCAGCACCGGCTTCTTTCTTTTCTCTCCAAGGGTTATAACTATTGCGGAGGAAGGCAGGGTCCTACCTCTGTAGAACCGCGGAGATGAGTTCAGAGAGCAGGAGAGTGAAAATCTCCCAGCCATTTTTTCACTTCTCACAAAGCAGAAATTGCAGAATCCTGAACATCATTCTGTAGGAAGCCGAAGTCTTTAAGTTTTGGTTTCTCCGCTTCTCAACAGATAGAGTTAGTTCTTAAACCAGCAGCTTCTCAGGATAAAAGAATAGAGGAAAAACATCCACGTATAGTGTTGAAACATACCTGGCAATTAACTGCGACCCAAGTCAAGTGTGGGCTAACTGGTTAACTTCCTAATGAGATGCATCTGCTGTTCTTATTCTTCTGCAAAGAAGCCCTGGTACTGGGTGTTTTACTCTTTTCTCATGCAGTTTTCAGGGCAGTGACAGAATCATTCCAGCTCTGGATGAGGATGTAATATGGGAATTCCAAGAGGAAAGTGCCTGATTTTTATAGGTTCGCTTAGTGGATGTTTTTGGGGGGGTGCCCAAATCTCTATCAGTTGTTTGGCTTCCTATGGAAGGAGCCACAGTAATTCTTGCAGGTAACTAAAGTACATTTTCTGTTCATGACTGCCTGAGAAGGCAACTCCTTTTCCTCCCTGTACCTAAATCTCACAGTAGTCTCTGGCCCGTTAGGGTTTGTGTGGGCAGGATCTTCCACCCAGATTTTGGGTTTGGCTAATCATTGATAATGATGCCACTTCCCACTAAACTCTATAGGCACAAATTAGCATTGTTTTAAATCATCTCAGGAATTTTCATTCCAAAATGTACTTAGTTTTTCACTATTATCTTTATACAGCTTCAATTTAACCCAACTCTATGAGAACCAAAGCTAATTTCGCTGAAACTCTAAAGAAGATGCCCCCTTAAACATTTATGGGGTAACTCTTATAAGCAGATATTTAAGGACTATCAAAGATTTCAAATATAAGGTTCTTCTCCCTCTGCTCAATATGGAAATTTTGCTTATTTTAAGATTTGCATTAATGTTTTGTCTCAAATACCCAAGACAATGAGTGGATTTTGTCTTTGGGGGAGAAAAGGAGACATTGTGAATGTTCAAGGATTAGACCTAATGTACTCTGAGGAATCACCAATGCCAGGCTTCCAGAAGGCTCTTTATCTGAATGCATATTATCTCTCCACAATTAAGTGGCTTATTTTTTACTTCATCACATATTTAATATCAAGTATTAAATGTTTTTACTGCAAGTGGATTTCTGCATTTAGAGGGAGGAAAATGCACTTGATATGTTATGGGAGTTGACAGTTTATGTACACTGAAAAAGAAATTAGGAGATCAAGGTTCTGTTCATAGTGAAGTGGGCATTTAGGAGCAGGGATAGTCATATTATGTATTTCTATCAAGTCTATTTCCTTTTTCCCCTGAAGTAAAATGGAACATAATTTTCAAAACTGGATATAAGAGGGAAATGTTCTGGATTTGTCTTACAGTTTTAAAGTGAAAAATTAGTCACTGTGGTGTAGCAAAGAGGTACTTGATGTTGATAGGCCAGAGCCAAACAGCATGGACATCATCACTCCCTTTGGTAGCTAAGGATGCAGTCCAAGATCTAATTCAAGCCCTTACAATGTCCAAATGCCTGCCAAATTGAATTGCACGCTGCATTCTTATAACTAACAAGTTTCTCAGATGGTGCTCTATCACAAATGGCCTTGGGTTCAGTAAAATTTTAAAAAGATACTTTCTTCATTTATTACCCCCAACACTCGAACCTCTTCATCTCCAGCTAAGAGGTCTTGAGTTAGTGTGTTAAGAAAAAATATGCAACACTTCTCTGCGCATCTCTGTGTTTTGGCATGCAGCCAGCCCTGACTTGTCACCTGGCATCACATAAGCTTGGGTCAGAGCACCCAGAAGTCAGGAGGAAAGGAGGCCAGCTCCTCACACATCTGGTACTTGAACTAAAAGGGCCCCCTTTTGTGTGAATTAGGTAATTGGGACAAGTGCTAGAGATGGCTCTCCTGTAGGCTCCTTCAAATGGACTTGCCTAAAATATTTCTAGCAGGGAGAAACTGGTACGGAGAGAGCAGACTTAGGAAAATTCATATTTGTTATCCACTCATTGCTTCAACCAATTTATTGGACCCCTACCTACTTAGTTCCAGCCACTGTGCTAGGCACTGGATAGGTAATTTTAAACAAATAAGACAAGATCCATGCTCCCTATAGTTTATAATTTAGTAAGTAGACAAATAAATACACAATTAAATATACACTATAATTTCAAAATGTGGCCAGTGATAAAAGAAAAGAATCAGGTGCCATGAAGGAGACTGCAGGGCAGATCTGATTTAGACTCAAGGATGGGAGAAGGCCATGGTGGAGGGGATAGCTACTTTATTTAAACAAAGTTGGGATTCTAGAATTAGGGTCTTCCCTCATAGCCGCTTTGTAATTTTGCTTCAAGACTATAGTATCTGTAAAATTTAAATAACCCAATGTTGCCTGCCTCTCCAACTTTATGGCCTTCCCACCTCACCTTAGTGCCCACCCTTAGAAACACTGAATTTCCTGCCCCTCAGAATGCTTCGTCAAGCCTCAGCTGCCTAACATCTACCAGCCCCTCTTACTATGTCTTCCCTCCTTCTTCACTCTGATGACTCCTCCTCCTCTTCTATCACTCACCTGGGATAAGATTGCTTCTGAGAAATCTCTGGTTCTTTTCTCTTCCCCATGCATGGTCTCCATGGGACTCAGTTCCAGAGGGCACATTCCCATTTTTATTTCTGCATGCCACGGTGGTTGAATATCAGCAATTTCATATGGTTCAACCCATAAGCTTATGGGAATGGCCCAGCTGTGCAGTGCTTTCTGTTCATACAGACTCTCATGTGCATGCGATTTCTGAAGTTGTGCGATATGGTAGCTCGGCTCACCACATGGCCCTGCCCTGTGCTCTAGTAGTACACCATACGCACCTCTAAACTTCGCTTTACCATTTTGAATAAAATGATCTGCTCATGATTTTTCTATCCTCCTCAACAGTTTCATCTTGTATCCTTAACAATTAGCCCAGGACATTTTTTAGAACACTAAGAACAACTAACATTTATTGAGCCTTTACCAGTACCAGATACTTTAAATGCCTCAAATTCTCACAACAATGTTGACAGATAAATAATATTATACAATGTTTACAATTGAGAAACTTAGACTTAAGTAAGTAGGTCTAAGTTACTATAAGTTAAGTAACGTATAGACTAAAAGATGGTAGGGCTCAGATTTGAGTGACAAGCTCTCTGATTCTAGAACCCATATTCTTTAAACCATGCCATGCTCGGTTTCACTTTTTCACTTATTCATTCACTCTTTCTTTCTTTCTTTCAACAAGTGTGTGTGTACACACACACATGCACACGTGCGCACGCGCGTGCACACACACACACACACACACACACACACAGAGCAGTAGGCCTTGTATTACTGTCATGAGTATGCTGGTCGATGACAAAACCTGACTTGACTTCAAGGAGCTTTCAGTCCTGCAGGAAAAGCAGATGCTGAACAATCAATTCCAAGGGAGAGAAACTGAGATAAATGTTTATTGAAGTGAGCTGAATAGTATGGAAGATAAATATACAGGTATATTATGATAGCTATCCCTCAAAAAGAAACGTGTTTATATTGTTTCATTTTCAAATGGTAAAAATATTCCCTGTATCCCTCATGCCACTACTGACTTTGTTTCAGAATAATTAGGTTGTAGCCTAGATATAATAAGTATCTGGTCATGATGGAGGCCGGCTCTAGCACAAGCACTTCCCAGGAGCAAACTGATGGCTTCTTTTTAGCCTTTAGCTATTTGCAGTTGGGTAGCTGCCACCTGCCACAGAAAACAGATATGACCAATTCTGAAATGAATTCCGGCAATTGGGCAATTGTAAGTGACAGACCTTAAGATGTGCCTGTGACTTAGTCGCAGAGAGAACCCCCTCCCCTCATATGGAGAATCGGCTGACCAAACTGGTGGTAATGAAGCACCTGGTCAAAACCATCCTGTCAAAACTTGGGACTCAGGCTGAAACTTTAAGAATATTGGTGGGGAAAAAAAATGTAGAGAGCATAATTATTTTTGGAGATAAATGGTGAATAAGATCAAAGAAATCCTGTACAACATAAAACAAAGCACAACTGAGAATGTCACTGGTTCAGAGATGTCGATTCACCAATTTTAATTGTACCTCTGCTCCTACTAATGTTCCTAGAATGCATATGTGATTTTTTTGTTTTCTTTGTTTTCCCTCAGTTCTCAGTCAACAGGCTGTGAAGACTGGCCCCGAGAGAAATACAGAGAATTTCATACAGAGTAGTTCCTTACAGAATGAAACCATCAGAGAACAAGTAGGAATTTCAGAAGCAGAGAATCTAGAATCAGAAGAGACCTTTGAAATCCTCTGCCCCAGATCCCCAAACAGTACAGGAAAGCCCTTCTCAAAGATTTCTGGCCCATCCCAGACTTGTGTTAAATACTTCCACAGACAGATCCCTCATTAGCACACTGTAACTCCTATTCTGGAAAGTCCTTTTATGTGGAGGCAAAACATGCCTCCCATGACCTCAAAAAATAGCATCCCTTTCTGTCTTCAGAACAGTATAATCCTTATCTCATACAGCAGTTCCTTGTTTATGTACTTTCTACATCTTTTCTTTAGGACTTAAGTATCTTCAGTGTAGGTTTTTCTGAAATGGCTTAGAGCTGTCAGACAGAACTTCATTGAGACTATGGATCCTGAGGGAGGGCACTGGGTAAGCAGAGAGGAATGGGTCTCAAACACGGCTCCACAAGGAACAAGGATTCAAATATTCATTAGTTGATATGGATGGTATCCCATGGCACGGTTAATACATGACTCTATTCAACAATAGCAGAGTTAATGCAGTTACCTGGCAGCAAAGCATTTCCAAAAAAGCCAGCCTTTCTTCTCATTGACTATTGATGACTGCAGCCCAGGGGAAAGTGGTACATTCATAAACATCAATCAGGGCAGGAAAGGCGCCTTGGAGTCTCTTTGAAAAGAGATAATGTATATGAAAGCTCTTTGTCAACTGTAAAACAGTATACAAATGTAAAGAATTTTTATCATTGTTTTAAAAGGAAGTTGGAATAGAATTACTGTTGTTTGTTCTAAAGTTTGCTGTGTGGCCTATTTAATAGATACCTAACAGGAGAACTTTGCCTTCCTTTTCATTTTCTCTGAGTAGATATTCAACAAAGTTATTTTTAAATAGTGAGTCTCAGATTTGTTGTTTTTCTGTATAGGCTACACTCTGTTTCCAAATTTTTAAAGGCAATTTTTCTTTGGTATTTCATCAATGCACATTTTAATTCTGAAATGACAGATTACAAAGACAGTTGCCTAGGACTATAAGATGTAATTCATCTGAATTAATATGAACCCCATTAAAAGATAAACAGAGGCATATTAAAATTTTTAAGATTTTTTTGAGCAAAAATCAATTTGAATTGGGCAGCTTCTAATCTAACAAATAGAGAGGACCTTCAAAAAGCTATACAAAATGAAAGACTTTTGTTAGTAGAAGGAAATGGGAAGAAGGAAGGTATACTATGCAAAAAAGCGGGTTGATTATTGCCAAGGTTACTTTCCTTCAGGGAATGGCAGGGGTTTATCAGGCAGATTACCTAAATACTGCTGATCAGGCAATTTCTGATTGACTGGTTTAAGATTCCATTTCTGGGACAGCCAAACTCTAACTTAGTCTTGGTATGGTGATGTGGGGTTTAGCACAAACGACTCCATTTTGGACTCGTTGACTTCTTTTTAATAACCCCTAATCCTGCTAAAGACAGGGATCTACTATTTTTAGAGTAGCTGTTATGTGCTGGAAATTGTTAGGACTTGTATGTATATTATCTCAATTAACTCTCACAACCACCCTAACCTGATTTACAGATCCAATTTAAAACCTTCCTGAGGTTGCAAAGCTAATTGGCAGAACTCAGAATTCAAACCCAGTTGTCTCACACCCAAATATTTTGCTTCCGTATATCTAAAGAAGCTCTATTTGAAAAGTAAAGATAAAAGCCACATTATCATTCCCACAATGGTTTTCATATACTTCCACCAAAACAATGGATTTTATAAGTACTTTATTAATGTCTTTCTAGTTGACAAAACACTATATGCTATTATCTAAACTTTTACCCACTTAATTAGATCACATTTCATACTAGAGAAACTTAGAACTTTAGAAGCCCTCTTACCATTTTGTCTTTGGTAATCTTAGTAGTTGCTTTTTTTTCTTTTTTAATTAAAATAAAACATTCTGAAACTATCATACTTATCAAAAGGATTGAGGATTACTTACAAAAATTGAGGAAACATTTTCTAAACCTTTGAAAATATATCCATAGCACATTCTCTTTAAACCTATGAGGTTGGACTACTGCTTCCAGGAAGAGGGAGTAGACATACTTTTCTCTGTTCCTCCCACTAAGTACAGTTAAAAACTCTGGAAGATTTATGTAAAACAAATATCAGAAGACAGAACTGCTAGCAATCTCAGGACCATGTCAGGGGCTCACTGGGTTTTCATTTTGCCTCATACGTCCCAGGCTGGTGCTGAAGAACCCAGCAATCTGGAAATATCAACAAGTACAGACAGAAAGAAACCACAAAAAGAAATACTTGATATTTCTATCTAAAGGCCCAGAAAAGGGGCAGCCTAGCAAGACAGAAAGCATTTAGACAATAACTGCTCTGCTCCAGCCCAACACCAGAGAGGAAACTATGACTCTACTCACATCTTCACTAGTAAAGGCCCAGTAAGGAACCTAGACATGCACCTTCACCAGGTCATAATGAGACTCTGCTCATGGTATTAGTGAAAACCATGTGATGAGTCTGGAAATTCTGTCAAAAAATTTTAGCCAGTACAATAACCTCCCCCCCAATTTTATAAAAGGCATACACTTCCAAAAAAGGAAGAAATATGGAGGAAGAGCAAGATGGCAGAGAAGTAGGACACCTAAATTTGGTCTGGTCCCAGGACTTCAGCTAGATAGGTATCAAACCATTCTGAACACCTACGAACTCAACAGGAGATCAAAGAAAAGAAGAGCAGCAACTCTCTGAACAGAAAAGCAACCACTTTCTGGAAAGTAGGATATGTGGAGAAGTGAATCCAAGGCGATATTTGGGAAGATAGACCTTGGGGGGAGGGAGCCTCCATCAGCCGGCTACCAGCAAGTGATAGAGCAGCAGAGCACAAAATTGGAACTTTTAGAAGTCTGCTCCGCTGAGGGACATTGCTCCAGTGGCTAAGTGGGGGTTGAACCCTCACTGGGACAGTGTGGTCTCAGGACCCTTGGGGTCACAGAAAGCCCGGGGGTGCCTGAGTGTGGCAGAGCTCCCAGGTATCAGGGCGGGGAAGCTGGCTGCAAAGATGGAAGAACAAATATTGTGAAAATGTCAGTGCTACCTAGAGCAGTCTACACATTTAAAGCAATCCCTATCAAAATACCATCCACTTTTTTTCAAAGAAATGAAACAAATAATCTTAAAATTTGTATGGAACCAGAAAAGACCCCGAATAGCCAGAGGAATGTTGAAAAAGAAAAGCAAAGCCAGTGGCATCACATTTCCAGACTTCGAGCTCTATTACAAAGCTGTCATCATCAAGACAGTATGGTACTGGCACAAAAACAGACACATAGATCAATGGAACAGAATAGAGAGCCCAGAAATGGACCCTTAACTCTATAGTCAACTAATCTTCGACAAAGCAGGAAAGAATGTCCAATGGAAAAAAGACAGTCCCTTCAACAAATGGTGTTGGGAAAATTGGACAGCCACATGCAGAAGAATGAAACTGGACCATTCCTTACACCACACACAAAAACAGACTCAAAATGGATGAAAGGCCTAAATGTGAGACAAGAATCCATCAAAATCCTTGAGGCGAACACAGGCAGGAACCTCTTCGACCTCAGCCGCAGCAATTTCTTCCTAGACACATCTCCAAAGGCAAGGGAAGCTAGGGCAAAAATTAACTATTGAGACTTCATTAAGATAAAAAGCTTTTGCACAGCAAAGGAAACAGTCCACAAAACCAAAAGACAACCGACAGAATGGGAGAAGATATTTGCAAATGACATATCAGATAAAGGGCTAGTATCCAAAATCTATAAAGAATTTATCAAACTCAACACCCAAAGAACAAATAATCCAATCAAGAAATGGGCAGAAGACATGAACAGATATTTCTGCAAGAAGACACCCAAATGGTCAACAGACATATGAAAAAGTGTTCAACATCACTTGGCATCAGGGAAATCCAAATCAAAACCTCAATGAGATACCACCTCACACCAGTCATGATGGCTAAAATTAACAAGTCAAGAAATGACAGATGTTGGCAAGGATGTGGAGAAAGGGGAACCCTCCTACGCGGTTGGTGGGAATGCAAGCTGGTGCAGCCACTCTGGAAAGCAGTATGGAGGTTCCTTTAAAAAGTTGAAAATAGAGCTACCCTAGGACCCAGCAAATGCATTACTGGGTATTTACCCCACGGATACAAATGTAGTGATCCGAAGGGGTATATGCACCCCAATCTTTAGAGCAGCAATGTCCACAACAGCCAAACTATGGAAAGAGCCAAGATGTCCATCAACGGATGAATGGATAAAGAAGATGTGTTATATATATACACAACGGAATATTATGCAGCTATCAAAAAAAATGAAGTCTTGCCATTTGCTACGATGTAGATAGAACTAGAGGGTATTATGCTAAGTGAAATAAGTCAATCAGAGAAAGACATGTATCATATGATCTCACTGATATGAGGAATTCTTAATCTCAGGAAACAAACTGAGGGTTGCTGGAGTGGTGGGAGTTGGAAGGGATGGGGTGGCTGAGTGATAGACATTAGGGAGAGTATGTGCTGTGGTGAACACTGTGAATTGTGTTAAGACTGATGAATCACAGACCTGTACCTCTGAAACCAATAATACATTATATGTTAGAAAAAAAAGAAGAAGAAGAAAATAGTAGGAAGGGAACAATGAAGGGGGGAAATCGGAGGGGGAGATGAACCATGAGAGACTATAGACTCTGAGAAACAAACTGAGGGTTTTAGAGGGAGGGAGTTGGGGGGATAGGTTTGTTCAGTGATGGGTATTAAGGAGGGCATGTATTGAATGGAGCCCTGGGTGTTATACGTAAACAATGAATCATGGAACACTACATCAAAAACTAATGATGTAATGTATGGTGACTAACATAACATAATATAATAAAATTTTTTAAAAAAAGGAAGAAATACAACTCTCCCTACTTGTGGATTACATGGTTATCTATGTAGGAAACTCCAAGGAATCCAGGAATCTACTAAATAACAAAACAAAACAAAACAAAAAACTCCCAGAATTAATAAATGAGTTCAACAAGGATGCAAAATATAAGATAAACATATAAAAATCAATTATATTTCTATACACTATAACATGGATGCCAAAATTTAAAATATAATGCCATTTTCAATCACTCAAATAATGAAGTACTTAATTATAAATCCAACAAAGCATGTACAGGACTTGTGTGCTAAGAACTACCACATGCTGATGAAGGACATCAAAGAAAATCTAAATAAATGGAGAGGCATACCACATTCATGGCTTAGAAGATGTAATAGAGTAAGATGCTAATTCTCCCCAAATTGTATACAGATTTAATTCATTTCCTATCAGAATCCCAGGAAGATTTTTTTTTTGATCTAGACAAGATTATTCTAAAATTTTACATGGAAGAGCAAAGAAACTAGAGTAGCTAAAGGAATTTGAAAAATAATAAAGTAGGAAGAATCAATATACCTAGTTTCAAGACTCATTACATGGGTACAGTAATCAAGACAGTGTATTGGCAAAGGGATAGATACATAGATCGATAGAAAACCCAGAAACAGACCCCCCAAAATAGGCATAATAGATTTTTGACAAAGATTCAATGGAATAAAGTCTTTTCAACAAAAGGTGATGAAGTAATTGAGCAGCTATAGCCGCAAAAAAAAAAAAAGGGGGAACCTCAAACTAAATCTCACACTTTATATAAAAATTAACTCAAAATGAATGATGGATTTAAATGTAAAACATAAGTTTATAAAATTTCTATTAAAAATGGGAGGAAAATCTTCAGAATATAGGGCCAGGCAAAAGGTTATTGGACTTGATTTAAAAAAAAAAACTTGATTAAAAAAAAACACCACAATCCATAAAAGGGAAAACTGATGAATCAGACTTCACCAAAATTAAGAACTTTTCCTCAAAGACCCTGCTAAGATGATAAAAAGACAAACTACAGACTGAGAAAAATATTTCTAAACCACACATCCAAGAAAGGACTAGTAGCTACAATATATAAAAAACTCTTGAAATTCACCAGCAATAAAACAAATAATCCAATTAGAAAATTGGCAGAAAACATGAAAAGATATTTCAATGAAGAGAATACAAAGATGGCAAATAAGCACAGGAAAAGATGTTCAACAATATTACCCATTATGGAAATGCAAATTAAAACCACATGAAATAGCTCTACCTATCTATAAAAGTGGCTAAAATTAAAAATATTGGCAATAGTAAATGTTGACAAGGATGCAGGGGAACTGGGTCTCACACATGGCTGGCAGGAATATAAAATAGTACAGACATTCTATAAAATAATTTGGTGACAGAAAAATGGTTGTGGCTAGTAGGGTTACATGAAGGATCATTGCAGTGAAGGAACTAAATCATTTTTTAATTTAAATTTAATTAGCCAACATATAGTACATCATTATTTGCAGATGTAGAGATGGAACTAAATCTTAACTGTATCTTACTATATCAATGTCAGTATCATGGTTGTGATATTCTACTAATTTTGCAAGATATTACCATATGGGGAAAGTGAGTAAAGAATATACACATGGGGGCGCCTGGGTGGCTCAGTTTGTTAAGCAACTGCCTTCGGCTCAGGTCATGATCCTGGAGTCCCGGGATCGAGTCCCGCATCGGGCTCCCTGCTCGGCAGGGAGTCTGCTTCTCCCTCTCTCTGACCCTCCCCCCTCTCATGCTCTCTCTATCTCCTTCTCTCTCTCAAATAAATAAATAAAATCTTTAAAAAAATAAAGAATACACACACATACACATACACACACACACACACAAACAGGATCTCTGTGTTATTTCTTACAACTTTGTGTGAATTTATGATTATCTCAAAATAAAAAGTTTAATTAAAAAGTGGCACGAGATCATGTCATATTTTGGACTTTATATTGATATTGATAGAAATATAGCTGAATTTTTTCAATTCTCAGGTTGGCTTTAAAAGACATACAGCCTTGTCAGCCTGGAATGTAATGGATAGATAACTATGAGTCAGAAGATGAGACGTTTATATCAGTAACAGAAATAAAATGTTGTCATTAAAAATATATAGTTTTATTTAACCAACATTTATTAATAGCCATGTGCCTATGAGCAGTTAAAGATGAACATGCCACAGCCCTTGGCTACTAAAAAGTAAGTGCCTAGTGGTGAACAAAGAATATATCAAGGCATAGAGACTGCATGTGTAACTTGAAGAATGCAAGGATCATTAGCAATGTGCCATAACAGCCAGGATTTATTGAGCATTTACTTTGTAGGAAGCATTATGCCACCATCTTTCATTCATTCTATCATTTAATCCTCAAAACAACTCGGCGAGTTAATTTTATTACCCAGTTTTGTAGATGGTGAAACAGAAGCCATAGAGGTTATGTGGCTCATCTAGCAAATGAGTGAAATACTCATTCAAATCTGGCTCTGACCTCAGAGAAGCCTGTGCACTTAACCGCAAGTCCATCCTGCCCCTCACAGAAGTCTGTAGCAGCATGTACCACATGGGACAGACAAGCACAAGTCCACCCCCATGGCTTGAGGGTTGGGAGGACAGGAAAAGGCTCAGAAAAAGATTTAAAGAGGAAGTGCAATTTAATTTGGGTCCTGAAGGGTGAGTAGGAGTTTAGATGGAAGAACAGATAAGGGCCTCTAGGCCTAAAGAATCAATATGTACAAGCCATCTATTTCATGAAGGAAAGAGTAAAGTGCTAAGAAAAAAGAAAGGAAACTGCTCAAAGTCAGGGCCTATTGTAAGTCGACTTGTGTTCCCCCCAAAATTCATATATCAAAGTCCTAATCGTTAGCACCTCAGAATGTGACCTTATTTGGAAACTAGGATGCTGCAGATGTAATTGGTTAAGATGAAGCCATTAGGGTGGGCCCTAATCCAATATTACTCTGTCCTTATATGAAGGGGAAATTAAGACAAAGAGATAGGCACGCACACAGAGAGAACATTGGGTGAATGTGAAGGCAGAAATCAGATGACGCATGTACAAGCTATGGAACACCAAAGACAGCCAGCAAACCACCAGAAGCCAGGAGAGAAGCATGGAACAGATTCTCAGCCTTGGTTGGCTCAGAAGGAGCCAACTGTGTTGACACCTTATCTCAGGCATCCAGCTTATAGAACCGTGAGACAGTGAATTTCTGTCATTGAAGCCACCTTGCTTTTGATATTTGTTATGGGAATCCTAGCAAACTAATACAGGTCCAAGGATCCGGATCCCCCTAAATTATGGAAAGAGTGAAGAGTGTGGTCCAGAGAAGTGGTAGCTAGATCAATTAGCACCAGCCAGAGAGAACTGTGTTAAATTTCCAGGTATTTTGCAAACCAAGGATAAAGCCATTATTCAAAAGAAAATTGTATGAACTTATAATTAAGGAAGCTATATAAAAGAGAGATAATCAATACTTAAAATTCATCACTAACTAATAATGTTACATTTTACTAGAATCCATGCTTTTGAAGCTACTTACATATCTGTCTGAGGGAAAATTGTAGAATGATGTGCTTACTGCTTGTCTCTGCCCAATTCCATGATCAGGGACATCATGTTGATAGTTTGGAATCAGCTCTGGGGGGATAATTCCCACCATGAAAACCAGAAAATGCTACAAACTAGGACTTTGATCCCCTAGGGAGTTGATTATTACACATTAACCAATCCACCACTTGGTCCAGGGATATTGGTGGCTTATCCAGTACCACACTGGCTTCCTTTTGTTGACTCCAGAAATGTCTTTCTAGTCCCTCTCAGTGCCTGTTCTTCTGAAATCGCTGCCTCTGTCTGACCACTGGATGCCTGGATTCAGTTCCCAGCTTCCCCCAGCAAAGTCAGCTGTGCCCTGGGTGAGCCCCATTGCATTCTTCTTGAATAGTATGAATGAATGGATGTATGGATGGATGTGAATAAATCAACGAACAAAGGCTTTGAAGATTATTTTCAAACTATGATCATGTCACTGTTTAACTTCCACAACATACAGTGAGGTGGAAAGGACAATATTTATGACTTATAGGTCCACTTTGCTCCCGGGATTCTGAATGTAACTCCTCTGTACCCCAAATTGCCTTCTGGTTAAAAGAAAATCTTAATCCCTCCCCTCCTCACTAGCCCCTTAGGATAGTGTAAAGCTTAATCTTCATGAAGGCACTTTGGAAATAAGTGTTGCTATACAAACATATGGCAGTATTAGTTATTATAGTAAGCTTCAAATCCTTGAAGGCACAACTCGTGCTTATTCCCAAGAAACCAGCTATATGGTTGTGATAACTTGCATTGGAAATTAGTGTAAAAATAGAAAGCACCATAATGTAAAATATTTATTGTATGCTTTTTATGTATAGCTGATTCATTTTTTTAACAATGACTTAAAAATTGATTGTAGGACATCTGATATGGTTATAATTATTAAATAATAATACAGATATATGCTAACTGAAAAATAATTGTATAGTTGTAGCAGCATTGAAATGTAAACTCTTCGATGCAGAGAACAAGCTTCGTGGTAATTATACTTGCCATTAAATGATAACATCCAATTGGTATCTAATCTTCAGGCTACAAATAAGCGTGTAATACTGCAAATACACTCTAATTACATGGCTGTTTGTCCTCTGTAAAAGTAATAAGATGAACCACAAGCAGTGTTGCAAATTCCAATGAAGAATTTTATTCAGACTCTAATGAAAGATGCCAGGTGAAGCTTATAGCTTAATACCCTCCTTACTTCTACCTTCAGTACCAATGATTTTACTATTTAGTTCCAGATGTCAAAGTTTGTATTTCAATATTATTATCATTATTTGACACTGTTGTTATTTAATGAGAAATGACCTAATATTCTATTGAAGCCTGCACGGATCTTATTTTAGAAATTGAAGCAAAATATATAACATATTTGTCTGATAGAGTTCTAATAAAAAGTGACTAATTTCTCCATCTTAAAATCTTAAAAGATAATGTTATTATCTCAAGCCCTCTGCTTAAACACTTATCTAAAACCATAATTCTTTCTTGTTATTTTGGATTCAAGATAAAAGTACATCTTCCAATTGAACTTCTGTGTTCAAGTATTCAATAACTGGTACAGAACTTAGTAAATATTTTGAATAAATGAAGTTGAATAATAGTTTATAAATCTCAACTTATTTCTTGCAAGTAAATGAAGTCAAATATGTTTGTTTAACTTTATCATTGAGTTAATAAATCATTATGGTGACTTTTGTACACGGATTACATATGCTTTATTATGAAAATTTAGAACACTGAAGTAGAAAAAACATTATGATTTATGTATCTTAATAGAAAACCTCTACTCTTAGGACTTAAAACAGGTATATGCTTAGATAATCCCCATCAAGTGAACTGGGAGGTAATAAAGAAAAAGTAACATTAAGACTTAAGACAAGAGGGAAAAAAAGAATTAAGCAAGAGGTGGGCGGGAGAGCAGAGAGGTAGCTTACAAGTTTGATGATTTAGGCCTGTTTTGTATGTGCTTCCTCTATGCTTTAGAAATGAAAAATTCTGACATCAGTAACAATCATTCTATACCACATTTTATTTATCTACCCTAAAAATGATTTATTTCTAGAACAACAACAGTAGCTAATGATTTTTGAGGAGGTATTTCTCACTGTCACCCTGTGATGACTATATGTCTTCCAGGGTTGGACAACTGGTGGAGCAGAGACTTGAACCCAGAGCCAGCCTGAGGTACCTCCCTGCCTTTCAGGGGATGATGCTGCCAGAGTTCACACACATCTCAAACTCTCTGCCTTTGCATGCATTTCTTCCAACTAGAATCACTTTCTCTTCCTGCCCCGTGACTCCAGCCCCACCACTTAGGACCTACTCAGGTTCCCCTATTTCCACAATATTTTCATGGTGCCTGCTTCCTACATCACACAGCATTAAAAGTCTATGCACACTGTGTGATTCCTACTTAATTTGTTCTGTTCAGGTCGCTACTTCTCGAGGCAAGAACTTTTTTGTGATAATTGTCTCTTACTGCTCCCCCTTTCCATGCCCCACACACCCTGACACCTAATATATACAGAAACAGGAAATAGCTATTTCTTCCTAGACTATCTGCAAAGTTCTTAAAAGAGATCAGAAAGAGTTGGTATGCTTTCAGTATTTAAATACAGTTGTTTTGTAGTTGTTAACAAGAACAGATAAAATCTAGATTTTTTTTTGTAGAACGCACACTTTAAAAGCTAAAAAATCACTTATCACGGGAACATCCATGTATTAAACAGTGGATTGAAGATGTGGCTCACTCAATCCTCAGACTTTTACTTCCCCAATATCCAGCCTTTCCCAGAAGAAAAAAGCTACTCAAATGTTTTGTCGGTTATCCTGAGAGATCTTCCTCATCCTGTGTTCCTAAGACATGGCAGGGGGTGACTATTCTGTTTCCAGGGGGCACTGTGTAGTAAGGATGAAATCTTAATCAGACCAAGTCCCATAGAGTAACCAGTCTTTGAGAAATATGTTGTTTCATATATTTTGTTCTGTTCCCTATCATACCAGAGAGAAATTCAAGGAAACTGGGACAGGCTGTTGTAAAGTATCTCCTTTTCCAGTTGGTGACAGAGACTAAATTTGAAAAAGAAAAGCATTTCTCATGGCACAGAATCTCCTTCCAGGTTTAAAAAGCAAAGATTAAGTAAAATAAAGTGCCTCGATTTGCTCTTCATAGAAATATTCAAAACACTTTTTTTTAAAATGGCTTTTCTATCACTCTCTCTGTCTCTCTGTCTCTGCATCTCTGTCTCTCTGTCTCTCTCTGTCTCTCTCATACACACATGGACTCACATCCAAAAAAGATAGCCACCACTTACTGGATATCTTATTTGGTTTGCTGGCTGCAGTGTATCTACATCTGAATTCTGCTTACAATAGAAACGTGAAATTCTGTCTCCTCACCACCTCCTGGGAATTACATTTGCTATTAGGTTGTGCATTCACCGATTCCCAGAATTTACTGATCCAAATTTTGGTCTGTGTTGTATTTGTCTCTTCCTTCTCTCTCACATTTATCATCATTTTCTGCTTGTATATCTGTCCATTTGTCTTTCTTTCCTTTAATTTCTGTTCCATGGTCCCCAGATAGAAAATGAAATATTAGGTTTGTCAAGCGTATATCATTGTTTAAATGCCTGGAGATGATGAGTTAAGCAGACCAATCAATGAAACAAACCTCCAGTGCATTGCAGGGGCTGCAAGGGATGTTCCCTTTGGCTCTTTAAGACCTAACAAGTCAATAACCTATTAATATCATATTCTGCCAGTCACCTCTACACAATTCACATGTGACTTTTTAGGACAAAATTTTATAGTTTTGTAGTGAATTAAATAGAAGAATGTTTGTGGCAAAATCCAAACTAAATAATAATCACCTGATTATTATTCTAAGATACACCATTATTTCAGCTATATCATAAATATTATAAATACATAAAATGATCCAAAATTTTAAGCAATCAATCCAGACATGACCACATGCAATGCCCTATGAGTTAAATGTCCAACGCATAAAAAGGTAGGATCCTTGAATTTGGGGGAGTTTATGTTGAAAAGAGATGATCAGACAGACAAAAACATTTTTTAGTATATTTTTACCCATTTTGTACAATGAAGGATCAAAATTTAATAGTCTAGATATCAACGGGAATACATCTGGAAAGCATTGCTCATTATGTAGAAAGCAAAGTTATTTAATGGATGTATCT
The DNA here is from genome assembly GCF_003265705.2 of Callorhinus ursinus. NCBI lineage: Eukaryota > Metazoa > Chordata > Mammalia > Carnivora > Otariidae > Callorhinus > Callorhinus ursinus. The sequence continues at coordinate 19,405,708 of NW_027397068.1, forward strand.
GATAATCCTTTGTATGTATAAAGTCACGTATGCATTTATACATATATGATATTAGGGATGATAGCATCTGAGTTGAAAATTGACAACTTACTTTTGACGATTTACATTTTGAATGTTTCTGTTTCTGAAGTAAAAAAAAAAAAATACTGGAATATTTTAATGCAACCCAAGACTTCTCCAGTATTAACTCATTAATTCCAAAACTAATTTTACATCATTCTTTTACACCCAGTGGAAATCAATGAATCAGTCAGTCCATTTACTAGAAATAAAATTCTTCGCTGTAGTATATCTAAAGATCAAATGTGTTCTGGGACATTAGAAGAATTTAGACGTCTTCAGCAGTATCCTTCCCCAAACTGAATCAGATGGACTTCATTTCAAATCCTGGCTCCATTACTCAGAAATTATGTGACCTTAGTTTTTTAATCTCCATATGTAAAATGGAGATATTAACCTCTACTTCAATGGGTTTGGTGAAGATTAAATGAAATGTTGTATCCTAATGAATGCAGAGCACATTGCCTGGTACTGGGCATGGAGTAAGCATTTAATAAATGGAATAGAATGGAATTCATTCAACTAACCACAGTCATTCAAGGACTCTGGGCATAATGTGTTCAGCTACCCTTTCCCAAACATCACTCATATATCCCGTGCTCATCTACCAATCTTACTGTAGCCCTATCTTTTGAGGTGAACATTATACAGTATTAACATGTTAATTAACATTAACATTATTAAGGCAAGCCAAAATCGACTTTTTTTTTTCTTTTGGGTTGATATTAGCCCTATCAGGCTTGTAGTAATGAAAATGAAGCATCATCATCTCCCATTCCCAGTGATAGCAACGAGGCAAGCAATAAGAATATGACTCATCTTTGGGGAAAGTACTGTGCCTGGAAAAAGAGAACATCATTAGTACAATCAACCAGATTATAAAACAGATAGGTAGCTTTTCCAGCCCATATACGATACTTCCAGGTTCTCTCCTGAGTACTCCCAATCATTTTCATTCATTCAACAAACATTTATGGAGCACTTCCGATGTTAAATGCCATGAAGTGGCTTGAAATTTAACTGAGAAAACCACCAAACTTCCCTATCCTCACAGAGTTCTCCCCCTCCCATTCTCTAGCACACCACACAGTCACAATTTTTAAACCAAATAAGTTTCTATCCAAGGGTTTTATCAATTGCTTCAGTTAGGTTTTGATTTTTTTTTTTTTAAGTTACTATCTGGTCTCTACTTTTTTTTTTTTAACTTAGCTTCCTATTCCATTCCCTTATTCCACCCACCGTTTTGACACAGCCACCCTGAGTTACTTACAGTTCTACTCTTTTTCACTCTGTCTAAAATGTAGTCCTAGTTTTAGTTGGATAGATTTTTAAAATCTTGATGCCCAGGTTGCCAGCCAGATAGATTATGTCAGCATCCCAAACAATGGGACCCAAGCATTCATTATGTTTAACTCCCCAGGTAATTCCACTGTGGAGTCAAGGCTGAGATTCTGTGCTCCAAAGTCTTTCTCTGCATGTACCTCCCTTACCTCTCAACTGGCTTCTTCATTGCTTTACTCTTACTCATCTGGCAAGACACAGCCCAGTTATTCTTTCTTCATGTGAAGTCTTTCCTGAACCCAACCCACCTGGCATAGACTGGCATAGGGGCCTGCTTTGATTTCCTACTGCCACACAACAAATTGCCACAGACTTCACAGCTTAAAACAACACTCATGTATCAGATCATAGTTTCTCTAGGTTAGAAGTCCAAGCACGGTATGGCAGTGTTCTCTGCCCAGGGGCTCCACAAAGCAGCCGTCAAGCTGTCAATCAGCTGTGTCCTCAACTGGAGTCTCGAACGGAGTGAGATCCATATCCAAGCTCCCTCAGCTTGTTGACAGAAATCATTTCCTTGCAGATGTGGTCCCCATCATCTTGTTAGCTGGCTGGCAGTGATGGCTATCTGCTTCTAGGAGCTGTCCTCGGGTGCTTGCCATGGGGTCTCCTCCATAGGTTCTCTCACACTTCCAATATCTCCGCCTTCAGAAAGGACACAGTCTCCATTGAGGGCTCACCTGATTAGGTAAGGCACACCTAGATAATATCCTCTTTGATTAATTCAAAGTCAACTGATTAGTAGCCTAGTTATGATAGAGCTATCCCATCATATTCATAGGTTCTGCACACACTCAAAACGAGAGGCTTATAAGGGGCATGTGCACCAAAAGGTGGGAAGCTAGAATCCAACTTTGAATTTTGCTTACCAAGTGCCTCTCCTATGGTTTCCAGAGTGCCTCTGCTTGCCATAGCACTTCCCACATCCATTTATCCTACTTTACTAAACACTGAATCATAAAAGGGCAGGGCCCGCGTCATATTCCTATTTGTCTTCCCAGCATATAACTCAAAGCCTGGAATAAGGCAGATGTTCACCAAGGTTTACCAAGTATTCATGCAGTGCATAAGCATAAATTAGACCTTTTACATATTAGAAAATAGAGCAAGCACAAATTTGGATAAAAGCTTGATCTTGGGTCTTAGGGAAGATGCAACTAATTCAATAATTTCAAAAGTTAAGAAAGGACAACTTCAAAAGCAGCCTAATAAACATAACAGTATTTTTTCCTTTGAAGATTTTTAATTAATTTCATTGTTTATAAAATCATTGTTGTCTCAAAATATGTATTAACTTTTTTTCATACTTCTTGCCTTTGAACCCAGAGTCCTTTCCCATTTGGCCTCCTTATTTTGATGGTTTGAGGTTTCAGTTTTCTCTCAGTTGGCCAAAATGCTGAATGCATCATTTATAGGATGCCCAAAATCCATGCAAATTAATAGTAATTAATTGATCTTTATGTTACAATCATAAGGTTATATGTGTAATGCAGATCCTCTGCCTTTAAGGTAAAGAACTGAGACTGACAATTACATTACACTTCCAACACTCCCTGGCCTCTAGTTCTGGAGAATTCCCCTATACCATCCTCAGTGTTCTCATCACTAAAATGGAGACAGCAATACCTTTTGAATGGGTATGGAAGGATTCGAGATAAGTTAGAACAAGGAATTGGCACAGAATAACCAGGGACACCACTGAAAAAATTCCAAGAGCTCACCCTCTTCCCATCCCACCCAACACGGAGACATTTGCTGGAGGGAAGGGAGAAGGAATGACGGATTTACCTGTCTGCTTGGGAGACGAAGGTCTCTTACATAAAATTTTCATCTGACCTAAAGTAAAGATAATATTATAAATTTAAAGCTTATTCTGAAGTACATTGTAGACCAAGGATTGAAAGGAAAATGAGAAAGGGTCACTAAAATTATTTGATAGAAAGTTAAACAGGAGACACTATTCCCAATAATACTATTAGGAAAATCTTTCTCTTCTATGAGAAAGCTCTAGACCAGCACTGCCCAATAGAAACAGAATGCAAGCCATATATATAATCTTCAAATTTTCTAGAGGCCACATTAAAAAAAGAAAAAAAAAGTGAAATTAATTTAAATAATGTATTTTATTTAACTCAGTATATCCAAAATATTATTTCAATGTATAAGCAAAATAGAAAATTATTAATGAGATATTTTTAATGTCAAGTGTCCAAAATCTTACATATATTTGTTTAACATTTATGGCACATTTCAATTCTAACTAACCACAATTCATGCGCTCAATAACCACATGACATGTCTGTGTGTGTTTCTGTGTGTATATTTATGTCTGTGTATTCCCGTGCATATATTCTAATGTAAAGACTCCCAAACCACAGGAAAAATGAAGGACAGATTTTCCCTTCACACAAGTGAGAAGGAACCTGACTCAGTTCACTGAAGTTCACTTTGGACCTTCCTGATAGACCTGAGTACTCTATGTGACTTTTGTCTTGGGCGGGCATGCCCTTGCCCCCGCCCCCCCACTTCCTCCCTCAGGAGCAGAGACCCCTGGCAGTCCCAGGACAGTGGGGAAGGAAGCGAGACATGGCTGCACTGGGCTCACCTCCTTTTTCCTCACATTTGTTATGGGAAGGCCCTCGAAGAGGAGGCAGATATTTAGGATCCTTATTTGTTATTATTGTTACTAAAAGATAATTAATTCGCTTTCTCAGTGAAAGGAAGGGGATTGGTTAAGTGGACGGGACAAGAATCTGTGATTCTGCTGAGCAATAAGCCCAAATTCTTAACCTAACTCTTAGGCTGTGTTCCAAGACAGCTTTCTGGGCAATGTCTCATTTGATAGAACAGCCAAGTCTCTATGAAGAATACAGAGACATGAGGTGCTCTAGAAATCATCTGAGGTAGAGAAAGTACAATATTTGTCCAAGTATCCTGGTTAGCAATTTTTGAAACCTTCCGTGTTGCAGCATGACCTCCCCACCCACCCCACACACCAACATGTAACGCACAACATGTAATGCCCAGTAAACAGAGACAGAGAAATGTTACCACTGTGAATTAGGTAATTTAGTAAGTGTTCTGACATTTTTAGGCTACTAGGTTTCTATTTCCTCAACCAGAGCAATGTTAATAACCCCCTAGTGATCCAATTAAAAAGAGAATGTATGCACTATGCAAAATTCAAGCCAAAAAACAAAAAACACAAAAAACAAGCTTTTTTAGCCATCTTGATCTGACCCTATGGGAAATAGGCTACAGCAAGTACCCACACAGTTTTAATTAATACACTATCCTTGAAATCATTCCACATGATATTTGATAAATCATGTGCACGCATAGACACATGAACACACACATTAATGTATAAATGTGTTCTGATGTGAAGATAAAACGACTCACACTGATTGCTCCCAGTGGGTGCAAATGTCAGGGGAAAGGGCCACCAAGAGGCCAGACGTCCTGTCCACATGTAAACACCATGCTTTTATTTGCGACTGCAGCTGCTAGTTTTTGACGCCTGAAAGAGAGAGAGACTATCCAGGACAGAGCTATCGCCAAACCTCCACTCTAGGACTTAGAATGCCAAGAAAGAAGACGTTGCCCTGTCAAAAAGATATTTGGGAAGATGCTGAATCAGAAGGAAGCCCCTTTTGTATAACTTTTTGGGTAGAGCACAATTTTAAAGTATTAGTTATAATTAATGCACAAAGATCCTACCCTGGTAGACAGATGAAATAAGGTTAAAATCACATCACTGGTAATTAAATAGCTGAAGTCTAATGAATTATGTTGCTGTATTAACTAGAAAAAAAAAGGAAGATGAAAAATCTGCGATCCACTCTGAAACATTTAGGGATAAATTTGAGGTTCCAATTCGCTGAATATATCTGTAGAGTTTATTATAACACCCAAGTTGCCGGTTTAAATTGACTTCTTCCTGAAGATTGGAGTGTGTAAATTGCATGGAGATGGAGAAAGAGGTGTTGTTTCTCACCAAAAATGGAGCTCAATTTCAAAGAAACTAGTTTATAACTTGAATTATTCTAATAGAAGTTACCAACCACAAAAAGATAGTGTGAAGTGTGACAATTGCAGCTCACGTGTACCCTCTGTCCAAATATTTCTTAGACTCTTTCAGCTAGATATCTATTCTTGATCTGGTCTATTTCCCTGTAAGAACTATGTTTCTTGTGCTTTTAAATATGAGTGTTAAAAACATCGAGAGTTTCCATGTCAGTGCATTTCACTGATTTTTAAAGTTCTACTTTATTTTTTTTTCAGTATAAGAAATAACCAAAATGTTAACCTATTTGTATAATGCATATTTAATGACTGTTAAGTCTGTTCACTTTATGAGTACAAGTAAATATCTTTTGTATACTAAGTGTACGTGTGTGTGTGTGTGTGTGTGTGTGTGTGTGTGTGTGTGGAGAGAGAGAGAATATACTGTGTCTCTCTCTCTCTCTCTCTCTCTCTCTCTATATATATATATATATATATGAATATACTGTATACATATATATATGGTTTTTGTGAAGGTCTTTATGAAGAACAATTTTGAAAATAAAAAAAGAAACTCTAGAAATATTTAAAGGGCTGCTACCAAAAATTTAAAGTATCTAATTTTAAGAATTACCATGGCTTGATGAAAGAATAACCAGAGAAATTTTGAAAAATAAGAGAATAGTCTAATCTATTCTCCCAGCTATTGAAGCATATTATAAATCTACCATAATGAAAAGAGCTTGGTATTCCAGTTGTTTGTTTCTGCCTTTGAATGCCTTTAATTTTTAATTGGGATCTCCATTCTTTATTCTCTTGTCTATTGCCTCTCTCTCTCTCTCTCTCTCTCTCTCTCTCTCTCTCTCTGGTGGTCTTCATTTATTTGCTGCAGCTTTTCCTCTTTAAAAGGAACTCTTTGGGGAGCCCATGACAAATAATATAGGCTACTTCAGAGGTTATGGAGCCTCAGTACATTACCTTTTCCTGTCACCGTTGCAGAATTAACACTTTGCAATTCGTAGGGTACAAGCAATGTACCTGATGTTCCAAACGTTGTATGCAGGTCGGTGTGGAATATCAAGTGTTAGAGTAGCAGTTCACCAAGTCCACGAATACCACCCAGAAATCACAGCTCTTACATGATTTGGCAGCAAACCAATTAGATATCACCTACCGGAGAAGGCTGATCATACCGTACTGTTCCCCACAGCTAGTTAAGTCTCCCTTGCTTCATGTAATTAAACCTGTTGTGTGCATCTCATTTACCACTAAATCTTCATCTAATGTGATCCAGTGGATTGACTTGGGAAGTACCAACAACCAATAGATTGTCATCATGAAAGATGTTTATTCTACACTCAGGATTCTCATCTCTGGGCCTTTGCACATGTTCTTCCCATGTCTGGAACAAGCCCATTGTGCCCCTTGCCCTCCCTACACCCCTTCCTTCATATTACCTACTCATTGCTTGGGTTTCTTTTAAATAATATGAAATCTATCCCATCCTGTAAATGTATTTAATTTCACAATCCTTCCTCAGTCTCAGTGCAGACGTGGTGCAATTCAAAGCCTTTCCTGTCTCCCAAACATTATATTAATTGGTTATATAAATTGCCACTCTCCTTATACAGTGCCCTGTGCCTACCTGGGTAATTCATTCTCACCCATCAGGTCTCTGCCGCCACTCTGTTCCTCAATATGAAAACAGCCTCACCTGTTGTGTTTTTTTCTGGAACATTCCTTTCCCCCATTTGTAAGTGTATTCCCCTGGGAAACTTTAAGTTCCACCAAGGCAGGGATCACACCTATTCTCTCCACCACTATACCCACAGTGTTCAGCTTGAGACCTATCTTCTAGTAAGTTCTGGATCTATGCTCTGAGTGAATGAGTGAGTAATAAAGGTGGCAAGTACAGGAGCAATTCAGAATAGAAAGTGGTTAGCAAGGGTTAGCCCTCTCCTGCCAGAGAAGCTAGCCACAGAGTTGCACCGTAAAAGATGTGTTTAGAAGAGTGATTTCCAGACATTTAGACTTCATGGAACAATTTTTTTAATGGAGACTCACAGAATGTTACCAACCTTTAATTTTTCCAAGGAATGCCATAAAAAACAAAAATAATTCCAATTAGAATAATCATCATTTTCTTTAGAATAATACATTTTAACGCTAAAAACATAAAAAAAAACTCAACTCAAAATAAAGGACAGCTCTTTAAACTGGTTGAATCTGGCCTTATGAGAAATAAAGTGTACATGTGTGTGGGTGTGGGTGTGTGTGCATGTGCACGTGTGTGTGTGTGTGTGTGTGTGTGTTTGTGTTGCTTCATTTCCCTACAGAAAATTTCAGCATGAACTAGTTCAAATTCATGGGCCAGTTCTTGGTAACCACTGACTTGGATGAGAGGATGCAGAAGGCAGACCCAAGGACTCAGGAATGCTCCAGGAACATTGATGAAACAATAGACAGCCAGAGTGTGGGTTTCATGGAGGAGAGAAACTGTTTACTAGATAAACAGTAGAGGCAAAATGCCTGAATGATTTAGTGCTTTCCCTTACAAATGGGTCACACATAGAAATACCAATGTTTCCAGTAGAAGGAGAGGCCAACAGGAAAGGAAGAGGAAAATGCCACTACTGATTCTCAAAAATATACTGAATATCTACCAAGTGTCTGCACTGAATTGGGGTGGGGGAAGCAGGGAGAAAGCAGGAGAAATGTGTGCTGTGCTTCCTTCATGGAAGGACTACTGGACAGAATGAAGGACACTGATATAACAGTACACTGAGTTCAACACCATCAGAGAGGCTGGAAGTAGACTCAGATTTTTTCAAGTTTATAATTACGGAGACGAAAATTAAGGCTACAAGAGTAAGTAGGGGTGACCCCAGTTCTCTGCTTCTCTCGAGCATGCATTCTTGCCCTCAACCAGGCACCCAGTGAGCTGGGGGAGGAAGGCAAAGCTACCTGGGTGGGGAACACCAAAGTGCTCCAGAGTAGATCGTTGACCCGTTTTCTCTTACTTCCTCCATCCCAAGCCCTACAGAGTTACAGAATGTGGAATCATCCAAGGCATCTTCACCTTCTTTGAGACAGCGCAGTTAATCTCAATCCCATCCCCAAATACAAGATTGATTACCTAATTTCTTCATCACGACACAGAGAGGGAGAGGATAGTGGTTGCCACCAGTCCCATTAAGAATTGGGAAGATCGGTCCGAAATAAGATTATCAACCCAACCTAAAATCAAGACTGAAATTCTAGTTGGTCAGCCTAGACTCTTCAACCGAATATTGTTCACCACTAATTTGAGTACTCTTTGTAATGTGCCACATCTGGAACCTCCCCTTTTCAGAGAAATCTTTCTTTCTCTAGCAGGTCCAGAATGTAGAGGAAGCATGTACCTCATTTTGCCCTAATTATTTTCTAAATCAGTTATATTTTAAATGCACTTCCAGAGCTTTTTATTATAGGAACTATTGGATATGCCAAGGGAGTGATGAGTCAGTGTTACTGTTCATTCATTTTTAAATGTGCTTGGTTGATTGTGGGGCTGTGTTAGTTAACAGCGTGTTAGTCCAGAGTCCCTCCTGAGGCCGCAGACACTGCTGTCAGGAAGCCGTGCTCCTGGGCCACTCACTGTGCATAGATTGCTCCAGAAACTTAAGTCCTTTTATAAAGAAGACTCCTTTGTGAATGTGGATTACCATCCCTCAGTCCATTCTTTGTCTCTATTCAGAATTTAGAAAGCTGAGTGTTCTTCAACCAGTGTATACCTTTCCTACTTTGAGCATTAGAAGACTTGGTTTCTAATGCTTCACTCCTCCACTCTCTTTGATATACAAGTAGCCTCATTTCCAACTCATGGCAGTTAGGATGACTGCAGAGCACTTGGTCTTTCTTAGAAGGCATCAAAAAATACAAGTTCTTGCTTACCTATTAGTTTCTTTTCACTGATTTCCTCAATCTATGAAATCCTATTTGAATGATGCAAGCTTATATATTTTAGGTTTGTACCTCTCTTTTCCATAGGGGCTTGCACATCTCTTGGCAACTTCAAAACCAATTTCCCACCCCAAGTGAATCTAGAGGAGCAACTATTGAGGCTTGCCTGATCTCCAGCTGTTTCACATTAATTCTACTTCCAGGTGACTTAAAGGCATCTGATATGAAGTAACAAATAGTATAAACTATTTCAAGAGATTTCCCACAACACTTGGGGAAAAAAAATGCCAGTCAACTGAAGAATGGTGGATAGATTCTATGAGGTGGAATATTATTACTCAGCTGTTATAAAAAGAATGATTTCAGTGTGTACCTACCCAAGGGGAGTGTTCATGATATGTTATGATTAAGTTAAAGGAAACCAGGTTTCAGAGAAATTTGTACAATATGGCATCATTTTATATACATGTACATAAATGTGTTAATACCTGCTGGTATGAGCATGAAGAAAAGTCTGGAAGGATGCACATCAAGCATTTATAAGTTTGGTCTCATTGAAATGGCAACGGGAGCAAGAGTGATAACTCTTCCCTTATGTACCTTTGTACTGTTATACATGTTACAACCAATATGTGTTGCTTTTATTTATAAAATAACAATAACAATTGTAATAAATACAATTTAAAAGGAATACAGTTGTCGTATATTGTGGGTCTGTAATGAAATCCCAAAGCAGGAGAGTTTCAGTGATTTAGAATTTCTGAATTTTGACTGCTCTATAGGTAACATTCCAAATATCATGTTGAGATGGGAACAACCTTAAATTTTATGCCAATTTCAGTCTTGAACATTCTTGGGGATGATTGAATGCTGCAGTTTTTAATACAAAGAAAGGAATTCTGAGACAGCTGAAGTATTTCCCAGGTCCTGCTCTCAGGTACTTTTCCCCATGACAGGAAGAAATCAGAAGCTTGTAAATCGTAACCAGAAAGTTCTGAGAAAATTTCTGCTCTTGGTTTTCTCTGCCAATTATCTGTCCACTGACAAAGAATTAAAAAATAACGTTAAGTGATGTGACATTTTAAGGAGCAAGAAAAAGAACAGACAAGCCTGTAGTAGGCTGCCAGGTGCAGAGCTCCTGAGCACCTTTACTCGTCCTGTCATGAAGTGAAGTGATGACACCAAGTTTTCCTACAAGAGTCTTCTTTCTAGATGGACTTCTGATTCCTACAAATTACTCTGTACTGCTTCTCCCGCCCCCAAGACCAGGATCTATCCCCCACTGCCCATCCCATTCCATCCTCAACCCCCTCAAAACACACACATAAATACAGAAGTCTAGTTATGTTGTTTCCTTCCTAGATGTGCCATAAACACTTAGGATTTTGCAAAGATGAAGGTAGTGTTTCTAAGTTTTTCAGCCATGGTATGGGGCATTCTGTAGTTACAAAATTATGCCCCCCTAGAATTCTGAGACTTTGTCACAGCAGGATTCCAAGACTAAGAATCCACCTACCAAGTTCTTCAGGAGCATTAAAACTCCTTCCAGACAGGCACTGCATCACATGAACTCAAGTTTACTGGATAATTAATCATCATCAAATTGAAGGAATTCCTCATTTATCCAATTTTTACTTTATTCATATATTAATGTCACCTTGCCCTATTCCAGAAAACCCCTTTGGACTTCTCCCTTTCTGGCCATGATGATCATATGCAACTCATCTGTATGCAAAATCATTTAGAACGTCAGACTGCCACTGACCCATCCTTTATTCTGGTACTTTTCCCTCCTAACATCACTCACCTAGTGCTCCCTTTCTCTTGGCTTCCTTTCCTTTATCCCTTTGATTTTTCTTTCTGTACCTCATATTCTACTCCCTCAAAAAGGTCTTTGTTTCTGCCCATCTCTCTCTCTTTCTCTCCCCCTCTTTTTTTTTTCTGAAGCAGCACTTTGTGTCTCAGATTCAGTGATGTCCTCCAACAGGCTACCCCAGGTTTGGGGTTCTGAGTTGACAATAAAACCTTGACTCTGAGGTAGAGGAAGCTTTCTCACCCAGAGAAGGCTGTGGTCATGGAAAAGGTCATGGAAAAGACTTAGCCAAGTTGGTAAATTGTATTTCCCTTGGAGGGGGATGGAAGGGAGGTTATAATGGGAGTCCTATTTCTTTTACCAGAAGTCCCTACGTAAACGCTTATAGATGTTATCAAAAATACGCTTACCTTCCTATCAGATTATTTTTTAAAACCCTCACACATTTTATATAAATTCATGTGAGAGGCAGGAAATGAACATATAATAAAATAATTATAGTTATTCAATAAATCCTTCAAAGTATTTAAGAAGAAGAGGGGGGAGGAAGAATTGCTGATCTGATGAGAGCTTCCTCAGTGGCCTCCTACAGAATGAGGGTGAGGCTGGAAGTCAAAACATTCTCCCAAACCCTCTGCTTCTCCCCTGTTTCTTTACCCAGCTCACCCTGGGGACAGTCCTTAGAAGTGTCCTCTATGTTGCAGCCTAGATCCTGAGACAGGGAACTGGGGAAACCACCATCCTTGCCCTTGGGGTGTTTCTAATATCACTGGTAGATGGATCAAAGGGTCCCCTCTATAACCCTTTGGTCAATTATTAAACACATAAAAATAGGATTTTCTCACATCTTGGTTTTCTAACAATAAAATCAAAAGTACTATGTATATATATGCATGTGTGTGTGTGTATCTATATATCTCTATATCTATATATAGAGATATATAGATATATAGATACATTGTTTTTTTCAGGATAGCTGTGTTACCTGGGTTCCAAGAATCAGCGATCTATATTTTGAATACAAATACAGAGGCTCTTTATTATTGAACAGTTATTTTTAATCCAGGAATTATTATTTTCACTTATGTTTTGGGTTTAATATTTATAAAGCCAGAATATATTTTCAGAAATCTTAAGTAAGTATTCATATAAGTTATGGTGGTATTTGGTGAATATCTACTGCAATATAAACAGATAATTTTCCTATATTGCAGATGTAGGAAAGATGTGGAAATCTTGAAAAAAAAATGTATTTGGTGAACGGCTCCTGGGTATGTGGGCCAATCTCAGCCAATTAGAGGCTATTCATTAAGGCCCCAAAAGTGTTGCCTGGGTAGCAGATTAATAATGGCACAGACCTCTTTCAGGTTTCATGACAGGGCCTATTCTTTGCCAAATGTATCACATTTGAGAGTCTGTAGCTTGTTAAGTGTATTCATTAGAAAAAATAATTATAAATTCCCAAGTTTTAGGGATTACTTTTTAAAAAATTCTCCACATTTCCACTAAACTCCAATTTCCCAGTAACTTTACAACATAAGATAATGGTCTAAGTTCACTAACTAGCAACTCTTTAGAGAAATTTTGTATGTATTATGTCAGCAAATGATTTAGTAAATTTGAAATGCTGCTCACAATTGCAGCCACAATTTCTACTTTTGCTTTCTGAATATCTCTGTTCTCCCTTCTGTCTTCCCTTTGGCTCAAACAAGGGAGCGGTTTGACGTAATTCCAGGGGGGCTGGTGGAACTGAGTTTGGTTCTCTGCTCTAAATTATCCCTTCTTTTTGTTTCTCTCCCTCCCGTCTTTCTTCCCTCCCGGGTTTTCTCCCTTCTCTCTGTCCCCCGCCCCATAGTAGTCATAACCACCACGGAACATTCCCTGTCACTATCCCACAGGACCTGCCATAGCTGGGCACAAGCACCAGCGGAAGGGTGACAAAAGCATTGCCTGCCTCTCTGCCCTCCGGGAATTGGCAGCTTAATCAAGGAGACCAAGTGTGTACACATATCCTTTCTGCCCTTTTCCTTTACCCTACAAACATTTATTGAGCACCTACTAAGTGTCAGGCTCTGTGCTACGTGATAAAAAGACAGACCCCACCCTAACAATAACTACCAAAATAAAGTAGCTAATACAGCAAAACATAGTAATCACCAAATGTCTCATAGGCCAAACGTGTTCTGGAAGACCAGAAGAAAAGATTTCAAACTGAAGGGATCATAGAAGCTAAACAGAAAAGATACCGTGGGAAACTGTCGTCCTAACTCCATGAATATTGAAATCTGCTCTATATAAATTTGAATAGCTCTATGTCCCTTCGCTACCATATGTCAGATAGCAGACATATGTTTGGGCTCGATTTGGAATTGTGGGTAAAGAACAGGAATCCAAAACCTGAGCTGAAGTCCTAGATCTGTTCATTTAGCTAGCATTAAATATGATCAGAAAATTAAAATTACATCATAGATGTAAGTATTATTTGTCCCTGAAATGCCAAGTGATTTTGCTAAATTTCATTTCTTTGTCCTTTAAAAGTGACATTTATTGGTCTCGGAAAAAGAGAATTATTGAGAAAGCAGATAATAGCATCATTTTTAGGAGTCTCTGTAGTACAACAAAACTAAAGGGTCTGTATTTACAATGATTAGCAGAACCAGAAAAGGAATTCCAACTGTGAATGTACTTTGTGACATTTTTCTTTTGCGCAGATAGGTGGAAGACAAAGTCAAATGACACATACTTAAATATCACCATACCTATCCACACTTGATATGTAAATATATTGCCAGACACTATGTTCTTGACATAAAGATAAGTTGTTGCTATTGTTTTTAATTCTGACTCAGCCTCCTTCCAATATTTTTTAAAGAGTCCTTGTATAGTTTTCAAGCTAATTGTTTCCCAATTATTTCCCAAGAAATTGGAGTTTTTAGTCTGGAAGAAGTCCATTTTAATGTAATTGTCCTGGTGTTTAGCACCTCCTAGTATTTGTCATCTGTTGCTCTTGCTTTGCATTCAAAAGGTTTTGGATATGATGCCCTTTTAAAAAAAAAAAAACAAAAAACAAACCACCTCCGTGGTATTGTGTAATACAGCAGTACTTCATTGTCATGCAGAACGCATAGCTTCAAGTGTTTGCAACACTCTCCAGCCAGTTCCCTTCACACTGAAAATAGACATAGGGCCAATGTGAATGCACGCTTTTCTTTTTTTTTCCAGCTCCACTAATCTTGCAGCTGACATCTTAGCAAACAATTAAACATTCAAGAAAGTTTAGGAAATTTAAAGCCAAATTGCCAGCCACTCCCTACTGATAATCTCAGAGTCACCTATTCTGCCAAAAATTGCACCAAGGAAATATGGTCACTTTAAAGGGACAAACTCCGTGATTATCTAGCAGCAGAACTACCTGGACCAACCCAAGCTGGCTATTTAACTTATTAAAATTCTTTTCTGTTATTGTGGTTGTTAGAAATAAAGACATTCGGGGGAACCTCAATAGGACTTTACCTGAAATTGCTGTCATTTATAAAAGATTACGTATTTATTTGAAAGGGACCTGTAAAAGCCACAGTGAATCTCTGCACAGCTTTCTGTCTGAGATTATAGGGAAGAATGTTAAATACAAGAAGTTACTCTGCCAGTTCTAGAATTTTCCATTCCTGAAGGGGTTGTACAGATACTGTCATCAAATCCCAGTTTTGGAGAAGAAAAGACAGACTCTGTCTCTGCTGTTTTCTTTACAGTCATAATGCATCCTAAGAGTGTAACACAGAAGTGCCTTTCTGGACCACAAACTGGCCAGTACCCAGCCACTCCATATTGTAGCCCCTCACGCTGGGCTATGTGATCCTCAAGGTCATTGATGGGGGTCTTTTGGGGGGATAGGTCTTCCTGGCATTTCTCTCACATGTTAGGTTATTTGATAATTCTCCCCTCCCCACCTCCAAGACTGAACTAGGTTATGTGCTCCCCTCTGCCCTGCCCCCTCAGCCTCAGTCACTTGACCATTTTCTATGATCATGTCTAAGTCAACCAAAGTCAGTCCATCACTGCTGACAGCCCTTCAATGGCTCCACTGTTTCTCGCATAAAAGTAAAATCACTATTTGGGAATTCCGGCTCCAACCTTTCTGCATCAAACAAACAGGTTTGGTCAGCACTGAAACTACAACAGGAGCATGAAGCACTTTCTAGATGGCTCTGCCCACATGGGTGTATCTTCGTAGAAAGTGTTTATTCACTGTGTTTCATCACCTTTGCTGGTTTCAAACACACCATTGCTCTTTTCCTCAAGCAGGCCCTCTGTCTCTTCTTTCCAGTCTCAGGATATTCTCTAGAAGGTTCTTTATTATCTCCTGAAGTCCTTGGTGCCTCCCCAGAATTTCTTTAAATTCTAATTATCATTTCAGACACAAATCTTTTTTTCCCAGCTAAATTATAAGACAAAGATCTACCAGCAGTTTGTATTACAATGCCTGGAAAAGTGCATTTTTGGTATTTAAGAGAACTTTATTAACGATATTTTCTAAAAAGCTACACTCTGAATGGAAGAACAGATGCATAGATTCAAAATTGATGGTCTTTTTGTAATGACCCTAAAATTTTCAGATGAATATAACATTAAAAAGAAGTGGCTGGTGGAATAAGGAAAGTGACTTGCTGGGTCTGCACGTCCTGGACTACACAATCTGAAAATAACACCAACTCAAGGGATCACCATCCTTCAATCCTGACTCTGCCTGTGGTCTTGGACAGGTTGGTTTATCTTTACTTTCTTTCCGTTTGCCCTTTCTGGGGAAAGGACATTAAAATGTAACTTTCCTGGAAATGTGGTGACTCATTATAGTTTCAGAGAAGTACAGTGTACTTATGAAATCACAGAAATCAGGCTAATCAAATGCTCATAGTTGTTTTCAGAAGGTATTTCAACAGAAACAAGATGGACTTGTTCTCACTGAATTTGTTTCACTTTATGACTACTTGTCTACCAGAATTCGAAGTTCTCAGTCTTTCCGTGTGAGTCCTAATCCCTGTCAGTTGCTGACTTAGTTCCTTTTTCACGTTATCACAGAGAGAGAGAGCCCGTTCCTGACGATCTAGCTACCGCCAATGTGTTAAAAGATTTTATCTTTTTAAATCATTCTCTACATTCTGCATGTAACAATTTATTTGTTTTTTTTTTTTTCTTTTTCCGCAGAATCCTTACAGAGCTCTAATGGCATTAGATACCCGACATTCAATAGGTTGGATGGCACTTGGTGGCACTGGCCTCCGCGTAGTCAATGAGAATACTGTTTGGTTCTTTTTCATTTTAATTGCTGGAATGGCTGTGGATATAAGTTGCTCCGCACAAAAGGGTGACAAATAATGATGAAAGACACCAGAGTGCTCTCATGTGTGGCTTCGTCAAGAAGGAGAAAAGAGATTATTGCAGCTGAACTGATCACATGGAATTTGCCGGGCCTTCCTTCACCCTCCACCCCCACCCCCATCGCCACCATGTCCCTCTACTAAAATGCCGTTCTTACAGGCTAGGAAGGATCCAGTTGAATAACACACAAAAATTGATCCTATTAACAATGATCTTTAGAATGTTCAAGGACATAACGCCGCTTTTGTGAGGTTCCAACATAAGCATTCTCAAATCCTTAAAGGAGCAAATTGTTTCTGCTCCTGTTGTTTTCTTCCTAGGGAACTGTTGCCTCAAAACAGAGTTTCTTTCGAAGTTGGGGGGCCCAGGGGGGAGGAGTAGGGAGAGCACAGGCCTCCAGCTTAAAACAATGCTCACGTTGGCCTTCCCAGCCACTGAGATGGTGCTTATATTTTTAATTAACATCTTATTCCTTTAAAATCATTTAATACAAAGCAAGTATGTTAATGTTGCAAAATCAATGCCAAGAAAAGTGTCAGAAGAGAATAGGTAAAATTATTTCATGATCTACCAGGTTTTCAATTGTTCTTTTATTAAAAAAACAAAGCGAAAAACAAAACAACAACAACAAAACCTTTATGACTCTTAAAGAGAGTATCAGTGATCTTTAAGATAAGAATGAGTCTGTGTTCCAAATTACTGAATACTTATGTGCCTGATAAAGTCTGGATATTTCAGCCCCCTTTTTCTGGTGCCAAAGTGGCTTTTATGTTAGGCAGCACACACCAAACCTGAGCTTCCTCTTCCTGCTAAGGTTACTCCTTTTTCCTTACCACCCCGCCTCCTCCCGCCTTCCTTCTGTGATAGGGATAGTCTCTGCTACCTCGGAGGTGGTTTTCCAAATAGCCACATCCCATGCCCTCCCCAGGCCTCACTCCAGCAGCTCTGTGTCCCCTATTCTTGGCAGGCCGCCTGCAGGCCCCAGTGGCTGTGGCCCTAACTGCTGGTCTTTGCCTCAAAGTTTTTGTTGTTGTTGTTTTTAGTACTTTTCTTATTTAAGCCATTGGAAAGATCCTTTGAAAGACTGTGACTCATAATAAGATAAATAACTGTGTGCATATTGCACAAACACCAGCACAGTAGAATGCTGGCTGTTTCATTTTCTGTTTTTGGATCTTTCAAGATAGAAACTCTCCCTCTCTCTCTCTCTCTCTCTTTCTCAATCTCTCATCTTCATTCCTAAGCAAGCTGTGATTTACAGGCATTTTCATTATTACATGGGGAGCCTTGTCCACAAACCTTGGGCTTTATAGGCCACAATTGCTGCTGGTGGTCATCAAATCCAAAGACAATGCACTGATGACTACAAATAAGGGTTGTGGTTTTAAACTTCTCTCAATGGGTACTTGAGGAATAACGCCAGTGGTGGCCATTCTGTGTTAAAGGAGAAAGCCTAGACTAGCGTTGGACACACATGTTAATGAGTGTAGTTATCAGTTATGTCTTCTCACAATAGAGTCTCATCACTTCCAACAGGGAATCAGAGTCAGAGAAACGTTTTCCTTCATTAAATTCTACTCATTCTGTGTTGGCTTTTTAAGTTCTTCAAGACCTGGGCAGCAGAAGAAGAAGGGCAGCCTCTCTACACCCCTTCCCAAGCTAACTTCTGAGAACAGGAGAAATGGTAGGCCTTAATCATTTTTGCTAACCCTAAGGTCCCTTTGTGTGACAATATGGCTTTCTATAGAAGGATCCAACAGTGGGGGAGGATTCAGGTCTATGTACAGAGGAAACCCCCAGTGGCTGGCAAAATGAGGCTTAGTATCTTAGGGCTGCAAGAATTTTTATTTAAAGATAAAAGGTGGATAATGAAGTAGAATCTGATTAGAATTGAGGGGGGATCCCTCAGATTTAAGAAAACCCCTTCCCATCACACCCAGGTCCTCTTCCTTGCTGTGAGATGGTAGAAAAGCTCTCCCATGGAAGTCCCTACTGAGCCCGAATGGCCACAGTACCTTTCTGGGAGGACCAATTTCAGGGTTTCCGATCATCTGCTGCAACTAATATTTTATGTGTAAAAAGCAAATATATATAGTTGCTGATACTGCGTTAAGTGGTTTCTTTGCTTGCTGTCTCTTTCTATAATACATTCAGCCAAAGAGAAAAATTAAGAATTAAGGATCTGTTGTTGTTAATTAGACTTTCCCAATTTCCATGTTCTAAAGTAGGAAACATAAAAAGCCTGTGTAAATAGTAATAACCGCCATGACAATGAAAGGTGTCACCGGCACCCCCTCTCACAGCGCTGGAGTCAGACATCTCTCTTTTTGAAAAAGAAAGCCTGGATTATGGGGGAGGTTGATGCTGTAGTTGTTGTTGTTGTTGTTGTTGTTGTTGTTGTTGTTGTTTTTGGATGCTGTAGTTTTAACAGGACCTTTCAACACCCCAACACCTAATGGATTCAATGGAACCGGAACATTCCAGCAAGTGTTCATGTGAGCCATCCTTACATGTTTAAGTTTCCATTTTTTTTCCTCCACAAGACAAACAACAACAACAACAACAAACCCAAAAAGCCTGTTGATCGGACGAGTTTAAAATCATTTTTATTGAAAGCGGGAGGGGCGGTACTACCCGTCAGGCAAAGGTCTTTTTGAAGCCTCCGAGGAGCCCGGCATTTTCTTCTTACGGCGCATGTACAGTGGGAGGGAGATTGAGAAGTGTGAATGGGAAGGGAAAGCGCTGTTCTTTGTGCGGCTCCTGATGTGGTATGTGTTCCAGGAAAGAGGGCAGGCACTGAGACGAAACACAAAACTCCAAATGGACTTTGCTCCGCCTTCAGTAAACAGCATGGCACAAAAGTGCATTGTGTTACAAGATAACCGCTGAGATGAATGGAGTTGGCTGTCACGGAGGTGATTGTGGGGCCGGTCTCTATTGGATCACAGTCCCGGGCTGAATTCCTTTCTGGTTCATCAGGGTCTGTTGGTACCACAGGAAGTGTCATGATCCTTTTTTTCACCAGGGCCAGATGGTGTCCTTTTTGAGGCCTTACTAATGCCCAGTTTTCCACATGTAAAACTCCTGGGAAAATGACCTAACTCACAGCTGCTTAGTGAGGCTTGAGCAGATCTTTAGAAAGACTTCTGTCAAGAGCAAGAAGATTGTACCACTGGCAGGATAAAGGGGGAGGCTGCGGCCAGAAATGTATCAATTACAAACTATTTTTAAACTACTATCATAATTTGAGTCGTGATTTGCACCAAGTGTGTCTTCATAGGCAGGGGCTGTAAGGGTAGTTCACAAAAGCTATGGATTGCTGGGGATGCTGATTGTTTTCTCCGCAGAAGTTTTACCTTCCTTGAGAGCAGATGGCCTGAATAAGAAGAGAAAATGTGGTCCAGAAGGGTCGGGAAAGGACAAAAAGTGAAAGATTCCCTGGATAGCCACAAGAAGCCTGGGGAGAGGGGAGGGAGCTTGGTGTTAAAAAGAGCTGGAAAAAATGGAAACTTTTGATGTATGTGGGTTGTATTCACCAATGAATTGAATGATTCCCAAGGATGGATGACTGCAGGTGTGATATTTAGAAAGCAAGATGCCGTTTTTATTAACTGACTTATACCGAGAAGGCATCCAAGTGGTTGTTATAGGGGTCAGTGAGATTCCTTCTGAAAGTTACTGTAGGATTTTTCTCCCACGCCAGAAAGCACTGGTAACAATTACCTTTGGGATAAAGCCACTACTAACAGCATCTTTGAATCCTTGCTTATGTTTGTGTGTTACACAGTAACTGGTTCTCGCTTGTTTGTATATTTTTCCCTTTGTGGGAATTTTTTGAATTTTATCTCAATTGTTGTTTTTAACTTGTTTAAAGGGGCTCTTTCTAGCTTATTAAAGTTTTCAGTACCATTTTAATTAATTAATGTGTGACAAATGACAGATTTTTCATGTCATGTTTAAATGGAATGTTGATTTTAAAAAAAAATCTAAAGCCATGTAAAAATAGGTTTGCATGCTTTTATTCCAAACCGTAACTTAAAAAATTAGTACCATCTCTTTGCAAACAAGTGAAGACATCAAGTAATTACCATGGCAATCTACTTCTATAAAGTTACTTTTTTTTTTCAAGTCTATAATATTATCTAAATTTGTTTAACTTTTAGGTCATAAAAATCCAATAATGTATTACTGGAGAGAAGAGAGAAAATTAATAATGTAGAACATTTGACTTGTGTTTTCAACCAAGTGCATAACATTAAGTCCACTTTTCAGAAATGTCTCATCCATGTATTTTACACCTAACAATAGCTCTGTAGCAAATGGCAGGTCAGTAACATGAGAAGGAAGCAAAACCTCTGCAATTTGTATTCTAGCTGAGATTTTTGATGAAAGCATACAAGATGATGATTAGCTATCTTTACTGCTCAGAAACTGAAAAGCATCAATATCCATAATTTGCAGATTATTGACTTAATTGTTTGTGGATATTTCACAGAAACTTGTGTCCCTTATGTAACTGATTATGGCTTATGCCAGGATGTGAACGGTCATAAAATAAGGCAACATCCATAAAAACATTTTAGTGAGAGCCTGCCAACCTCAAGGGATGATTGATATTTTGTTCAAGTGGTGTCGGTTTTGTTCACACTGAAAATGCCCATCTCCATGGGGAACTTGGATTTGTACATTTAGGACACTAATCTGAGAGGGTAGGAGAGAAGAAAGTACATTCTTCTCTGGTTAGCAACCAGCAGCATTAGGACAAAGACCCAAAAACTTTAATTAAAAAAGCATAATTTGTTTGTTTGCCTTTATTTTCTCCTTAAACAATAGTAGCTTCAAATATAATTCTACTGAATGGTGTTGGTTTCCCTTTTGTTTTAGGAGGAGAACGGACACAGTTACCCTGTGAACATGTAGGATCCATGTTGAACAGCTAACGAGCCCTAGAGATAGAACCAGGATTTCCTCCGCTGGGTCAGTTACATGCAGCCGGGCTTTTAGCAAAAACTAGCCTTCTGTCTCCTTCCTTTCATGGGCAGGGTTACATTTTGTTGTGGCACAAAGAAATCCTTCCCTCCCTTGTTCACAAAGCCCCACAGCACTGGCTCTCCTTTATCACTGCTCTTTTCTTTCTCTGAATGCTATAATTTTTTTATTTACATAAGAATTCTTGTAGATGTTTTATTTACATATGCATTCACTCATTTTGGTTGCGTGAAAGGAAGTAAGGAAACCCTAAACCCAAAAGCACATTTTTACAAAAACTAAAAACCATCCCTGTAGCTTTCAGTGTCCCAGAAAGTAACTCTAATCTTGCTTTTATTTGTCTTAATTGTTGGGTATTACTTCATATCTTGGGTAGAAATCCGGCGGGTTTTCAGTGTCTTTCCAAGCATCAAGTTTGATGCTATGTAGTTTTGTTCTGTGAAGATGAGGAAGAAGAGAAGGCTATCATTTGAAGAAAGGCTCTCTGATGCTGCTCAATTATTACAGTGGATCATCAAAGAAAAAAAATAACTGTGTTGAGCCCCATATGAGTGACCATAATAGCTTTATCTATGAATTTTTAAGATGTGACTGGTGAAAAGCAAAGGATATTCTTTTAGGACGATCAAAAAGGTATCTTAAACATTACTCATGATTTAAATAAATTCTGACCTTTTTTTAAAGAATATCCATTCAATCTACAGAGTTTGAAAATTCAGATTGGCCAGTATGACATTAATTTATAGCAGAAACTAGAGCCTCCATGTTTTTTCCAATATTATAACTTCTGGGGGTGGGCGTGGGGGGTGGGGGGAGAAGGGGGTTGCAGGGAAAGGCCTTGTTGAAAGTTTCAAAGTCATGTCTCAAACAAAAGACTTACTTAACCTTGCCCAAAAAACCTTCTGGTTAGTTTTTATGGTGCAGGAATGTGCAAAATATACTGTTCCCATTTTTAAAAGGTGTACTGAATAAAGAGACAATTTTGTCCTCTCAGACTTCTCATGTGATTGAAAATGGTGGCTTCTCAGAATTTAACCCGTAAAATATTGGAATCTTCCAGACAAAATTTTACTCACTTCTTTGTTGTTGTTGTGTCAATCCGTATCAATCGGAGTTCCTATCGTATCCAGGTAATTAGGCCAGATGTGAGTAATGCAAAAAAAGACTGGGACATAGACCCTCTTCTGCAAGATGTTTGTGGGATCCTTTGATGACAAGCCTGTTAGGGACAGACACTACACAGATTGGAGGAGCTGGATAGTCCTCCTGGAGACAGTGTGTCAATCCCAGCAATCTGCTCCTTTAAGTTCTTGAAGATAGAAGGCTGTGTCTACAGTAGAAGTTCAAAACATGTTAACTGTTACTAAGTTCTAGTGCTCAACATGCCATTAAACACATTTTATTTGACTCATTCTTTACATTATTCCTAGAGAAAGCTGCATTCCTAAAGAAGGTTTTATTTGCATTATTTGGTTTACTCCAAAATCTTTATGTTAGTTCAGATTGTAAAAGTACTTTTAATTCATTGGAATTGCAGATTTGTTATTCCAGTCTGAGTGGTGAAAGGGTCCAGAACCTATATCACCTGCTCAATTTTTGGATCATGTATCTCTCATTTAACATATCCACCGGCAAGTTAGCTAAGGAAGACCAGCTGTCCATGCAGGTATCCCTAGGACATGAACATCATTAAGAAAGAAGGTGTAACACCTTATCCACAGATTTTGGCAGCTGGAAGGAAATTTCAAAATCATCCAACAATCTCATTCTACATAAAAGAAAAGTCAAAAGAGAGAAATTTATCTTACTTATCCACAGCACAAGAAGCACAGTACAATAATAATAAATAGCAGAAACTTTGTGCCTTGTATAGTGTTCAGCATTTTGTACACATTATCTCATTCTTACCATAAAATCTGAAATGGTGCTAATTTGCGTGCTTTTGCAGATGAGAAAATTGAGACTGTTGGAATAACTCGCTCAGGTTCCATAAAAGTAGAACCACAAGGCAAATCTAACTCCAAAGCCTAAGTTCTCTTCCCCACCCATTATTGCTACCACATATGATTTTATACTACATACAAATAAAAGGGTTGAATTTATAATATTAAAGATTTTCCATGTTGGTGAATGGAAAGAGAGATTAAGGGCAGGAGGGAGGAATGGAGGATGGAAAAAAAGATAGAAACCCAGTTCAAAATATTCTTGACTACTTTAACTTCCACAATTTCTAATTGGCATCTTTTGCTTTCGGTCAAATATTATAATTTTTAAAACCAGGTTCTACCAGATCATCATTCAGTGACTCTTTAATTGGTAAGCTTGGAAAATTAAGTAGCAGGTCAGTAAGAAAAAAGTTATTCTGTAATACAAAAATCTTCCTAATACTGATCTAAAAGTATTAATACTGGTACTTCACCAAGGACTAGAAAAATCACTTTAAAACTTCTGCAGTTATGTAAACATTACAAACTTTAAAATTCAATAATCTAAATATACCTTACAAATCAAATGCATTACCTTCTTCACAATGGATGAACACCACATTTTACAGAAATTTCTTAACTAAAGGTATTTAAAGAAAAGCCCCTTAGCCTAAATAATTGAGAACTTTATACATGGATAAATGCATTTTTTATTTTTGTTTTTTAATATATTTTTAAACTAATATTTTGTTTTCTTTATATTTATTCTAGTGTACATTTATAAAATACGTAATATATTAATCTCAAAAAAATCCACAAATTCTTCTAGTAATTTTTTATGATAAAATCCATGTAGCATATTATATATTATATATTAAGATTTTATTATGATGTAAAGCATTGATGAAAAGTTTGCCATAAATAATAATTGGTTTTTCTCCCCCTCAAGTATTCTTTATAAAGCATTTTAAAATTGTCAAATAGGGTGCTTGGGTGGCTCAGTGGTTAAGCGTCTGCCTTGGTTGGGCTCAGGTCATGGTCCCAGGGTCCTGGGATTGAGTCTCACATCAGGCTCCCTGCTCGACAGGGAGTCTGCTTCTCCCTCTCCCACTGCCCCTGCTTGTGTTCCCTCTCTTGCTGTGTCTCTCTCCGTCAAATAAATAAAAAATCTTTAAATAAATAAATAAATAAACAAATTGTCAAATAGGTTTCAAATTTACTATTATTGTTAGGTTTAAATAAACTATTTTAAAATTACACTATTATTGCCGTTATTTAATAATTAGTTATATTCCTTACATTAAGTACCTACTATGTGCATGACCCTGAGGAAGGAAGTATAATATAGTTGAATACAGGAATGAACATACGGCTTTTTTCTCCCCACCTTTGGGAGTCTATTTTCTGGGTCTTAAAGTTTTAAATATTTTAGGTTTATAGTGATGTAAAGAGACAATGACAAAACCAGTGACCAATCCTTTATCATTTGTTTCAGTTCAGGCTTTATCTCAAGCCAGATTTTTCACAAAGTTTTCTTATTAAGAACACTTAATTTACTTGGCCTTATAGGCTTAGTTTAGAATGCTCCCCTATAAAAGAACTGAGATCATTTAAGAACATCTGACCCACAATGTTATACATTTAGAAAGCATTTTATGAAAGTCAGACCAGCAGTCCTGTGTTATCTTTAATTCCATCCATATTTTGGTCAGATATTCTCCATACAAATTTTTTTGTGGTTCTTGTAAGAGCAAAACAAATATTTTTTCTTGAAATAACTTCTTAGATAGCATTCTTTAACAGGATTAGAGAGATCTTAGCTGTAATTTTGACAGTTAAAAGATGGGCAGGCTTACATCAATTACATGGAGAGAAAGACCACATAACATGTTGGAAACAACCACACCTAAAGGTCAATGGAATTGAGATTTCTTCACCTAGAAAAAGGAGAATACTGGGAAAGAAGGCTAATGATTAATTATCTTCAGGAATATGCAGGCTATTCAGGAAGAATCCAGATACCTTCTTCTTTTCAAGTAAAGAAAAGATAAAGAGTAAATAGACTGAAATTTTAAGAAGAGAAAATTTAATTAGAAATAAGATATAATGTCTTGATGCTAAGATAATGAAATACTGTAACAGATTAAATAAAAAAGGTATTTTGAAAACTCTCTATTAGTTAAGGCTTTAATCCATCTAGGAGCTGAGAAGTGAACCAGACAAACTCAATTCAACAAAATAATCACGTAAAATACAAATTCCCCACAAATAAATTCCCCTTCTTCTAGGATCTCTTTTATTTTATATTAATGATATCTACAGGCCTATTTTTCCCTCTCATATTACATATGTTACTGTTATTTATGGGTGGCTAAGGCCACAAATTCCACCTTAAATGTTTACTTTCCTGTTTATCATATTAAGTGGAGACTCCTCTGATGTGGATCTGATTTTTATTTAGATTACCAGTAATTGTAGACTCCTCCCCCAAATTCCCACTGAAAGGTCTCTGTGGTTAAAAAGAGCCATGACCTCTTATATCAGTCGAAGTTTAGTGAATAAAACAGAAACCAGTCTAGGTATTTCAAACATCAGCATTTTAATTCAGGGAGGGGATCACAAACAAATTGGAAGAATGAGAAGAATATGAGAAGACACTAGAGAGGTACAAGGCATGAGAAAAAACTTTTTCCATTATTTTTTCTTTTTTTTAATTTATTATGTTATGTTAATCACCATACATTACATCATTAGTTTTTGATGTGGTGTTCCATGATTCATTGGTTGCATATAACACCCGGTGCTCCATGCAGAACGTGCCCTCTTTAATACCCATCACCAGGCTAACCCATCCCCCCACTCTCCTCCCCTCTAGAACCCTCGGTTTGATTCTCAGAGTCCACAGTCCCTCATGGTTCGTTCGTCTCCCCCTCCTATTTCCCCCCCTTCATTTTCCCCTTCCTGCTATCTTCCTCTTCTTTTTTTTTTTTAACATATAATATATTATTCGTTTCAGAGGTACAGGTCTATGATTCATCAGTCTCAAACAATTCACAGCGCTCACCTTAGCAGATACCCTCCCTAATGTCTATCACCCAGCCACCCACCCCTCCCAACCCCCACCACTCTAGCAACCCTCAGTTTGTTTCCTGAGATTAAGAATTCCTCATATCAGTGAGGTCATATGATACATGTCTTTCTCTGATTGACTTATTTTGCTCAGCATATCCAGTTCCATCCACGTCATCGCAAATGGCAAGATTTCATTCCTTTTGATGGCTGCATAATATTCCATTATATATATATAGGAATATATATATATATACACCACTTCTTCTTTATCCATTCATCTGTCGATGGACATCTTGGTTCTTTCCATAGTTTGGTTATTGTGGACATTGCTGCTATAAACATCGGGGTGCACATACCCCTTCAGATCCCTACATTTGTATCTGTGGGGTAAATACCCAGTAGTGCAATTGCTGGGTCGTAGGGTAGCTCTATTTTCAACTTTTTGAGGAACTTCCATACTGTTTTCCAGAGTGGTTGCACCAGCTTGCATTCCCACCAACCGTGTAGGAGGGTTCCCCTTTCTCCACATCCCCGCCAACATCTGTCGTTTCCTGACTTGTTCATTTTAGCCATCCTGACTTGTGTGAGGTGGTATCTCATTGAGGTTTTGATTTGGATTTCCCTGATGCTGAGCGATGTTGAGCACTTTTTCATGTGTCTGTTGGCCATTTGGATGTCTTCTTTGGAAAAATGTCTGTTCATGTCTTCTGCCCATTTCTTGATTGGATCATTAGTTCTTTGGGTGTTGAGTTTCATAAGTTCTTTATAGATTTTGGATGCTAGCCCTTTATCTGATATGTCATTTGCAAATATCTTCTCCCATTCTGTCGGTTGTCTTTTGGTTTTGTTGACTGTTTCTTTTGCTGTGCAAAAGGTTTTTATCTTGGTGAAGTGCCAATAGTTCATTTTGCCCTTGCTTCCCTTGCCTTTGGCGATGTTTCTAGGAAGAATTTGCTGCGGCTGAGGTCGAAGAGGTTCCTGCCTGTGTTCTCCTTTAGGATTTTGATGGACTCCTGTCTCACATTTAGGTCTTTCAACCATTTGGAGTCTATTTTTGTGTGTGGTGTCAGGAAACAGTCCAGTTTCATTCTTCTGCATGTGGCTGTCCAATTTTCCCAACACCATTTGTTGAAGAGATTGTCTTTTTTCCATTGGACATTCTTTCCTGCTTTGTCGAAGATTAGTTGACCATAGAGTTGAGGGTCCATTTCTGGGCTCTCTATTCTGTTCCATTGATCTATATGTGTCTGTTTTTGTGCCAGTACCACACTATCTTGATGATGACAGCTTTGTAATAGAGCTTAAAGTCTGGGATTGTGATGTCACCAGCTTTGCTTTTCTTTTTCAACATTCCTCTGGCTATTCGGGGTCTTTTCTGGTTCCATACAAATTTTAGAATTATTAGTTCCATTTCTTTGAAAAAAGTATATGGTATTTTGATAGGGAGTGCATTAAATATGTAGATTGCTCTTGGTAGCACTGACATCTTCACAATATTTGTTCTTCCAATCCATGAGCATGGAACGTTTTTCCATTTCTTTGTGTCTTCCTCAATTTCTTTCATGAGTACTTTATAGTTCTGAGTACCGATTCTTTGCCTCTTTGGTCAGATTTATTCCTAGGTATCTTATGGTTTTGGGTGCAATTGTAAATGGGATTGACTCCTTAATTTCTCTTTCTTCTGTCTTGTTGTTGGTGTCTAGGAATGCCACTGATTTCTGTGCATTGATTTTATATCCTGCCACTTTACTGAATTCCTCTATGAGTTTTAGCAGTTTTCGGGTGGAGTCTTTTGGGTTTTCCACATTAAGTATCATATCACCTGCAAAGAGTGAGAGTTTGACTTCTTCTTTGCCAATTTGGATGCCTTTGATTTCTTTCTGTTGATTACTGTGGCTAGGACTTCTAATACTATGTTGAATAGCAGTGGTGATAGTGGACATCCCTGCCGTGTTCCTGACCTTAGGGAGAAAGCTTTCAGTTTTTCCCCATTGAGAATGATATTCGCTGTGGGTTTTTCATAGATGGCTTTTATGATATTGAGGTATGTACCCTCTAGCCTTATACTCTGAAGAGTTTTGATCAAGAAAGAATGTTGTACTTTGTCAAATGCTTTGCATCTATTGAGAGGATCATATGGTAAGGCATGAGGAAATTTCTACCAGAAGATCAGGAAGCTGCTACCATCTCCAAGGTGATGGCCATTGGCCCACATCACTGCTCAGGTCCAGGCATGGCTTCTGCAGCTGCCAAAGCTGTTGGAATCACATTGCCGCCACAGGGCAAGAAGTCTAGAATCTGAACTCCTATCGTGGCTGCTGTGGTTAATGTTGTTGCTGTTGAAGCTCATAGCCATTTGCATTCACTCCCAGTAACCAACAACTGCTCCTGTTTGAGACTGAAGGAAAGGAAAAATAGCCTTTCCCTTCCCCTCAACTGTCCAGTGAGGAACTGTCCAATCTCACTGCCAAAAACCCAATAGCAAGCTATGTCAAAGGAACTGGGAACATACAGTTTGCAGACTTCCAACCCCAGCAGCATAGAGGACAGTATAAAATGGGGGGTGGATTTCATGTCCTCTTCGGGGAGGACAAAGTGCACATTAAGGGGAAGAGAGGGAATTTGACAAGCTTTGCATTCATAAAAAAACAGTAGTAGGTTTTAGTAGTAGTAGTAGTAGTAGTAGTGGTGGTGGTGGTGGTGGTGGTGGTAGTAGTAGTAGGTTAGTGCTTACTCATTGGCACACCTTCAAGACTCAGTCTTTTACAGAGCCAACAGGCAATGCCCTACAAATTGAAGACACAAAGATAAACAAGCCATTGTCTGTGAAATTGTGAAATTACAGTCTAGGAGGAAGATAATGCTCATTGATAGAAAGTTGACTCACTCAACCCTTCTACCACATGTTGCTAAAGAGACGTGAACTGGTCATTGTTGACTAGTGTTGCATGTAAGCTTTCTGAGGGATCCTGTGTGCATTACTTCATTCATCATCTCAGGATTCTTGTGGATATCATTCAAGACATTGTGTATGATGAAATACATATATGTACATTTTTATATATACACACTTACATACACGTGTATATGTATACCTATAAAAGCTACTTTATTACTCAAATATTTCAGAAACAAGATCAATACCCACTTTAACTACCAACTGCATAATGATGGATTTTGTGTATGTAACTATTACGATTTGGACAGTGAAATTCCACTCATGGTACATCTAATTAGTTTTGTGATGAATCTCTACTGTAAGATACTGCTGTTCAGAATCAGAGCTCTCATGGGGACCTCCAGAGGTCATCTCCTCTATTCTACTAGCCTCAGGAAGAGTTACTTCCAATAATCCAAGACAGAGTTCTCCCCCATGTTCTAAAGAATTACCATGTGTAGCAATTTGATCTACCTCTTCCATAGTAGTTCCCATTTTAATACAAATTATTTTGGAAATCCAGATTCCTTTTAAAGGTATAAAAGCTTTCACCACACCCAATAATTTGAAACTATGTTTGTAGGTTTGCACTACCATTTCAGACTCTTGTTTAACTGAAATCTATTCTAAAACAAATGATCATGGCCAAGTGTATTTGATAAAGTTGCCCTATTGCTGTTCAATAAGGGTTACTCATTTCAGGTTAGCTTTCCTTGGATGGCTTATCCGTGATTAAACAAACTGTTTTTTCCCTTTGATAAACTCCCCTTTGTATAATCATTTTGTGTTCAGCCAAGTTTATTAGGATAAATGATTGATTTAAAATTTTATAAGGTATTTACATGTCGGTCACATCTTCTTGTTGATCTAAATCAGTATTTTTTGCTCATTTCCTAGGTAGATTGCATCTGGTCTGTGGATAAACACCCAGGAGTTGCCCCTCTTTCCAGGCTTTATAATGAGAATATTCTGTCTGATCAGGTGCATGCACCCTGCTGTCATTTGCAGCCTGACCTGTAGGTCAGGGGTGATGTGAGCTTGGCTCAGGGATGCATACAAATCACATCCTCTTGTCTGTCTGTTTTGTTGACTGGTTCTCCTCAGGGTCGTGGCTATCTTAAGTAGCAGCCTGAAGGATAAAGTGCCCTGTCTGAGCTGTAAAACTTCGACTGTGGACCAATTGCATCTGACATACAGCAGCATGAGGTTTGGTTTAGCCTTTGGATTCGGAACAAATCACTGGCTATCAATGGCTGATAGTGACATGCAGTTTACCAAATCTCTCCTTCTTTCTGACAGCTCTACATGGGAAAGAAATGGATCGTTTTTAAGTTGGGGAGTTTATGTTTCGAAATATAAAATATACTCCACATGAATTTTTTTACATGAAAACAAAACTGCTAAATTATCAATTTTTGTAAAGGAAGTATTTTATTTCAAGACTCTAATTTCAACGTGTAATGTCTAGGCTACAAGGGGGCCTGTTTATGACAATTCAACAGGGATCTAGAAACATATGAGGCTGTTAAATGTTTTCAATGAGATTTTGATGTATATAGAAGTTCTAACTTTTCTACTTTCCATTAAATGGCTCTTTAATCACTAAATGTATCCAAAAAGAGAGAAGTTGAATGCCTTTCCAGTGTCACTTCCCCTAGCACCAAAATTTGTTCATACCAGATCAAATTAGAGTTTTTCTCTAGGCTGCACTAATATTTATGGTATGTTGGCATAATTCAATTTTGAAAAATTTGAGTGCTTCTCCCTCTCATATAAAGACATCATATCAGTTGCTATGACAGACACAGAAAAATAAATGATGTGATTGAGGTTCTTGAAATGCTTACAGTCTAACAAGAAAAATAAAACATAAAACAAAGCAGACTGCCATAAGTACTATCAAAAAACAGAAAAATTTATAGGAGCTTAGAAGAGAGTACTCACTTCCAGCTAGACTTTAAGGAAATGGCTCTATTTTCAAAGATGGAAACGTAGAATGAGCAAGGAAGGGCATTCCAGGAGAGAACAGGTAAACCCTTAGGAGTGTAACTTAGAGCAAAGGGTAGGTAAGGAGGTCAAGTGTTAGATGTGATGTGGACACTGTGCTCCAGGAAAAATAATGCACTGATAATTGGTGGGATGCTTTTTAAGCAGGAGAAATTAGAGGTGAAGAGCCCAAATAAGAGACAACTACAATAGGCAGAAGAGAAGGTAATAAGCGCTCAACTAGGGTCATTGCAGCCACAATGAAAAAGAGAAAATGATTTCCAAGAGATATCTCAGAGATGAAATAAATGTGATTTTTATTTAGAAAAGGGGAGTAAAACTTCCCTGAAGTACACTCCCCTGCACACATGTAGGAACACAGAATCATTTGATGTCTTTCCAGGACTTCAACAGCTCACTGAGCAAAGATCTATTATTGGACTCATGACATTGTTAACTTTTCCATCATGCCATCTAGACTGAGCTCCTTCATTATTTGTCTTTATCTCCAGGATGGTATATGCTTGATAAATGATTATTGATTAAATGGATGGATGACTACATCATTTCAGTGATTTGTTTCTGGCTTACTGGAGAATTATGACATCATTGATAAAATAAAAAACACACAGGAAGAGGGGCAGGTTGGTCAAGAGCTATGAGTTCAGTTCTAGACCTCTCTTCTCACATCAGAATCCCAGAGTCATCATGAGACCTCAAAGCAGCTTTTTGAGTCAAGTTTTTGGATTATTTACAAAATCAATTATGCATTAATATATGTATAGTACGTATGTATGTAACATAACATATGTATGTATTCTAGTAACACATTACCCTGAGATATCTAGCTCAATCTCCATGTCCATTGGCATTGTAATTCTCTATTGATATTTACAGTGAAATTACATCATAGTATCAATTGGATGTGAAGAGTGAGTTGAGATAAAAACATGCATCTAAGGTTCTAAAAATTTAGGTTTCAATAGCAAAAGTGAAGGGAAAATCATTCAGCCTCAGAGGTTCTAGATTTAGTTTTTATAAATGCAGACTAAATTAAAACAATTTGGTTCTCAATCCTCCATGTCATCTAGTTTTCTAATGTTGTGTATTTTCAGCAAACTACTCCCAAACTGTTTTGTGTGTGTGTGTGCTACATGTCAGGATAGATTTTTTAAAAGAATATGAAGAATGTTTATAAGAGAAAACACTTGATACTTTGTATTCAGGACAGGTTCATTAAGTATGTTTTTAAGTCCAATTTGTATCTTTACAGTTTTATCAGCTTTGGTATCAGAGCTCTATTAAATGAACTTACAAAGTTGTATGAGTAATGCTAAGGCATCTATATTTTTCAGGGTCTGGAAATACGGTAGCTGTGTTCACTCTGGAGTCATATGTCAATTCTGAGAAAGGAGAGAGAGAAGGAGGGGAGAGAGAGAGAGGGAGAGATCTGTGTTGTGTTACAAGATGATCTGTAAGAATGAATTCATAGGTTACATTGTTTTCTGGCTTCCCATTGAAAAGCACAGGCAAAAGACAAGGGGAAATACTGAGGTAGCTTTCCCTTGAGGCTACTGAGGGCTTTCTGTCACCACCTGGCCCTCTTTGTCCTAGGTTCTAGTAACTTCTTTTTCCCCTTCAGGCTTAGGGGTGAGAATGATGCCTTTCTAGTTTCTAGTCCTAGGGCAATCTAGTCCTTGAATATTTAGTCCTAGCCACTACCCCTTGTAAACACTGTTTCTTTATAAACTGTCTCTTCATTAAACCCTTCTTGAATTATCCCCATTTAACTATACTATCCCACTCCTATCAGGACACTAATCTATACAGTAGTCATTAGAGATGGAATGTATTGGTTTCAAGAGCTTTTTCAATTTTATTTATATTAAAATTACACATATATTCAAAGTTTTGGGGGCTTTAACCTATGAGTAAAATTGCTAACAAAATGCCCCTTGTCAGTTCATCTTGAGGAGAAAGGGGAATTATTAGAAGAATCCCAAACAAATTTGTGCCAACTGAAGTCCCATATTTAACTATTAATCAGCTAATTGTTTAGGCACAAAATGCACCCATACTGAAAAAAAGCAAAGTTGAGAATAGACAATTAAATTGTAAGATATGATATTCTTAAATACAATTCAACATCATATAGAATATCATTTAATTTCTCAATTTTGAGATGCTCCAGACTTTTGTACTCAATCCTCTTCTCTATTTCATTCATTCTTTTTGATATTTCAACCAGTCTCCTGACTTTAAATATTATCTGAACTCTTATTTCTGGATAGCATGGAGTGGGTAGCAGAAGACCAGAATTCCACCAAGAACAACTATGAAACCAAAGAAAAGACATCAATAATCATCTTTCTGAGGCCAGCAAATTGCTGCTGAGGCAACAGGAACTGAAGGTGCTAAAACCTGGAAGAGGTAAGAACTTCCTAGAAGTGAGCTGACTTCCTTAGCCATTTACTTTGGCCCACTTGTCAATTCTGAGCAAGTAAGAGGCTTAGAATTAAGCCTTTGTATGCATAGGGGGCCATTTCTAGAAGAAAAGGAAATTAGCAGTGATTTGGCAGAGACTTGAGGAAACTTCATGCACAGGCACTGCTCCAGTCACATGGGGGTCTTTGATGTTCAAGATATTTTTCAAATTCTAGTGCTGAATGGAGCAAGAGACCTAATACTTAAGCAGAAAGCCTTTAAAAAAAAAAAAAACAGAGCAGAGCTTTCAGCAGCCTCACAAGGCAAAGATTAGAGTTTGAGACCTGCCAGTGGGGACGGAGGGGTGGGCTAGAGATAGATTGAGCCTTACTTGGGCTGTCAAACAGCCTGACCGGTCACCATGCTATTAGCCTAAGCAGGGGTGAGGTGAATCCTCTCTGGAGGATATAACAATATCTGCAGCTACCATAATGTGTGTGTTTTCAAAAAATTTACAATATCTAGCATTCAACCAAACATTTCTAGAAATGCCAAAAGAAAGTAGCACATCATTTAAAGAAAGAGAAAAATAAAAGGCAGCCATTAGAAACCAACCTTTACAGGATCTAGATATTGAAGTTAGATGAAAAATGATTTTTAAATAACTAAATACCATCTCTACTGATTATTCTTAAATTTATATCATCAGCCTGTATATCTCTCTTGGGCTCCAGACTTATATAGAGAACTATCTACTTCACATCTTCTGTTAAATGACTAATACATATTTCAAACCTAACATGTACAAAATAAACCTCCCGATTCTATCACTCAAAACTTATTTCTTCCCTAGTCATTCCC
The DNA here is from genome assembly GCF_003265705.2 of Callorhinus ursinus. Classification (NCBI taxonomy): domain Eukaryota; kingdom Metazoa; phylum Chordata; class Mammalia; order Carnivora; family Otariidae; genus Callorhinus; species Callorhinus ursinus. The sequence goes on from NW_027397068.1 coordinate 19,440,437, forward strand.
ATTTCAGTAAATAACAACTCCATCTTTCCAACTGTCCAAGCCGAAACTAAAATCATTCTTAAATCTCTTCCTTTCATACCCCATATCAAATACATCAGAACATTCTATTTGCTTTCTTTCAGAATATACCTATAATCCTACCATGTTTTGCTGCTTTCATTGCTATTGGTCTGAGCTGCAATCCTCTCTTGCTTATATAAGTGCAATAGCCCCCTTCTCATCTCTTATATCTGCCCTTGCCCTCAATGGACTCTTTTCATTACAGAAGCTAGAATAACCCACTTGATACAGAAGTCAGATTGTGTAACTTCTCTGCTCAAAAACCTCCAAAGATTTCCTGTATAAATGAGAAGGAGCTCCATTATTCTATAGTGACAACCAACCCCCAAATCTCAGTACCTTAAACAACAAAGGCTTATTTCTTATTCATAGTACCTACTTATTATAGGTGAGATGAACACTCTACTTCATATCATTTCATCTTAGATACCCCAGGACTAGGTCATTATAGGAGCTACTAACTGTAACATCTTCAGGCACTGTTTAGAGGAAAAGAAAAGGAAGGCGAGGCACACATGAGCTACCCAGAGTAATGATGTCATTGCTGTTCACACTCCACTGGCTAAATCCAGTCCCTTGGCAATCCAAAACTTATATGGTCTACAACACTCTGCATTGTCCTCCTCCTGCATCCCTTTAGCTTCTCTCATGCTATCTTACTATTCTTGCCCTCACTCACCCTGCTCCAGTTGCACTAGTCTAACTGATGTTCTTCAAACATACCACATGAGCTCCTGACTTAGAACTTGCTGTGCCTTCTGCTTGGCACCATCTTCTTCCAACAATCCCTTCCCCAGCTTGTTCAGGTCTTTGTTCAAAGTTGCCTTCTCACAAGGCCTTTCCTTACTATTCTATTGTACATTTCAGCTCTTTATATCTCCCCCCATTGCTCTCTATCCATTTTCTCTTCTTTATTTTTTTCTAAAGGACTTACCATCATGAAATGCTATTTATTTTACTTCCTTACAATGTGTCTCCCCTCACTAGAATATAAGCTTCATGAAGGCATGTTTTTTTTTCAACTAATTTATTCCCAGTACCTACAAGAATGTCCGATACATAATGGATGCTAAATAAATATTTGTTGCATAAATATAGTGCACTGTTTTTATTTTTATAGGGCTTTAAAATCTACAAACCCTTCTGAGATACATCTTCTCATTTAATATTTACAACCACTTACAGACGTACTAGCATGTGAATGTATATATATTTAAAAAAAACTTGCCTTAATATGATGCCAAATGTGTAACTTGGGCAAGTGTAGTTTGAAGTACCCGGTGATAATCACCAAGTTTAATATAATGAAAAATGGGTAAGAGAGATGGCTCAAATCATCTACTGAAATGTAAATATTTTACTGCCTGCACATCTCTAATAAGAATTGATGTGGTGTGTCATCTGTAATTTAATCACGAGCATTACATCTTGATAGTAAACGAGGATCACTAGACTATTCCCTATAAAGTTAGATTACTACACATACAAAATAGACACTGAATTTGGGTAGTATTTCAGGTGTGACATAAGATGATAAATGGAAAGAATTCAAACTTAACATAGCACTCTTATAGCTGATGCTATCATGCCTCTAAATTTTAGTGCTTACTGTACCACATCACCTGTCCAGTCCAACCTTGCCCTGCATATCTGGCCATGGGAACAAATTAAGCTCTGAGCTTTATTTCTGGATTTAAAATTATTTTATTTACTTGATGTATTATTTTCATTGTATTGAGGAATTTTATCAGGATTAATGATATAATAGCAGTAAAAATAATTGGTCTAAGCAACTGCACTCTAAGAGAACCATAACTTATTTATAACTATAGATTGGGATACTTCAGTTTTTGAAATATCTAGAAAGAAATTTGTTTTGATTTTTACTAAAAGAAGTCTTTTAAACAAAGTTGGTGTGTATATTGTGAGTAAGGGCTCTTTGTTTATTTCTTTGACTCCCTGTACACAACAGAGTAACAAAATCCATCTAAATGCAAAAGCTGGACAAAAAATGAACACACACACCACATATTTACCAGGTTATTATGATCTTCTGAGGAGTTAATGATTTGTTTCATTGTTTTACTGTTACACAAAGCTTATTTTTGAGCTATAAAAACTAGACAGCAATATATATGACATTAAACAGTTGATATAAGAGAGATCAGTGGTTTATAGTCTATATAGGCCACAACTTTGTATGCAAATGAATAAATAAGAAATTAAACAAAATATTCCTTCTTGAATCAAGTGGAAAATTAAATGATTATAAGAAAATACTGCACAATGAAGGTTTCCCTATGGTTCTTTTTATATCTAGAATTTTGCTGCTGTAGTAAGGGTTACATGAGCATCAGGACCATGGACAGCATCTTTGGTTGCATATGAATGCATGTTTCTATAATAGAAATTAATAGTGGATCCTTAAAAATGCATTATAAGCAATGTTATTTGATGTTTGCTCTGTTACCAATAAATTAAAAATGAGTTATTATTATAAAATCCCTCACACATTCAGAGGACCTTGAAGTACTAACGTAACAGTTTCTTTCTTGAAGGGATATCAAACCACATTTTCCATGTTCCCATACATAAGAATGATCAAATAACCACTTTTAGAGGAAGATTATTTGATTTTCAACAAAAGAAAGATCTGGGTCATCAAGTGTTTTCTAATTTGGTTTTGGGGGGGAGGTGTGAGAAGAAGGGTGTCACACATTATTTCCTCTGCTTCTTTCACCACCCTTTATTTGTAGGAACACAAACAGGTTCATATACATAAAATGATTTCAGATTACTTCTTTTCAAATTGTGCATCTATTACACTTTTTCTTGCATTGATCTTATGATGCGGTCTTCTGATCTTGGTTCAAATTGAAAAAAAAAAAGTGAACTTGTTCTGAACTTACAGAATCAGGTATTCTAATCACAGGTCCTGGGTAGAGAAGCTGATGTTTGATAATCTTCACGGCAGAGCTGGTGGTGTTTGCTTGAGAGCAAGTTAGCATTAATGTATTTGTCCTCACACTTAATTCAAAGCATCTTACACAGACACCATTAATGGTATTTTGCTAGCACTTTCAAATGACTTCTAATGTAATTTAAATCAATTCAATTTAACAGCCATTTATTGTGCAAAGATCTGCACTTTGTGTGTTTTAGGTGATACAAAAGGTTGTTCCTTATCCTAAAGAATATTTTGGTCTATCGAGGAAAATGGATGTAGGCCTCCCTCACATTACATAATGGAGATATTTTTAAAGTGCTATAAAGGAGACTCACCATAGTTCTAGGGGAGCACAAAGGAAATGGATGGATTCTGATGGGGATTTTAAAAAAACAACAGGAGAAGTTTTAAGAAGCTAAAGATTTAAAGGAAAAATAAGATTTCAATAGCCACAGATATTGGGGGTAGGGAAATTAGAAGAAACAGATTCCACGTCTGATATATGGCATGAAGGTGCAGAAACAATAGTATACAGAATGTGGAGGAAACAGTAAGTCATCTTGTGTAAGGCACACTGGGTGGGAACCTGACTATCCTAGAAGATACACCTGAGGAGGTAAATTGGACCAGACAAGGGAAAACTTTGAACACTCAATTAGAGTTTGAGTCCTATTCTCTAAACAATGCAGTTGCCAGTGGTTTTTGAAGGAACTTTTGATAAAAATAAGCCTAGCATGGCATGAATTGGGGAGGCAGGAGAGAATTTCGATGTGGAAGCTGAAAGAGAAGTTTTAAAAGCGCCTGTGATTTTGTAAAATATTGTAGAGGGCAATTTTCAGATGTAAGAAATGCCAGAAGAACGGGTATAGATAAGAAGATGATGACTTCAATTTCAGACTTTGTGGGGTTCAAACTGCAGCCTAACACTTCTGCAGAAACAACTAGTGGGCATTATAAAATAATTATCTCCAGGGGAAAATAATTTATCGCAAATATTTTTTAGATAAATTTGTTTGTTTCTTAAGAAAAAACAAGTTTGTGCCATTTTTGGAAATTACCCATAGAGTTTACCAATTAAAAATAATTATTGGTACTGGATATTTTGATAGAAGCTTTTTTTAAAAAAAATCACTTTTTTTTCTTTTCAGAAAAGTGATGCAAGCTCTATTGTAAAATTTTTGGAAATTCATATTAAAAAATAAACAAAAAAATTCACTTCATTCCAGAGCTCAGAGGCAATGACTGCTGACTGATCTTTTGGTTTGTGTGTTCAAATATCTGGCCATGGATAAATGTGTGTGTGTGTGTGTGTGTGTGTGTGTGTGTGTGTGTGTATGAACGCACATGTACATGTATTTTAAATAAAAATAGGGTTGTAGAATTTTGTGATCTGCTTTATTCACTTAACACATTATGGTATTTTTTCATGTCATTAAATTATCTTTTGTAGCCTATTTTTAAAAATTAATAGACTTTTTAGGGGAAGTTTTAGATTTACAGAGAAGTTGGGCAGGAAGAACAGAGTTCCCATACACCCCCAGTTCCCCCACATATTTAGTTTCCCCTATTGTTATCTTTCATTAATGTGGTACATTTTTATAATTGATGGACCAATAGTGATACATTATCATTAACTAAAGTCTATAGTTTACCCTAAGGTGCACTCTTTGTGTTCTATGGATTTTGAAAAATGCATAATGTCATGTATCCACCATTATAGTATTATACAGAACAGTTTCACTGTCCTAAAAGTCCCCTACGTTCCACCTATTTATCCTTCTCTCCTCTCCCCTAAAACTTTTCACTATATCTATAGTTTTGCCCTTTCCAGAATGTTAGGTAGTTGAAAGTATATACACTTTTCAGACTGGTTTCTTCCATGTAACAATATGTATTTAAGTTTCCTCCATGTCTTCTCGTGGCTTGATAGTTTATTTCTTTTTATTACTGAATAATACTCCATTGTGTGGATGTACCACTGTTTATTTATTCATCTATGTAAACACATCTTGGTTAATTCTAATTTTGGCAATTATTGAATAAAGTTGTTATGAACATCTGTACATAAGTTTTTTGTGGACCTAAGTTTTCAGTTCATTTGGGTAAATACCTAGAAGTATGATTGTAATATCCTATGACAACACTATGTTTAGCTTTGTAGGAAACTGCCAAACTGTCTTCCATGTTGCTGTACCATTTTATAGTCTTCTCAGCAATAAATGAGAGTTCCTGTAGCTTTATATCTTCATCAGCACTCGGAATTGTCAGTGTTTTTGGATTTTAAGCATTCTAATAGGTATGTGGTTGTATTTCGTTGTTGTTTTAACTTGTATTTTCCTGATAACATAGGATGTGGGGCATCTTTTCATATGCTTATTTGCCAGCTGTATGTCTTATTTGATAAGGGTGCACATTCAAATTCTTTACTTAGTTTTTAATTGGGTTGTTTGTTCTCTTATTCCTAAATTTTAATAGTTCTTTGTATAATTTGGATACAATTCCTTTATCAGATATGTATTTTACAAATATTGTCTCCCACTCTATGTCATGTCTTCTCATTCTTTCTTTTTTTTTAAAGATTTTATTTATTTATTTGAGAGAGAGAATGAGAGACAAAGAGCATGAGAGGGAGGAGGGTAAGAAGGAGAAGCAGACTCCCTGCTGAGCAGGGAGCCCGATGCGGGACTCGATCCGGGGACTCCAGGATCATGACCTGAGCCGAAGGCAGTCGCTTAACCAACTGAGCCACCCAAGTGCCCCCTCTTCTCATTCTCTTAATACTTCCTTCACACAACAGAAGTTTTTAGTGTAACAGAATCCAATTCATCAATTTTTTCTTTCATGGATTGTGCCTTTGGTATTGTATCTAAAAACTCATTGCCAAACTCAAGGTCACCTAGATTTTCTCCTAGAGGCTTATTTTTAATGGTTCCATAATATTCCAAAAACTAATATTAATCCTCTATTTTTGGTCATATAAATTGTTTCCAATCTTTCACTGTTATAGGTAATGCTGTGACAAGTATCTCTTTTGCTATATTTTTGTTTATTTCTTTAAAATAAATAATTATTTCTTTAATTATTTATTATTATTTCTTTAAAATTATTATTTCTTTAAAATTATTCCATAACTATTTTTTTAAAATTAATTCCTAGAAGTAGAATTCCTGAGTGTGGCAGAAATTGAAGTTGGCTCATCAATATCTAATCCAACCTCTTTCCTGAATGCCTCCTGATACTGCAAAAGCTGAAAAGCTGTAACTTACTTTTCTGGAACCCAAGTCAGCTAGAGTTCTAGATGTTATCCATATTCTGCTATCAGTTCTTGAATTCAGAACTAGTAGAGAAAATAAGCTTGAGGTATCCACAAGTAAATCACTAGTGACACAGCAAAAGTGACAAGATTCTAGAGTTAACTCCAAGTGCAGCATCATCCCACTTTGACATATCAGGTCAGTGGCTTGCCCTTGGTGACCAGTTCTACAGTGTGTCTTAAGAGTTATTCCTGGAAGGGCACCTGGGTGGCTCAGTTGGTTAAGCGACTGCCTTCGGCTCAGGTCATGATCCTGGAGTCCTGGGATCGAGTCCCACATTGGGCTCCCTGCTCAGCGGGGAGTCTGCTTCTCCCTCTGACCCTCTTCCCTCTCGTGCTCTCTATCTCTCATTCTCTCTCAAATAAATAAATAAAATCTTTAAAAAAATAAATAAATAAATAAAAGAGTTATTCCTGGAAGCCCAACCTCGAGTCTCTTTATTTGCCACCAATTTAATTGTCATTTAATTGTCTAATAACCTGATTATTAGAATAAAAGTTTAGCAAGGTGGCGAATAATCAAGGAAATACTAATCAAAATAAATGATACTAATTTCCAGCTTGTAGAGATCTAACTAATGATCACACTTTATATTAGCTTGAGTATAAAAGAATGGATAAATTCAAGAATACATGCTACACCTTTTTCTTGTTACATACATACATTACATTAAAACATACATTAGAAGACTTAAACCAAATAATATTTTACACAAGAACTCCATTTATGGACATTTGAATTCTTTAAAAGTTAAAGATGTGCACAAATAAGTTTGTTCAAGGTTGTTGATTATGGTCATATTTATAATAAGAAAGGTACAACTAACAAAAATTATCAAAAATATGATAACAATGTATTAGAAATTTTTGGATGTTTATTGAGCAGACATTCTATCCTTCTTTCATGCTAAGTAGAACCCCAATTTGATTCAGGTACGGGGCATCCAGGAGCTTCTGTGAGGATGAGCCCTCTCTAGTCAGATTTGCGAAGCTTGTCAGAATGATGCCATTTCTATTGAGCGATTTTAAATGAACATGTGACAGGTTTCTGACCAATGAAACATGAGAACTAGTCTGCTGCGGTTTCCCTTGCTCTTATAAAAATCATTAGAGATTTTCTGTTTTCTTCTAGTTGGCATTGATGTGTCTACATGCAATGCCTAAAACCATGCCAATGTCTTGGAACCATGAGAACATCCAGTCTAACACAATAAGCCCATATGCTGAGAATAGAAGAACAGGGAAATGGAGAGAACTTTGATGCTGTTGTTGAGTTGCTGGATTAATCCACTTGGAACAAGTCCACAAGACCCCTTGGTATGTGAAATAAGAAGTATCCTTATTGTTAAGGCCACTTTTAATTGGTGTTTCTGTTTGACCTTGAGTCAAAATAAACTAATTGAAACAAATGTTTACATAAGTTGTAGTATAACCATTAAAAAATTATGCTCATTAAAATCTGTTTCAAAAGTTATTTAGGGGAGCCTGGGTGGCTCGGTCAGGTAAGCCTCTGACTCGCTTTGGACTCATGTCATGATCTCATGGGTTGTGAGATTGAGCCCCGTGTTGGGCTCCCTGCTCAACAGGCAGTCTGCTTGTCCCTCTCCCTCTGCCCCTCCCGCCACCTGTGCACTCTAGTGCTCTCTCTCTCTCTAAAACAAATAAACAAATCTTTTTTAAAAAGTTATTTAGCAATATATCTTTATGATATGTTAACAAATTTTTTAAGAAAGCTCTTTTGAAGCATGTTATGGAATCTTTACAATATCATCCCTGTATTTATAGATGAGAAAAATAAGATTGAAGGAGGATAAGGGATTTGCTTGGGTTCAGACCACTAGTAAATGGTAGATTGAGGAATTGACCTCTGGCAGTCTGTCCCTGACTCCCTTCATTACCTCTGGGCATCCTGTCTCGCACTCTACCATATATCTCTAAAAGTAGGTGTGGTATGATCCTGTTTTTGCTTTATGGATATTACACCTATATAGATGCACATATAGGCATGGAATAAATGACAGGAAGTAAACACACGGAAATTTGAGGAAAATAGTCATCTATGGGTATTGAGATTGTGGGTGATTTTCATTTGATTCTTTGAGCTTTGCCTTATTTTTCCAGATATTCTATAATACACAGATATAACTTTTATATTAAATAACAAGTCAGATGAAATGTTACCTAAAAAATGTGGATGTCAGATGGAAGGTTCATATTTAAGAGAAAAAGACATTTTGAATAAAGTTAACTTTTTATAACTTTGAAATGATAGGTTTTAAAAATTATTACATAAAACATAAAATTAAACTCAAGACTTGCCAAAAATGTATTTACAAACTGAGAATAATTATATATTATCTGGAAATTGGAGAGATGGGGAAAACACATTATAAATTTACATATATTGAAATACATATTTTTATTGAGATATATTTGACATACAACATGGTGTAAGTTTAAGGTATGTGATGTAATGTTTTGATACATTTATATATTGCAATGTGATTACTAGAGGCTAACACCTTTGACATCCTATAATTATCATTTCTTTTTTGTGGTAAGAACATTTAAGATCTAATTTCCTAGCAACTTTGAAGTATACAATACAGTATTCCTAACTATAATCACAATGCTGTGCATCAGCTCTCCAGAACTTATCTTCCAACTTCAAGTTTGTACCCTTTGACCAACATCTCCCCAATTCTCCCCCACACCCACCCCCCCACCAGCCCCTGATGCCTGCCATTCTACTCTCTGTTTCTATGAGTTTAGCTTTTTTAGATTCCACATACAATTGATACCATACAGTATTTGTCTTTCTCTGCCTGACTTACCTTGCTTACCATAATGCCTTCATCGTCCATCCATGTTGTCACAAATGACAAGATTTCCTTCTTTCTCATAGCTGAATAATATTCCAGTGTACATATATACCACATCTTCTTTGTCTGTTCATCAATTGATGGAAACAGATTGTTTCTGTGTTTTGGCTGTTGTGAATGATGCTGCAGTGAACATGGGAGAACAGATATCTTTTCGAGATTGTGATTTTGTTTCCCTTGAATATATAACCAGAAGTGGAATTGCTAGATCACATGGTAATTCTATTTTCCATTTTCTGAGGAACCTCTATACCATTTCCCATAGTGGTTACACCAATTTACACTCCCATCAACAGTGCATAAGGGTTCTCTTTTCTCCACATCCTCATCAACACTTCTTCTGTCTTTTTTAATAATAGCCATTCTAACAGCTTTATGTGAGGTAATAGCTCATGAGTTTTGTATATAACACCAAAAGTACATGCAAATAAAAGCAAAAATCAACAAGTGGGACTACAACAAAAGAAATACATATTTATACCGTAATTTTTATAGGCTCTTTTTTTTTTTTGGTAAAGAGTCTTTGGAAAAAACTTTGATGTGCTTATCTCTCGGACAGCAAACTTAATTCGGGCAAGTGTTTGGGAATAAGAGTCACCACCTGAATTATAGTAAAGCCTGTTTTTTCATAACACAATGTCTACTTTAAAAAGTGTAACTTACCGTAACTATTATAACAGCCAACATTTAGATGGTGCTTACTATGTGTTAAGTATTATTCTAAAGTTTTCCACATAATAATTCATTTAACACTCTCAACAACTCTATAAGATAGGTACTATCATTATCCCCACTTCACAGGAAACTGAGGCACGGACAGGTTCAGTAACTTGACTGATGTCACTAACCTAGTAAACAGAAGACCAGGGTCTGGATCTACAAGAAATGAATCTAGGCAGTCTAGACCCATAGTTCTTGATTGTCACGGCTGCATATTGTTTTCTTTGTTATCAAATGGACTTATTTGATTTCAGAAATCAAATGGCTAGTCTTCATATTCACCTAGGTTCATTTAGCAACCTCTGAGTAGTCTTTTTTGTTTTTAAATAGCATTGTCAACAAAGGATTGATACTAAGTGCGTGAGAAATCTGTAACTTCAGATTTACATGACGTGCTAGCTATCAAGGGGTCAAATTAGATACTAAAAATTCAGTGTCCCTAGAATATTAAAGTGCTATCTTAAAACAAATGTAGATTTTTATTTACAAGTCATGTGTGAAGAGTCTATTTTTAAAAAGCAGTACTGTCTTACTGACGTATATCACTTTTTTCAGCAATCAGTTGATCTCGGAGACCCACCACAATTGGGGCAGAGGAATGAAATATATATATTTGAAGTATTCATTCAAGTAGAGATTTAATACGTACATTAGCTATATATATTTATATATTTTTCTTATTCTGCCCCAATTAAAAGTATGTGTATAATATTTCCTTGCGCCCCGGGATAAGCACACATTGAAATACAAAAAGAGCTGCAATTTGCATGTTGCTTTTTCTGTACTGGATTAGCCTCTCAGCTCTTTAACCCAAGCCGTAAATTTAGATGTCTTTGTTCAGTCTGCTTTTTGGTTCAATACACACGGACTGGACGAGCCAAGGCTGCGGAAGGCGCTTTCTCCGCCCCTCTGAGAGCTGCAGGACTGACTCCGTATGCTCCAAGCCAGGGGTAATGTAATGTCCAGAGCTTTATTCACTGAGTAAGTCAACCATCCTTTCAGCCTTTGACTTTCCAGCCGCTGCTAATCTGTAGACCTCACAGAAGTCTCTAGACAGGGGAGATGTGGAACATGTGCTCCAGCAGCAGAAAGAGGCCACCGCACGAGCAGCCAGGCAAAGACCCAGACTTCTCATTTATGCAGCTGGTGCTCCTTGGATGCAGGACCATCGCAACTGCAGGATTGACTATAAAAGTCAGAAATAACCCCCATTCCATTAAAAACTGCAAATAAAACACTCTTATTTAATGCTGCAAACAAGCAATTGTCCCACAGTACAAGTATTTTCCAATCCCTAATAAATGTAACCTTTTTTCTTCTCTTTTGCTCAAGGGGACAAGAAGCTTATGCACATACAAGCACTTCAAAGAATTGCCTCTTTTCTTTTTTTTTAAGCCAGCTTCAGAGTGTTAAATTGTTCAATTAAGGCACAAATATAGTGTATGTGATGATCTTACTGCACTCTTTTCCCCAGATTTATTTACTGTCTAAATGGTGTATAAAAATATGTGTGTATCCATTATCCTTCAAAAATATAGAGAATTCCAAAAACAAATTTTGATCCTTTTTATTCCCCTTGATACTAATGAGACTTTTTAACAATATGCCCGAAAACATTATCTTCAAAAAATATATTTAAGGGCACCTGGGTGGCTCAGTTGGTTAAGCGACTGCCTTCGGCTCAGGTCATGATCCTGGAGTCCCCGGATCGAGTCCCGCATCGGGCTCCCTGCTCAGCAGGGAGTCTGCTTCTCCTTCTGACCCTCCCCCCTCTCATGTGCTCTCTCTCTATCTCATTCTCTCTCTCAAATAAATAAATAAATAAATCTTTAAAAAATACATATATATTTAAGATATCGCAATAATTTTATATGGTGACAGTAACTACACTTATGTGGTAAACATTTTATAATGTTTATAATTGTCAAATCATTGTTATACACCTGAAACATACAATATTGGATGTCAACTACACTTCAATTAAAAAATAAAAATTTTACACATATAAAATTTAAGCCACTATATTTGGTATCTATCCCCAAATATAATCATGGGGGGGGGGGAATCACTATTGTTTGAATATCCCAGTCTAGAACTTAGAATCTTTAGTCAGAAAAGCAGTCTGATTCAAGAAATGTCTATTTGCCACTAATGCTGAAAAAGGGGAAAAAAATGACACAGCCCCTTCCTTCATTAACTCGAAGTCTCCTTGGTAAGGGAAGACACAGATAACAACGTGAGGCAAAAGGACAATCAATGGAGGAAGGTCAGTCTGCAAAATGAATGTACTAGGAAAATCTGCTTTCCATCTACATCTCTACTCTATGGATGCTCACATCATGTGAAGGGAGCAGTGTGGGAATTAAATCACCACCATCTTTTGCCAACAGGGGAGCTTCTGGAACAGGACTTGTGATAGAACTTTCTATGACGAAGACAATGCTCTATATCTGTGCTGCCTTGTCTCATGTGGGTAGCCATCTCCACCTGTGGCTCCTAAGCACTTGAAATGTGGCAACTATAACTGAAGAAATGGATTTTAAATTTTACTTAATTTTAATTAATTTTCTGACTTAAATAACCACATTCGGCTTGTGGCTTTCACATTGGACAGCGCAGTTCCACAAGATGGGTTTGGTATCATTTGAGCAAGACATTGCACTGGCAGCTCTCGTGCTAGAAGGTCGACAACACTGGAGGAGGCTCTGAAAAGGGCACAGCTCTAGAATTTCTCAGAAAATAGTCTCAAAAATGCCCCCTATCAAGTACCTATGAAGTGTATCCACCTGATCAATGTTCCTGTGACTCTAAAAGTAGAATGGTAAATATTAATGTTCTATTTTTCAGGTGGGAAATGTTAAAGCAAACTAGCTAATAATTAAACTTTTTCCAAAGGTACTCATGATTTTACAGGTTCTTTGTTGAAGAAAATAAAACTTTATTTTTTAATGTAAAACACATCAAGCAGACGAGAATATGAAACGTGGTTACAATCAGTTACCCATGAGAAAATATTTTCTTGAAAACCATACCTATTCTGAACATTTCTGCCACAACAATATAGAACTCCTAAAATGAAAGGATGGATTGTAACGTGGCAGATAAGCCTAGCGAGGGCCTGGGGCGTTTATGGCAAATCACTGGCGACAATACTGCTTCCCACCTAGAGACGCCGAAGAATCGGAGCAGTGTTTATCACAGGTCTTCGTGTTCAAAGTACTGTCCTAGGCGTTGTAGGTAAAGTAGAAGAACACGACTCTTGAAGGCTAGAAGAAAGACAGAGTGATGTGAATCTATGGGCTCGCTTTAAAATGCTTCCCTAGAAGCCTCTCCTAATTGAGCCAAGCAAGGAGAGCGGCGGCCTCCCCGGCTCGTGCACGCGCGCAGACATTGTTAATGAATTGTGCCTGTCTCCCTGGTGGCCGTCTCAACACGGGACCCTGCTAGCAGTCTACTGGGGTCCGCACTTGAGCTGAAACCTATTTTCTGAGTCCTGGGCTGCTGTGCATACCTTGGTCTTTCTGAAGTGTGTCATAAAATTGCGAAACAAGTCGCAAGGTCTCATTATGTGTTAAACCGGGGGTGAAAAGCTCCCTGGAGAACCCATACACTTTAGCAAAAAACTTCAAAAGCAAAGTTTTGTTGTTGTTTTCTACAAATTGTTTCTAAGGAGGGACCCCATCTAAGCTCCGGAAACAGCAGCAATTGTGAGTTGGATCAAGGAATCTGTAACCAATGGGTGGGGGGAGGGGAAATCTACAAAGTGAAGTTTTGAGAAACTACAGGTTTTTAGTAAAACAGAAATGTTCTTTCTCTTAAGTCTCTGGTGCCTGTAAGCTTGGGGAACTTCAAGGTAATATTACTAGAACAATTTTTTACAGTAGAAATTATAATTGAAATTTGCTACTACAAGGATAACTAAAACTCAATCATTTTACACTCTCCCATACATGCCTGAGGATACTTGGGTGTAAATAGATTTCTTGGAAGCAGTCACTGACTATAGCTAAATTACATCTTACCAAGTAAATTCATTGGTTTTTTAATTACTCTGCTGATGTCCGCATGCTGTCTTCACTATCTCATAACGAAATGATATCGATTCGATTCCTAACTCTGATACACCAAGGAGAAAAAAGCAGAGACTAGATTTTATTTCGGTCTCTACTTGTCTGAATAACAGCCAAGTATTAAAGTACAGGTACATATATTTTAAACCTGTCTGCGCCATATGTTGTCACCATTTGATCCTTGCTTTACATGGCTCTTTGTGTACAAGCAGTTGAGTAAGAATCACGTGATCACTGCCCTCTACGGAATCTTACACAAGAACAAGAATTTGTTCTCCAGAGAGGACAGCGGAAACGAAATGTTTAGGCAAAGACAGCATTCATAAGTAGAAGTACCCACGTGCAAAACCATATCAAGGAGTGGAACTGAGAGGGAAGGGAACTGTCCTCATGTGGTATGGAATAATTTAAAATTTTGCAACAACTGAAGCAAAATTAAGATAGTCAATTTTGCTTAAAATAAGAGGTAATCTTCTCTCTCAGGGTGACAGCATGGAGAATAAAGTGCTATTTTCTTTTGGAGTTCACCCCATAACTACCGTTCCCTTGCTTGTCAGGAGCCCTTTGAAATTGTTTCTGATCATCTCTGCCGAGAACTTCATTTCCTTTTGGTGGCCTAGTTAGTCATGATGTTGTAGCATGCTGGCAAAGCAAAATGCGGAATTGGAAGCGACTAATCGCATAATTAAAGCCAAAAACCTCAGGTAATTCAGGTCAACGAGGGTTCTGGGTGTCAGTTATCCAGACACTGATCTCAATCCTTCACTTCAATAGAGTGACCCTATTCTTTAATTACCCTTAATTAATAATAGTGCCAGATCTATTAGCCACAACCTCTTAATTTGCTTCTATATGTATTATATATCATTCTAACCATTAGGGTTTCCGTTTTTTGAAAGCCAAATTCTTCAATACTTACCACCATGATTTCACATAGTAGAACAATAAATAATTTTATGTCAACTAATTGCCTGTTTATTGCCTGAGTCTTATGCATAATGAAGCAGCATCTCCTGGAAAGAACTACAGCCAGCTCAATCCTCAGGGGTCAAGTTTTTGTTGCACAGCCATTAACAAGTTGGGTTCAAAACTAAGTTTTCTCTTTCTCGTTATAGCACGAAAGTCCCTTCACAGTCTGGCCCTGGTCTACCTCACACGCCCTACCATCCACCAGTCCCCTGTCCCCGGAGAATCTGAAGTCGCACAAGTCTCTAACAAGAAGCTTCTCTCTGTTTTCTAAACAACTCATGCTTGCGTCCGGCTCTGTGCTTCAGCGTGTGTCTTCCCCTCTACTTGGACAGCTCTCTTCACTGTAAACTTGTACTGGGGCTTTGACATTGATGCTTCTGTGAATCTCCCTCTTTTTTTTTTTTTTCAAAGATTTTGCTTATTTATTTGAGAGTGAGAGAAAGAGCGAGCACAAGTGGGGGAGAAGGGCAGAAGGAGAGGGAGAAGCAGGCTCCCCATTGAGCAGGGAGCCTGATGTGGAACTCGATCCCAGGACCCTGGGATCATGACCTGAGCCGAAGGCAGATGCTTAACCAACTGAGCCACCCAGGTGCCCCTGAATCTCCCTTTTCCTGCACCGTCAGCACTCTATCTGTGTCTCTATTATCTGCCTTACCACACTTACTGTTTAAGTAGTTAAGTCTCTCCCCTCTGCTGCCCCCGAGCCCTTTGAAGGACACCAAGCTGTGGCAAACTTTGGGGAAACATTTAATGAGGAAGAGTAGGATGAAAAGATTTTCTGAGGATTGTGGAATACAGTTCTTCAAGGAACAGTGAGGAACTGAGCTGTTTGGCATTTTAGGGTTCTCAGATTTGCCTAATGCAGAACATAGGCTATTGATTGAGTCCCTGGGCTTTGTGGTGCAGATGTTTCCTTCAACCTCCCAGTTGGAGCTTAACTACAAAACTTTCTGGCAGCCTTTATCTTTGATGCACAGGCACAACACACTGAATGACATTAAGGAATCCATACATGTTTAGAACGAGTATTATTTGAGCAAAACGGAAGGAGGCAGGATTTGAGCTCTAAAAAATAAAACCTTGACCCCAAACTAATTTGTCTGACGTAGACCTAATACTTTGTGTCAGAGGTGACAACAAACTAGCTCAGATGAAATAGTTTTTGTCCTTCTTCAGTGCCTGGGATAACAGTAAGAATCTAGAGCACTTGGTAGTAGGATCCTTCTCCACTTCAGTTCTGCTATAAGACATAAAAGCTGTTGTTTTTCTACATTTTTTATAGAATTTACTTAAAAGGGTGATAAGAGGGGAAATATATAATCCGCTAATGACATTTTTGTGATTTTGCTGCAATATGAATTAGGTGTGTGCATGACGCAGATGGTTTTATTTTCTATGGCACCAATATATGTGGGCTCTATCAGAAGGTACTTTGAATGTAGGTAAATTTCATTGTAATGTAAATTAAAGACGTTAAAGAAATGTAGCATGAACTAATTCAAAATAATAATATAAGGAATGTTATTCCCTATTATTTCCTGCTACATGGAAATAAGGAATGCATGTAATTATGCAGGACTCTTCCAGAACTGAATTATGACTCACTTAACTAGCATTTCATTGATGTCAATTAAAAATGAGTTGCAAAAGTATAAAGATTGCATGGGAAGTTTGGGTACTATTGTAATTAATATATTACTTCCTCTCTATATTTTTGGTTCAGTTTTCATTTATTATTCTCTCTTTTCTTCACACTTCCTCTCAGTAAGACAAGTTCTAAAATCCTAAGTGGTGTATGAGCTATTATGTAATCGTCCTTTTATGGCCTGCATAGACACTACCCTCTAGTACATTCCTTTGTGAAGTAATTTGGGTTACCTTGGATATGAAAGACAGTTCAATTGTAGCACATTCCACTGTGCGGCCAAAGACCCAACAAAAAATACAGAGTCCTGGAATGATCTCTGCAGCAAATTAAACTTCAACAATCCTTCATGAAATGTTGAAGGTTTCCAGCCAGCTAGATGATTTTGGCAACAGTCAGCATGACTTGATTGGAAAAATAGTGTAAAATGTTATTTAGGCTGTTACAGAGGTCGGGTGTTTCTGATGTGACAAATTTTAGTATTTCATTGGTGTTTCAGGCATCTCTGTAACCCCAGCACTTAGGAGCTTTACCACCAGAACAGTTTATCATTTCTCATCTTTCTGCGGGTCGATTGGATGGTTCTTCTGCTGTTTTGGCGGGGCTCACGTGTGCAGTTAGAGCTGGTCTGGGCTGGATATCGCAAAGTGGCCTCACTCCCATATCTGATGGTTAGTGCTGACTGCTGGCTGGGACGACCAGAACTCTGTCACTATATGATCTCTCATTCCGGGGGTTCTACACAGACTGATGGTCTCAGGGTTCCAAGGAGGTGAAGCTAAGTCTTCAAAATATCTCTGGAGCTCTTGCTATTGTAACTTCTGCTACATTCAGTCCATCAAAGCAAGTCAAGGGCAGCCCAGATTGAACAGTGGGGAGAAATAGACTCTACTTCTCAACAGTATGAGCGGCAGCATTACAGTACGAGTGGCATGGACGCGGGGTGGCATGATTCATCAGAGGCCATGATTATTACCATCTACTATGACAGGAATTTCAAAAAGGAAATGGATTTTTATTGTATTAGGTAAGAATAGTGCCTCCTCTGCCTATCTAAAAAGGAATGTCAGTTTGGATTTCAAAAAGAACTAGTATGAAATAGGAGATTAAATTTTATGTACATGTTTTTGCCTGCCATTTTCTGAAATTCATATTTAAACCAGGTTCCTTCAAGATTGCTCCTGATGTGCTGGAGTGGTCCTACCTAAACTAAGAACACAAGATGGTATGAAGTGATGCTTTACCCCATGAGTTACAGAAAGTACTCTCACTAAACAAAAATACTCAGATGGCATTGGCCTTAGATTATGACAGAGGATGTGATGTTTGGAGATATTTTACCATAAAGAAGCAATTCCAAATTCATTGAATTAATGATTTTGCCTGTGTAACATTTATATTAGTTTAACTTTAAGAGGATGGATTTTTAAAAATTGTGCTGGAATGTCTAGTGAGGAGTCTTAAAATGGTAAATGATAGATGCCATTTTTGTGCCCACCTCTTATGTCAACAATGACATGTATCATGAATTGACAATAATCTTTCAAAGAATGAACTGACTAAATTTCTGTAATAAATGTCTTCCAGAAATGACCAGGCTTTATCTAAGGAAAAAGTAACTGATCAAACTTCTATACATAGTACAGAAACACATAGTAACATGTTTTAGAAAAGGTCAATTAAAAATGAAACCATATCTACAAAGTCTTCTAAATTATATGGCTTTTCTAACATAACATATAATATTTAAACAAACAATTTTGCACTTCACATGGACTAATTATGTCATTTTAAAATAGGTTAATACATTAGTCTATTAATTTTAAAGTATTAAACATAGTTTTATATAGACTTTTCAACTTTGAAAAATAGAAAAAAAGCTAATTCTAGTTAATCATAAGAAATGTCCTTTAATTCTGGTGACATGAGGGAAGAGAGATTGCTAATGACTAACATTTAGATTTGTATTTGACTTGCCTTGTTTTCAATTTTCTTTATGTCAAATGTTAAATAATTATAAATGCCAAATCATCAACTAGAATAAAAAGTTCACTTTTCAATCATTCAGTTATTCAGTAAACCAATCTTCGTTGGGTACCAGTATTGCAAAACACCAGATGAGGCAATGATGAACACCACCAAGCCAGAGTTTGGCATTGGGCAACTCACAGCTGTATGATGTCTAAAACTGTTCACTCACATTTTTTAATCATTACTACCAAAGTTCAACTGAGAAATTTAACAGTTTGTGAAACTGAATGCAGTTGCTATTTTCCTCTTATAACCCCGCACTCTCGAAACTCGATTTCATATGCTTGTTTCTCTCCATTTTCTTTCCCAAAAGCTAAATCTTAGAGGAAAGTTCAGGTCTGAAATCTGGTCATAATCATTCAGACTGCTGACCTGCTGTGTCATTTTTAAAAAATAACCAATGCAGAACTCATGGAGAAAATCATTTTCTGTGATGAAACACTTAAAGTCTAGGACCAAAAAGAAAGGCAGTTTTATATATATACATCTGATGTTACTGGCCACCACTCTATTCTGCCACCTCTGAAATGACACCGTGATACCCACACGGAGTACTGGTGAGAGCTGGGGCAATAGACCACCCAGAATCCCTTTACAAGGCTCATATAGGGTTGTTTTTTTTAGGCTAGGAATAAAATCTGGGTGCACAGAACAACAATTTTATCTCTGTGAGGTTAAATGGCCTATACAGGGAAAATGTGCTTTAATACCATGATTTAAATAACTCAATTAGTTAGCCAACACCAAAAAAATATATCTTTTAATAAGGGCTTGGTAATTGTATTTAATTAGGTAAAACAGAGTCTATGAAGCATGAGTGCTATACAAACACTAAGTCGGGGGAGAGCAACATGATTGGATGTTAGGGACATGGAAAGACTTCCTTAAGCAAAGAATATTAAAATGTTCACCAAAAAGAGGGGAAGAGAGATTGTTACCAAGGTCAATAGGCACAGGATGCTATCCTTCTTTTGTGTACACTAAATAGTTGGCAGAACCGCAGAGATTCAGGATGAAAGGCTAAGGAAAGTGAAACTCCTGCCAGTCTGAAATAAGGCAAAGCAAAAAAGAAGGCTTTTGCAGTTGAAGTCAGAGCAGGACACCCGGACTATGGGAGAAGCACAGAGAGGGATAAAGGAGAGCTCCCAAAGAAAAACATCCGTATTTCACTCATTAGCCTAGAGCCAGCCCTCTGTGCCCAAAGGACGTGCCTTTCCCTCTGCAGACCTGACATTCTCTTCAACTCTCAAGCTCTGGAGTCTGGGCTCCACTTCTATGACGTTAATGGTTCCCCATCTGCTTTGCCAACGGAGGCTAATTTTTAACCTTCTCTGCATCAGCAGCAACAGGAATCAGAGTCTGTCATTCAATCCACAGCTCTTCTAGCTAGTGCCATGTCAGGGCACTAAATCAGGTTTTACTGTGTTCGTGTGCTGTGATTCTTCAGCTCCAGCCCTGTTGGTCTCCCCCATGCTTTGATTCTTCAGCTCCAGCCCTGTTGGTCTCCCCCATGAACACACCGTATTCACTCCTTTTACCAGGCTTCGGCTCAGTTTTGTTTCCCTTGATCTCAATGCAGCCTTTTCTTTAAAGTCTAGATCAAGAACCATCTGTCCCATAAAGCCTTCCCCAACTAACCCAGACGGTTATGCTCTCTCCCCACTCTGAGCTCAGTGCTTTCAAAGTCACACCATTAACTCTTAAATTGCTTCACAACTACGAGTCTTATCGTCTATTATTGTCACTTCTGAGGCATGGGACCACGACTTGTACTCTTTTCAATATGTCTACCATACCTAACATAGGCCTACACACAAGAAAGCTATTTATTAAACATTTATTGTTTGATGGAGTGACTCTTATCCTACATTCCAGTTTCTATCTCAGTTCCTAATTTCTCTTTAAAGAACGTTTCATGATCAGAGCAATGGAGTTTAGAATCAGATTTCTTGCTTTCTACCTATGTATGTATAAACAGCTAATCATAAACTTTAATAACAGAATGTGGCCCTGAAAGCTTTCATATTACCACCTAAATAAATACTGATGATGCACATACATACCTATGTGCTCCAAAGGGTTAATGCTCAATGAGGGGTTTTTTATAGTTCATTAATTGTTATATTGCATGCTTTTATCCAAATGGTTAGGCCCTGCTTAGTCAATTGAAACATATTGCTTTGATATCAAAGCTGCAATCCAGACCTTTATTTCTGGTGTATGCTCTATTCAGAAATGCAAGTCCTTCTGCACAGGATAGTGAAATCATCTTAGAGATCTCTGCAACTCACTGTGCCACATGCTCAAGAATAAAAACAACAAATTTGGTCCAATGACTAACATATATAAAAAAGTTTGCAATAAAACACACTAGTCAAAGGGCATACAGTTAGGAATCAGAGTTATATGATTTTCCTGGTAATAGATCTGACTTTGATTTTGGAATGAGCATCACAGCCACATTCACAAACACTACTACTTTGAAGAAAGAAGAAGCTACTGAGGAAAATAGGAAGAAAGGGGGCATTAACTAGAATAGCCAGATTATTGTCGATCAAGGATAAGTCATGTCTCAGTAAACTAAGGTTTTAGTCTGAAAAACAAGTTGTGGCATCTTACAGTAAAACTTAATCATGAGCTAATGAGCATTACAATGAGAATATGGTTCAGAGGGTGAAGTATTTTCTTCCAATTATATAATAAAAGTAAAAAGCAGATTCATTTAACCTAACTTATAGTCTATGCATCATCTCCTTACCTTAAGAAATACTACCCACTCAAATATTCTCACCTTCTCTTGCTACCCACGGTATGGTCTATAAAGATAACTCAGGCCATACAAGGATGGCTCAGCTAACCTGAGCAGTTTCTAGTTAATTTATCATTATGTTAACTGGTAAGACTCCCACCTATATCTCTAATTAGGTATTGTGCAACTATTCTAGTATGATCATTAAGCAAGTCAGAAAATAAGTATGTTGTAGAATCACTGATGTTATCATATTATAGATAGGAAACCTCAAAATTTCCTTACAAACCCAAATTCTGTAATAACCACCTACAAGAGGACAAAGCTTATTCAAATATTCAATTGTTCATTAGGTATGCTGCTTAATTTTTTTAAAAATCTACCCCAGTTTCTTTTAAGTCCTAGGAAACCGTGCAGGCAGACTTAGCAAGTAAGTAAACAGACCCACAAACACTAAGAACAATTTCCACAGAACATTTGGGAAAAAGAAGGTGAGACTTGAATGGAATTTGAAAAGAAACAAAGAGCCAGAGAAGAAATCAAAGGACCCAAGACAGTGAGTTCTTCCAAAATGGAGAGAATAAATTGTCTGGGGCATTTTGATCCATCCTGAAGAGCAGAGAACAATAGCCTGGGGAATTAGGGACAGGGGAACTGCAATAGCAAGAATTAATGATCAAGAACAAATAGAGATTTCAGTAGTGGAAGAGTCCAAGTAAGAATGCATTCTAGCATCCTTCCTAAGCAAATGCTTCTTTCTTCCCTTATACATTCTCATTTGTCAGCATAAGACCAGGTATCATGCCAAGATTTCCGACCTTGGATATGGTGTTATCAGACCCATCCTCAGGGAGTACTAACCACCTAGTCCTTCTCTCACAAATGTACACAGACCTCAGGGAAGACAAGCATACTATGCATCCATATGACCCCCATAGGTTCAGGAAGAAAGGTTTGTTTCTCTCACTGACATCTTTCCTGATTTGAGGTCCCTCCTAAAGTCTACCACTGCTTTTGAAACCAAGCTCTCACATTTCTTTGCCCATGTTTTCCTTTTTTTTTCCAGGGGCATTGATAATAAAAGTCATAAGGGAAAAAATATGGTGTGCAAAGAAATATTTTAAAACAGTGTGGATGGCTCAGTGTATATACTTAGTGGATATAGGTTAAAAAAAAATCAACAAAACACTATACCATTTCATAAGAACACATCAGGAGCCCAGTCCTGATATAACCTATGGCATTCTGAGATAAGTCAATAAATAAAAAGGCAATGGCATTTTAACCACATATGCTAACTAGGTCATCTAATAATGATGACATGATTCTAGTCATGCAAGGGTATCATCTACTCATTATGATTCAAGTTATGGTCGATGACATTGATATAACTTAGAAGAGTATAAGATAGAGGGAATATTTCATAGTAAATAGACCAAGAATGGTTCCCCTTGGAATAGTAAAGGTACAAATTGCTTTAGTTTTCATTTCCATGGTTCTAAATTTGTATTTCATGTGAGGGCCTATAATTGATGACTGCTTACTTGTCTGAGGCAAAAAAGGATAAAAAAATAGATTATGATTGTCAAGGTTGTTTGTGTTAGTAGCTAAAATGGCAAGCAGCACCCCGAAGTCTTTGTAAACAGCACACAAATATTTTTCTTTTTAAAGGAAACAAGAAAGCTTTGGCCAAGAAGTTACAAGCCAAAATACTCTATATCATCCAGCTGACATGGTTTATTGTTTTTCTCGGGACAATGATTGTATCACAGCAAAACAAACCAATGCATCCTTCCAGATCAGTCCTAGATTTTCTCAAAAGTGTTACAGGGTTGAAGATTTTTTATTTTTTTTAGAATACAAAATAACTGTAGTTGCTTCACATTTTGGTATTCTCTCTTAAAAAAGGTCTAAGTTGGTTAACAAAAGCACCTCGATGTTGCTATACTTAGTAAATAATTTAAAATTCATAATAATTACTTCTATATGTCAAATTCCCCTCTTCCCCAGATTCCCAATTACCTCTCATTATCTTAGATAGTCCTATTTCTAAATTTCTCTTGATGTGTTGTAGATACTATTATGTCCTACTTCTGAGAATAATTCATTACCTTTCTGTGTATTGAAGTATTAATTTATATAAGCAAAGGGGCAATAACATTTAGTTAAGAAAAATAAGAAGCTATTGTTTTAGTGAGTATTCATTTGGGTTCCTACCCACAGAAGGTGTGCATGTGTACATGTGTGCATGCGTGTTTAAACTAAGTAACTGACAAATCCTCACTTTCTAAACCCTCAGTAAGTTTATTTCTCACACAATGAGAATACTATCATCTTAAAAAGGTTAATTTTGAAAATAATTATAAACTCTATAGTGACTTTTTATACTACCTGGTACTAACCCATTACAGCAGTGTTTCTCAAACTATCTATGATTTTAAAAGAAGGAAGAGAGGGAGGAAGAAAGGAAGAAATCTTTTTTCAAGTTTCCAATTCATAATGGACTATGACTTCTGTTAAAATACAAAAAACAATGAATTTTCAGTTGCGTGTAATCATTATGAATGCTTCTAAATGCTTGTTGTCAATGTCTGTTTCATCTCATTGCAGACCAACGACCAAGAGTAGTAGTGCTTTAGACTTGGTACCTTGTACCTATGAGACAACTTCTAAGTCTTCCTCAAATGAAAGGCATAGAATTCTGTTTTTAGAAAGCCAGTTTAAATGTTATAGAAATACTTAAATTTATTTTTGTGAAAGCAGAAAACTATCGATCATTTTTTTTTCTTTTTGGCATGTAATGATAGAGATTAATGGTTGAGAGATAATTCCTTCTGGGTGATTTGAGTAAAAATTAAGGTGGGTTGGATTTGGAAGAAGCAAAACGTAAGGAGGGGAATCCACTGGGTTTTGGCAACTATTTAGAGTAGCAGGGCAGGGGAAGCAAGGTGTGGGAGAAGATGCTTTGGATCTTATGGCATAGTTTACTAACACCAGTAATAGATACTTACAGTGAAGCTTTACCTGGGTAGTCAATAATATTCCTAACAGAACTTTTTAAAAATCGTATTTAATATTACTAAGATTAACCCCCACATAAGCTGAATTGCAGTCAAATTTTACTCACAGAAAATCCAATTAAATAGTAGATTAAACGAAATAGAAGCTTATATTTACTCAAGTAGAAGTTGTCCTGATAAAATAGTTTCTGGTATTGGTTCAGTGTTGCACAGATCAGTGCTGCTGAGACCTCTGAATTTCTTGTTTGTTTTCTCATAGTCACAAAATGGTTGCCAAAGCTCCAGCCATCATATTTGCATACCAGATAGGGAGAAGAAGGAAGTGACAAAGAGAAAGAAGTGGCATCTTTATCAGCAAAGGAGATGGCTTCCACTTATGTCTTATTGGACAGAACATGTTAAATGGCACTCATAACCACAAGGAAGGCTGGGAAATGGGTTTCTTTAACTGGATTTGGCTTGGACAAAGAAAGAAGGGAAGAAGGGAAATTAGGTAGGCAACCAGCAATATTTGCCATATAATCCAACCGGACTGACCCAGGAGGAAGGTAAGCAATAACTATTGAGCACCAACATTTTTTTCCCAGGAACCATACTAGATGCTTTGGTTGCATGATCTCATTTCATACTCTAAATAACCCTCCAGGGAAATATCATGATCCCCATTTAACAGATGGGAACACTGAGTTTCTGAAACTGTAAGTAATGGTTTTATCATTTAAATGGCACATCTTTCATGCAGAGCTTGCATCAAACCTTGTGGTTTCTCTGCTGTGCCAGAGTTAGTCCAATTCCACCTGAGCAGAGTTTAGGACCATATGAATTGTTGGAATCTCCACCCTGATTTAACTTAGATATAGCCCATTCACTCTGAGTTTCTTAATCCGTACAAAAGTATATTGAGGATTATGTGAAACTTAATGCACATTTTAGACGACATTATAAGTAAAAGTTTAAAAAAATCTAAATTACATATAGACAAGTAACTACAAAAGTGTGATATATCATGATACGATATCATTAACAAGCTAAATACAAATATAAGTTTTATTTGGGACTGCTTAGGCCTATTACTGGCCCATATCTCAGCTGTCCTAGATCTTGGACTGATTTATACTTGCCTGCAGAGTTGCAGAATCTCTCTAGTTCCCTCTCCTGGAGAGGTGGAAACATCTTTTCCCACATGTCTTTCAGGAGGCTCACAAATGCATACTATATGTGTGGCCAAGAAACCTCATTTGAGCTGTATGTAGATGCATTCTGTGAGGGTTAATTTTGTGTGAACTTGGCTAGACGAAGGTATCCAAATATTTGGCCAAACATTATTCTAGATCTTTCTGTGAAGGCTTTTTAAGACGAGATTAATATTTAAATCAGTAGACTTTGAGGAAAGCTTACTCTCCATAATTTGGCTGGGCCTCATCCAATCAGTTGAAGGTCTTAATAGAATAGTCCTCAGGGACTGACCTCCCTTGGGGAAGAAGGAATTTTGCAAACAGACTACATTGGATTCAAATTAAGACATCAACTTTTCCGAACATCTCCAGCCCGCTGACCCACCCTACAGATTTCGGACTTGCTAGACTCTGCAATCATGTGAGCCAATTCCTCAGAATAAATCTGAAAATAAGTTTCTAGATAGAGAGAGAGAGAGAGAAACAGACATCCCATTGTTTGTTTCCCTGGAGAATCCTGACTAACACACACTTAAATGAGCATCTCTCTTGTCTCTTTCTTCTTTCCTTATTTTACTTCTAATTTTCTTCAGTTATATACTTCGTACAATGCAGCACGCTGTCTGTTTTTTCTTAAGCTAGGAGAGTATTTATATCTCCTATCAAACTCCTTTGTTTATGTGGGAAGGGATTAACTTACCACCAGAAAAATCACCCCACACATTCCTCCAGACCAAGAATACACATGCACATGCACACACCACACACACACGCACGCGACAGACACACCCTGGTTTGCATTGCTTTCCAGCTCACGTCTCGGCAGTAGAACCAGTGTGTTTTTCACCCATAAAGAACAGGCCACAGCAAGGATCGAACCTATCCCCTGCACATCAACTTAAATGCTGTCAAATTATTCTGAATCCCTTACCACTTACTCTATAGTTATCACCTGAAGACTTTGATTTACACAGTAACTTATTTTCTGTATTAGGAAAATAAGAGAAATGGCCTTTTGTTCTTATAAAGAAAATAAGAGAAATCCCTCTGATATAGAGGAGCTAGAAACCCCAGTCAGAGTCCATGCCTTTGGGACCTCCCCACCAAAGACGAGCTGCTTCACTCAGCTGTCACGTGCCCTCTTGAACACCTGCTCCCCACCACTGCTGTGTGTGTTGAATGACTTCTGGCTCACAGGTCCCAGCACTCCAGACCTCTTCTGCCCCTGAAGGAGCTCACAAGGGCTCACCTCTATCACAGAAAGCATCTACACAAAAGCATGGCTAACCAAAGAACCATAATTTTTAAAATATGTATTACTAGTTTCTGAAAGCCCACTATTGAGCACTTAGATAATAGCACCATCTTTGTGCTTATCAAGCTTGAAGTTTCAGAGGTTATATTAAAGATACCAGTTAAGAAGAAACATATAATACACACACACACACACACACACACACACATTAACTTAAAGCATATTTATAAGCCTGTACTATGAGTCAGAAAGCTGCCAGGCCCTGGGATGTTCCACATTGTCATGTCTCTGTATCTCCTCCTGCACTAGCATCCCCTAAAATGAAATCACGATCTGCTTTTCAGAGGTGCCAAAAGTGATGAGCATGTATAATAGGGATAGTGATTTATTCAAAGTTTTCCACAAGGCAGTTAAATAAAGGATTCTTAATCCATGCTAAAACCACTAGAAAAGTTTCATTCTTCTGTTTATTTCACAAACAAATATGGAGCACCCACTAGATGCCAGGCACCAGGCTGAGTACCCAGGAGATGGGTACGTTCTCTGTCTGCCGGTTGCTCCCAGTCTAGGTAAAGAAAAGGAGGATTTGATTTTATTTCTCCAGCTGAAGTTGTATTGCAGGATGAGATTTCACAGATTCACGGGCCTGGAAACAGCCATATACTCAACAGTCGTTGATGGCTACCGAAGAAATTATACGGGGGGTGAGAACATTGTGAGGCCTCCTCCTTTTATTTTTTAATATGGCCTTTTCTGGCCCATCTTTGAGATATTTCTTTCATGAGTTGTCCAAGTGTTAGTGTAGGTAGAAGTCAAAAAAAAAAAAAATCTCAGGGGAGTCATGAGATGGCATTAGGAAAATCCCTTGATTAAAAAGGTCTTCTGCCTTATGGAGCCATTCACTGATGCATGAGATAATTGCCTACCATGTTAAAAATCACTTTGTGTTTGGAGGAGGGGTTGGAACACAAAAAGAAATAAAACCTGAACCCTTCTTTCAAGCAGCTTCTTTTCTAGCAGAGGAACCTACCCCAATAGCTTTTATGCACAGTATACCTTTGACTCTTGCATTTGTTTGCCTTTGTGTGATAACAAAATGGCATACGGTCAAGACGGACAATCACACAAAGCTCATTAAGAAATGTCTCCCTATGAAATGTCTGCTGAGATGCCTCGTCCATAGTGAGTAGCTTGTGGCCAGTGCGTGAATGGGGCAGGACGGGAACATTCTGATTATTCAGCTACTCTCCACCCCGGTGTATTTATGAAGTAATTATTTCCAAACTTGACATCTTTCAAGGTCTTTTTTCTTCATTTTTTTTCTATAAGAGATAATAGTTTTTAAATTTAATCATAGCAGGCATGAGGCATAAATAAGAATGTGAAATTCTGCCATGAGCTCACACAAAATTTTGCCCTCCCCCCCAAATTCTGCCAGTTTAAAGGCCAGAGTTTACGTTATTGAGATGACAATAATATGAACGTGCTTTCAGGAGTCACAGAATTGGATATGCCCAGGATGGCAGGGGTCCAGTGCATGTTTATGCATCATATCCTTTGCTCAACCATGAGCTAAGCACTGCTGGCTTGGGGCTTTGGGCCTGCCAGGCAAGGCTGCCCCTTGGCCAGCCATCTCTCCTTTCAAATCTCCATGAAGGAAATTCGCAACTTCTCTGGGTATTTGTGACACTGTCTGGCAACTCTTGTGGAGGAAGCCAGGTCTAGGCAACATAAGAACATTTCTCTTCCCTACTACCCCACCACTCTTTCCCACAGGTTTCCCGTTCCTGCATACTTTTACTTTCAAAGTTGAACCCCTCCCCAAGTCCATAACTTGACAAGTGTTTAAGATCTTACATACAAGATGGAATATCTAAAGGTCTCCACAGGACACAGAAATAAATCTCTAATGGTGGAATGCACGGCACCAGAAAAGATATTTTGAAGAAGGGCATAACATTTTCTCCATGCCCCTCAAGTCATAACATGTCGATGGTTGTGTATTACACCTAAGCCATCTGTAAGAGATTTTTCTGGGACAGTCATAAGCCAAAATATTCCATCCATCTGTCCAATCGTGTGTCAGACCATGTGTCTCAATTTCTAGTTTAGAAAATATGGCCCCTGTACTTACCTCAATCCATTTACAGTCAGTTCTAATCCAAATGTCGCTGGGTTGTTGTTAAGGCTTTTGCTTTACCCTTGGCTGAGATGAAGAAAGCCGTCCTCTACGTCACCTTATGCTTGAAAGCTCATGCTGACTCCCTCCTTCAGCTTTCCCTCTCTAGCTAGACGACTTCAGTTCTTCCAGGTTCCCACATTGAGCCAGTACAGTCTCTGGCACTGAGAAACACTTAATAAATATCTCTTACATAAACAAATGTCAATCTTTTCTTCCTTCCCTTCCCCTCATCCCTCCACCCCCAGGAGTAGGAGCTCTAACAGGACTCCAGAACTCCATGGAATCTGCAAGCACAAATTATCAGGAAGACTTCACCGAGAGATGAAATGAGGAGCCTTCACTTCCACATGGCATGAATCTGAGCCTTCTGAATGAGCGAGGGTGTTGTGTGTAGGACAATGGTTACTGGAATTGCTACTAGGTGACATTGAGAATATCAAAGTAGATCCCAACTTGAGTAATGATAAGATTAGCATAAACAGTGTGCTCGTAACTTCAATTAATCACCTATAAATATTTATTCTATATCTGTACAATGAACTGCACTTCCCTGGAAACAGTATTTCAGGAAGTACACGGGGGATATAGGCTCTGCCTCTTCTAAGTCTTGGGCCCCTAGTATGTTCTATGCATGTATCCAGATGCTGTGTGGGTGTGAATGGGCAATCAACACTACCTGTCCTTGATGATTTCTGGCACTTTTTGAAGACTTTAGCTAAGTGGACATATTTAATGCTGTCAAAAATAATTCAACATGTATTTGTCCACTTCTTAATTAAAATGTGCCTTTATCGAATACCTACTATGTGCCAGAGATTATTTTTCTCGCTGGGGATAAAATGGAGAACAAGATAGATGAGGCCATTGCTCCCACATAATTTGCAACCTGGTATAAGGAGACATATTTAAACATATGCGTGGAAAAATAAATCATTATTTCAGGCAGGGATGAGAACAAAGGAGGAAAAGAGGGTCTGGGAAATCCATCCTGGTCTGACGCTTCTCTGAGTTCTCTTTTTTCTCTCTCCTCCCATGAGTCTGTGGCGTAAAACAAGGGTCAGAATGAAGCCAGAGCACTTATCTGCTTTTGGAGCCGGTAAGTGTCCACAGTGGCCCCTGGGGCCAGCTTCA
Organism: Callorhinus ursinus; assembly: GCF_003265705.2. Classification (NCBI taxonomy): domain Eukaryota; kingdom Metazoa; phylum Chordata; class Mammalia; order Carnivora; family Otariidae; genus Callorhinus; species Callorhinus ursinus. Next base: position 19,470,586 of record NW_027397068.1, read on the forward strand.
CTCAGGGCCTCTGCCTGAGTCTTCTCCACTCCCTGCAGAGTAGACAAGCTGGGGAAAGGACAAGGAGCAATGGAGTCCTCAGAGTTCATGGGAACCCAGCAACTACCTGGGGTAGTTTTCATTTGTTCATCCCTGAGTGCCCTAAGAAGTGATAAAAGTGATGGGCCATGCACACGTACACACACACACATTCACTTCATATGCTTACAAGGAGGCAACGATTTAGGGACTCCTGCCTGCATGTGGTTTAGAGTCCTGATGTCTGTTCATTACCTGACAGGCCCCTCCTCAGAGCATCCTCGAGAGCCCACCCCGCAAGTGTGGAGGGCACTGACCGCTTCCTGAGAGGGCCCAGTCCAAGCTTCCTCAGTCACTGTGAGCACCATCTGAAAACTCCAACCAAAACCTTACCAAACATAAAATCACAAAGGAAAAAGCCTTTTGTAATCAATGTCACATTACCCTCATTATCAACAGATGTATTTTGAAGGTCCACCAGGATTGGCCCTGTGCAAAGCCAGCCACAGAGTAACAAGGACATTTTTCCTGACCTCCAGTTGCTTAGAAAGGAAGTCAGGGAGATAGAACACATATGTGAAAATGATCAGCATGGAAAATCTAAAGTAAAGCAATGCCATTACAGAAGTACAAGAAAGAAAACATAGATGAATATTTTTCAATCTCAGGATGGCACCAATGACAGAAACCCTTACTAATAGTATTTTTCATGATGACTAGATACTAGTGATGACAATAATAAAAATCGTAGACTACCAGTTCTATCCCCACTCTGGAATTGAACTGACACAGCCCTTCCAGTGATAGCCAAGGGAAGGAGAGCAACTGAGCGATGAGGGGAGTCAATCACCTTCACCCTCATCCTGCTTAGAGTTTCTGATGTTATGATGTCAACAGGGCAAGAAATGAGCAGGGAGCATCAGCACCCCGGAAATGCTCAACTATGCCTGCTTGATTTACATATTTATTCAAAACCAAGCCCACCTCCTCTGTTCTTACTTTTGATTCCACGCCATTTCTACCTTGGAGTATCACCCTTGAGGCGACCTTGACCATCCCGGGCAGCCCCCAAGTACTACCAGTTGCCTTGCCCCAAGTTGGATCATACAGATACCTCCATGTATCACCTTTTTCTCCTAATATGGGGGATGTTTTGATGTCCCAGATTTTCTTATAGGAAGCCTAGAGACTTCTTTTTGGAAGACAATGCTGAGATTTTTTTTTTCTTCCAAGTGAGTGCAAACCGTATTTTGTTCCTGTGCTTAGAATGCTCAAAGAACCAGAGGTTTCTTTTCTGTTACAGCTTATAGATAGTATTAAACAGACTTTTTTCCACTCTCCTTGTACTTTTGGGCTTGGTAATTTGCACAACTGGTTTTCCCCAAAATGGTTCATTTTACTTTTTTCTAAAATACTATTTGAACTTGAACTTACAAATATATTTAATTTGCAATTTTCTTTGTCATATTTACTCTCAAATGATAACAAAAATAATTGTTAATACTTATTGATTCATATAATTACTGTTTCAGGCACTTTTCTTTATGTATTCAATGTCCATCAAGAGGTAAGTAACACTGTCATCTCCACATTACAGGTAAGGAAATTGACACACAAATATAGTAAACAACGTGGCCAAGACCACACAGGTAATAAGCAGCAGAGACAGGATTCAAACTTAGGCTGTGTGATTTGAAAACCTGAGTTCTTAAACACTGCACTGTACATTAAGGAAACTGCTGATAACTAAAATTATATAAATATCTAACACCTTAGGGGCACTTGGATGGCTCAGTAGGTTAAGCGTCTGACTTGGGCTTAGGTCATGATCTAGGCTGGGGGTCCTGGGATCCAGCCCTGCATTGGACTCTGCGCTCAGCAGGGAGTCTGCTTCTCCCTCTGCTCTTCCCCAACTAGTGCTCTCTCTCTCTCTTGCTCTCTCTCATACTCAATCTCTCTCTCAAATAAATACATAAATAATTTTAAAAATAAAGAAATAAATATCTAACACCTTATTAAGAGCCAAAAACAGTGATAACAACTTCATGAATAAAGTCACAAGACAGGCAACAAACTGAGAAAAATATATGTATATATACATATTTCAAATAATGCATTAACATATAAAGAGCTCCTATCTACAGGAGGTAGACAAAAATGGTAATGGGAAACTCCCAAAGAATTTATGTAGATGTTCGCTGCAGCTGTGTTTATATAAGACCAAAGATTTTTTTAAAAATCAGAAACAACCCACATAGTCCCCAGCAATGAATTACTTGAGTCAGTTGATTCATTTACATTATGGAATACTATGAGGACATAAGAAAGTAATTGAGAACTATATTTGTTGATTTAGAAAAAAAAGTTCGCTAAACAGTTTGCATAGTACCACTGAATTCTTAACAAATGAATATCTGTGTAGCAACATTAAGCTAAGTCTTAATGAATACAAAAATATCAACAATAGCTACCTCTGGGTAATGAAATCACTAATGATTTTTAATTTATCGCTTACATTTTTATTTCTGTTGGTCTAAGATTTTTCGGTAAGCCTGGATTCTTTTTATAATCATAAAAGAATAAAGCCGTTCCCAGACAGGTAAGTAACAGCACAAATTATTATGTGGTCAGTGTCAAATGAATGGCATAATTCAAGAAAGAGAGGCATCGTCTTCTGTGCTCTCCCGATTCCAGTGTTAAAAATGCTAAAATGTTGACGCAGTTCTCCCCATTCAGGACTGTGATCCCTATTCAATCGGAAAGTGCTCAGAAGCCAAGAACTGGGCCCTGCGCCTTCCCAGGGAAGCAGCTCCTCAGGCAAACTGCAGGAAGAACCAGAAGAAAGATGGCCAATCAGCAGCTCACACACCACGTGGCTCTCAAGAGAGAGAAAACCGGGATGTGTGCTTTTCCAACCCAGGGAGACCAGGCTAAGGATGGAAACAGGCCAGGGAGAGACAAAAAAGGGGGAAAAAAGCTCATTTCTCAAAAGTTTTATTGTTAATATTATTGCCAATTTGTCATTATGTACATTTCAGGTCCCCAGTTGGTCCTCTTGCTCATAACAAAAGGTCAGAGACTGTTCTTATTGCCTCACTAATGCAGAATTCAACAAATGGACACTGGTGAACTGTCAAAACCCTGCAAACGCCAGTAGCTTCTTATTTACATGTGTATCTTTGTTATCCCGGGCACGTTCTCCCGGTCCTCAAAGGAATCGTAGAGTCACTGCGGCTGACAACGGCCAGAGCTCCGGGTTGTGGAGGCTGGCCCTTGCCAGGCTTTAGTCTTGGACAGCAGGAGGAGCTGGCTCTCCTAATAGCATGTCTGCTGCTTGTCTATTCCCTCCATCTCCTTACAGTGCTGCTTCCTGCAATAAAAGGAAATCATTTCCCCCTCATATTCACTGAGTTTGAAATGACTCTCCCGTGTACTAAATGCTGTCAAGGGGGGCCTTTCGGCTGTGCCTCAATTAACACGATGCCAGAGAAACAGCTCCATTTGTGAACATTTCTCAAGCCTCAGGCATAAGACAACTTGGAATGGGATGTTCCCTCCCAGAGGCATGGGATGGTCTGCTCTAGATTGGGCTCTGCTTTGCATCTCTACCTGCCCACATGGCCAGGCACAGAAGCGGTGTCTGGTGCTTAGGTGCTCAATAAATACTGGTAGCATTGAATTAAAACTCATTTCTAGAATTTCTTTCTTACTTTGATGTGAAACGCACCTGGGGCATGAGAAAAACCAAAAGAAAAACTGAGCTGATGATCCCAAAGAGTCATCTGCCCTTTGATGGAAGGGCAAGAACCAGTGCTAATTTCTGCCTCGCTCCCTGTGCTGGGCCAGCAAAGCTGTCAGGACACGTGCCTGCTTGCGTCTTCTCCACACTGCTCTCTGTCCTCCAGAGCAGCCAAGTTCATCCTGGCCACTGAAGACAGAAACGCTTTGATCTCTTGGTCCTCTACGAATCCGGTGACCCTCAACCCCGATTTTCAATTTCCCTGGAACTCACCGAGCCATAGTGGGCTGTCATGTGCATGTGTACATCAGACCTGGCAGAGCGGACGTGGCCGGGGATATGCCCGTGAAACCCACCTGCAACGCTCTGATGGCTTTTCTTATTTTTCATATCAGATTTTCAGAGTAAGCTATTTAAGATTCATCTCCCTATTTATGCCATAAACACTTTCATTCCTGAAACCTTTCCAGAGGCTGGTTCTATGTGGTGCCCTTTTAGCAGAAGGCCCTGCAGCCTAAGCAGTTTTAGTCACAATATCAAATGCACTGATTAAATTAAAAGGACACCTGTGAGGTTCTTTTTTTTCTCTCCTTTGTTTCTTATGAAATGCTCCAATAAATAGGTAAAATTATCTGTATCTGAAGGAGAAGCCAGTGCTCTCTCTCTCTCATTGGCTTCTTTCTCTATGACACTGCTGTAATAGAAACCAATCTTCATTTCATACATTGTCCCTCCCCCAATTAACAGCCTCGCGGCATCAAAATTCTTCTCCTAATTACCCAGTAACTATGACTTACCCAAAAAGTCACCCCAATTCATTTACCAGCCCTGTGCAATCGTACACTTTTCTTAGACCTCCTCTAAATCAATACCAGAGAGCATAAAAGTTGTTTTCCGAAGCACTGGGTTATTTATTGGTAGTTCTTTCTGGCAACTTCCTTTCGCTTGTCGGAGTGCCGGCCTGAACTTGGCCAATTATCACAGGCAAGGCCGACCGACTCTCCTAAGGAAAATTTGATAAGCTTGGTTTCTCCTTTCCATTACCTTTTGGTTAGAATTTCACAGGGCTTAAATCAAGCAGCATCTCTTAGGGACTTCAGAGCTGTTCCTTTCTCTGTGAGCACAAAGGAAAGGGCAGGAAATTGGCACTCTAATCGAATTCAGACTGTGCGATTGGCAATTAGTGGGTTTTCATGTTTGGATCTGGACTGCTTGCTCAGATTCAGTGGTAGGCCCATGGATAACAGAGGCCAATAAAGCATAAAAGTATATGGTATTATGCTGAGCGATATAAGTCACTCAGAGAAAGACATGTATCATATGATCTCACTGATACGAGGAATTCTTAATTTCAGGAAACAAACTGAGGGTTGCTGGAGTGGTGGGGGTGGGAGGGATGGGGTGGCTGGGTGATAGACATTGGGGAGGGTATGTGCTATGGAGAGCGCTGTGAATTGTGTAAGACTAATGAGTCACAGACCTGTACCTCTGAAACAAATAATACATTGTATGTTAAAAAAGAAGAAGAAGAAGAAGATAGTAGGAAGGGAAAAATAAAGGGGGGGAAATGGGAAGGGGAGATGAACCATGAGAGACTATAGACTCTGAGTGTTATACCAAACAATGAATCATGGAACACTACATAAAAAACTAATGATATAATGCATGGTGATTAACATAATAATAAAAAAAGTATATGTCCTATAACATTGCTTCTCCTTGTTATCCGGAGGACCCTGGAGGATCACGGAGAATGGTGTAATTAGTAGGAATGTGCCATTGTACGGAAAGGGTAAGAGGAAAGAAGATGAGTTTATTTCCACATAGAAGTAACTTAAGTACAGCTTAATTCTGTGGCCCATTGGACCATCGGAGCAGCGGAGTCAAGAATTGGAGCTAATCGAGAGGCAGGAAAATGGAAAAGTTTTATATGGCTTAACAAGTATATCTGAGTAAACACCAACTCTCAGCCAAAACATTCTCATTCGTGGCCTCTCAGAAGTTCTTCGTTAGGAGCACCTGGGTGGCTCAGTCGTTAGGCGTCTGTCTTCGGCTCAGGTCATGATCCCAGGGTCCTGGAATCGAGTCCCACATCAGGCTCTCTGCTCCGCGGGAAGCCTGCTTCTCCCTCTCCCACTGCCCCTGCTTGTGTTCCCTCTCTCGCTGTCTCTTTCTCTGTCAAATAAATAAATAAAATCTTTAAAAAAAAAAAAAAGAAGAAGAAGAAGAAGAAGTTCTTCGTTAACATCAGGGTACCGCAGAGAGAACTACGCTTTGATTCTACGGTGGGAGAGTACATTCTCGGGGAGGGCTTCAGCCCTTGCAGAAGCGAGAACACGGAAATGCCTTGTTCCTCACAGCAAGGGAGTCATAATAACAGCAGCCCGTGAGCACTGCGGTCTTGGATTATCGTGCTCAGTCTGCACACACATTCCACCGAGTCCTGCTCGCAGCCCTACGAGGCCTGTTCCGCGGCGACCCCCCGTCTTACAGATAAGGAACCCGAAGCTGAGAGAGGATGAGTAACTCGCTGGGGTCACAGAACTGCTAAGGGGCAGAGCCAGGATCGACTGGAAACCACGCGATGAATCACTACCCCTTACTTCCTTGGTTACATCTTCACTCAGAGGGAGTTTGCAGAAACGTGTCTCTTTCAGGGAAAAATTCTTCTTCAGGCAGGAGCATTTATTGCAAACCTATTAGCGAAACTGTTGGCTAGAAAAGTGGGGAAATGAGCCCGATCCATAAGATTTTTGCTTTTAAGCCACCATAGGACAATCAGTTGCCCTTGACCTTCTCCCTATATCACTGCGACTATGCATATTTATCCCACAGTCCTCTCTTCTGACAACTTCTGCTACTTCTATCTCTCAGAAAAATTACTATTGTGAACTTTACCTATCGTTTCATGTTCAACATTTAAATGGAGAGGAACATGTTTGGTAGCGATTGTATTTTCTTCCCCAAGAGCAGTCTCTTTCTTCCTAGATTTCTCTCCGCTTTTCTCAGATGCTCCCTACCCCCTTCTCCCTTTATTATCTTCTCTGCCACACTCTGTTCCTTGCTCTTTCCCTTATTTCACTCTCCTGAAATCATGACCCTCAGAGACTATATACACAATGCATTCATTAAGTTGATCTTTATTCTACCCACTCTCCTGTGACCATCCTAGGGTGTCTGTTTCTTTGATTTTGAAATTACATTCCTGGCATGAAATTCGCCAGGGTTAAGGTATCCAGAAACTGTACATCTATAGGGTTCTCCTTTCTTTAAGTACATTTCCTATAATCCAGAATTCTCTCTGAGTGGCTTCATTCCCTCTTTCTCCATTGCTGTTATTTTTGTGTTATGTTTGTTTTTCTTCTCATAATTATTATTATAATTCAAATTGGAAAGAGGGAGGGGAAATGAGGAGGAGGTTTATGAAGAGATGAGATTCAGTGAATGTTGGGGGGTGGGGAGGACAGTCTCTCAGGCAGCACTGCATGGCCTTGGCTTTGCTGACTATCCCCTGCCCCACACACGAGCCAGCTGTCTGACACCCCACACACTCAGAGCATGAAGGGTGATCCAAGGCGCCAACAAGCTGATTTCATAAATAAACTCCTCCACGTTGAGATAGGAATGAATGTCACAAAGGGAACATGGGGCAGAGAAATAGCCCTCAGTCCTCTGTATTCTACTTGGCTTTATTAAGTAATGCCAAGTACGAGTGTCCGTGAGGACAGGAATTTATGCACGTGTAGGACCTCAGAAGCCCAATTCCCTTGTTTATAGGTCCGGGCTTCAAAGTATGTCTGGGATCATGCCCCTAGATGATTGCCTTGGCCAGTTTTTAAATAATAAATTCTGAGAAAGAGCCAAACCTTTCGTCTTCACAGAACCAGACTTCTATGCCTTTTTTTTTTACAGGTACTTCAGGGACAATTAGTGGTTTGTGCCTATAGGATGGGTTCACCATGACTGTTTTCAGGCTGGCGATCCCCTCACGATCATTGTGGCTCATTTACTAAAGGCCAAGAACACAGGTTAGTCAGAAATTCTTTAAAAAAAAAATAAATCCTTGTCCTGCTATGGTTTTAGTCATTAAAGTTGGTTACCCAGTGACCCACACCTCCTGCCATGTATAATCTGTCCATCCCCTCCCCTTGAATCTGGACTGGCTGCTGAGACTCATTTTGGCCAGTAGGATGCAGCAGAAGTGATGCCACGTGGCCTCAGCAATCAGGTCATAGAAGAACTTGCAGCTTCATCTGGGTCTCTTGGAATTCTCATTCTGAGGAAGGCCAGCCACTAGGTAAGAAAGCTGACTACTCAGATCACCACAGGCTACCCAGATGGAGAGGCTCTGCGGTGAGAGAGACATGCCCAGCCAGTCCTACCTGTTCTGGCCCTGGAGGTGCCAGACATGTAAGTGAAGATGCCATCTTAGACATCCAGAGCCTTCAGGTGACTCAGTCCCAGCCTCCGTCCAGTTGTACTTGCACTAGACACCGAGCCCAGTCCATCCAAAGAACCGTGAGAGATAATCATAAATAATCCCCAAGATCTCCTTTCAATCTCCAGAGGATTCATAGCATATCAAGTTCCACACTGAGCAGTAAGAAAGAGCCCTATAGAACTGCTCTATAACAAGAGACATAAAAGGTCCAAAGAGGACAGTTGTAAGATAGTAAGTTGCCTCACTGGTGTGATCCTTATTTTCTTTAACCAGGGTCTAAACCAGGAGCCTGAGAAAGAGTATATATCAAAATTTCAAAAAGTAAGTGAAAGAATTTGAGAAAAACAGAGCAATAGAGAGCATTCACGATACCCAAACTTTTCTCAATCCAGGATTTATAACTCTCATTTGCACCCACACTCGAGATTGCTTTTTGAATGCATTATCATCAGGAATGGAATGACAGATGTTCATTTGGGACAGCTGATAACTGCAAGTCATTCACCATTTTGGACCTTCTGCCCTCATAGAGGGTCAAGTTGTGAACCCTCCAGGTGTCCGTGATAAAGCAGGTTGAATATATCTTCTAATCCCACTTGTAGTAGGGAGTGAAAGGAGATCTGCAGGGAGGAAAGAAATCGAAGATGACCTGATTAAAGATACTTTTTCTAAACAGCATCTTTGTAGTGTGCTCTACACCCAGGACTGCATAAATTCTTGCTCAAATCTAATTGTAAAAAAGAAGATATTTTTCATATAGTAATTATCTCTGTGAATAAATGTGTATATTGTGAGTTGTCAGAAAGTGAGACTTCTATAAACCAATGTCTTTGTTTGCCTTTGCTTCTAGAAAACAGAATCGATGTGATGCCTGAAACCCCTGATGGCTTCTCCTTCCTGCAGAGAGTTGATTTTATCCTGAAACATCATACCAAGTTTAACCTGTAAATTATCTCAAGCATTTTCAAAAGTAGGACAATGTCCAATGTTTAATAAATTCAGTAGGCTGTAGCTACCAACTCATCAGCAAAACTGAACCACCTAAAAATGTTGATAGTGTGTGTACCAGGACCAGTGCTAGATGTACATTTCTGGGCTCCTGACTGTTGATAATGTCCTCGGGATGCCCACCAAATCTAGACCCGTACAGCCACAGCCAGGGAGTCCATTTCCATCCTGTGTGGCCCTAATGGTCAAACAACCTTTTTCAGACAAAACCATCTTTTAAAGGCCAAAGGTATCCCCCCGCACATTTATAGCTAACAGAGTTCCTTTTTTAAAATGTGAATACTTCTGTGGAGAATTAGACCTATGAGGCCAATCACAGGTTAGAAACAGTGTCAGTGATGAGAACTCCTGCATCACTTTACTCCGCATGATCTCCTTTTACCCCCTAGTTTGTGGTGGAGTGTGGGAGGAGGAGAGGACAGCGGTGGTGCAGGCAGGGGCAGCTTGATGGGCGTATGCGGTCATCCCATCATTTGTGCTCAGCAAAGAGATTAGGCTTGGTGGTCAGACAGGCCTGGATTTAAATCTTCACCATGCTGCCAAGCGCACCAACCGGCCTCTTGGGGTCCGCTCCTCTGGAACAATAAAGGTAATGATACTCACTCATCCGGCACAGAGTGGGCGTTCAATGAGGGTTTGTAGAAGGAAGGGCTGTAGTACGGGTTAAATTAACTTTGCAAATTAGTCACTGAAATCTGGACAGAGCAAAGCTGTCTATCTTAGAAACGGTGCCAATCTTGGGGCTTCAGGGAATCTCTTAAAAATAGTAGTTGAATGTAGGCAAAATGAAAGCAGCACATATTAGGTATTCAATAAAATGTTCCTTCTTTATCTTTCCTACCAGAAAGGGCTTATACATGTGGGTGCTCTATACAAACACGGAACAACCCGCGGACCGAGTGGTGGGAGAGAAAGGGAACCAGCAGGTTTGGGGGAGGCTGCTCTCTATAAAGCCGAATGTAATAGGACCAACATTTTGTAGCTTCAGAGGTTAGAGAAGTCTACTTACAAATGCTCTTGTCTGATTTATATATGGAGTGCATTCTAATGTAACCGACACTCATATATTTCTACACATCTATGTGATTTTGCTATTCTTATTTAGCTAGAAGGAAATCAGGGCACACTCTAGGGTATAACATCTGCATCAGAAGCCCATATGTGCTGTTTATTTTTATGAATCAAGCACTCTGTTTATAGTAACTTGCTCTTAATTTGAGCCCTGAACTAGAATTCTTTCTTTTGAAGATATCTAGTTAATTATAAGAGCACATAAACTAGAGACTGAAACACATTCCAGGAATATTATGTATGTTTGTAATTTGTGTCTAAAACAACTCATTTATATTTTTGTAATCGATAGGAAAAAACGACAAAGATATCTATACCAGAAAAGCAGTAAACATTGGATTTGAATTTGGTATTCTTAAACTATTAGCGAATTGTGACCACACTTGGAATTCCAAAAAAGAAGAAAACAAAGAAACAAGAAATAATACATCTATTTAACACAGACCGATTGCAGTTGGGTAGAGGTTAGGCTTATCACAATAACAAGCTAATGATATGATGATTTTTTAAAAAGATATATGATATTTTGATGATGGAACAAAAATGCCATCCACCAATGCCTCTTACCTTTTGGTTCAGCTGGTTTTCTGCTTGTTAATGGCCATAATGCATTAATTCTACTTTTTCTAATTTAGCACCATTTTTAAGCCATTCTACCCCTTAAGTGGAACGCCTTTTAACTAATAACATCAGCAAGACCCCAGTTCCCATTATGCTCATTTTGTCCAAGGAGAAAAACTGGGTTCCCCAAACATACACTCCACTTAAATTATGTTCTAAATGTGCTTTCCAATAGCTGCTCCACAACTCCTGTAAATGTCTGAACTTGCCAGACATATATCCTGATTTATTTTAGGTATGAAAATTTAGTCCTGATTATAAGGACTGAGAAAGAGTGAATATCTAAACTTGTTACCACCACTAAAAAATTAAATTCTAAACCAAAAACCGGAGTGAGAAAAATTAAGTTTTGAAATATTTGCTTTTTTTCCTATACTTGTCTAAATTCTTAAATATTTTTACAGTATAAAAATGTCTTAAAAGCAGTCGATTGTGTTTACCTTTTGCCACAAAGCCTTGATTTCTCCAAAATAATTTCTCAAGAGTTTGCAGTATAAAAATTTGTTCTGTATCTTTCCTAATCACCATCACTGGAATCAGACGATACACTTTTGGTCAGATATTTCTTAACTGAGTCGTCTTGATAAAAACCAATAGCTTAAAAAAAAAAAGATGTATTTTCCACTCATTATGCAACATGAAGTGATTTCTTCGCAGGTTATTTTTTGTTTGAAGATCAAATGAGATCAGGTATGTTAGAGACTACTTTAAATTACAAAATGGTCCACGTACATAATTTTTTATCATCAATATCATCAGCGAATTCTTATCACTGCAGATCTCAGAATATAAGGTTGGAAGAAGGAAAGAAAAGTGGGGGAAAAAAAGATTTTCTACATGACAGTAGATATCAGAACAGACACCCCTTGGACCTAACGGTGGACAGAGAGAGTTTCTTCAGGTGTTTGGGCTGGCAGAGCCTGCATGGCTGCCAGGTCCCCCCCAGCTACAACACGGGGCCATAGCCTTGACACCACATGGCCACCCATCCCACCTGCCTCTCTCCAGTCTGGGACTCTGCCATCTGCTGCTTCACACAGAAGGAACAGGCTTTCCAACAAGTCAGGAAATAAACCAAAGTGATAAAGAGCACAGAAGGGTTTTTTTTTTTTTTTCAGTCTAGGAAAGTCTCTGTTGGAAAGGCGATGAGAAGCTAAAATGTAGTATTAAAAGAAACTAGGAACAGTGGACCATCAATAGTCCAAAAAATAAGGCTGCTGATGCAAAGTCTGAGTTAAACTCTATTCAGTTCCTCAAAGAAGTTTATTCTTATTTTCTATGATTATTTCCCATAAAAGTGTTTTGGCATATATGCTTAATACTGCAGAAGACACCTACTTCGGGAAACACCATTATGCTCATCTTCTACTGGAGTACTCATAATTGGTTCTATTTCAGATTTTGCCTATTTCTCACAGACTATTGGAACTAAATTTAAAATGTGAGATTCTGTTATAATTCACATGACGAGGTAGGCTGGAGGCCCCGCATCCAGGAACTGGTGTCATCTCGATCAGTTAACCAAATCCACTTCCTCAAAATCTCCTGAGTCCCACGTGCAGTTATTTGACTTCTTCCCTCACCATTCTACTGAAACAGCTTTGCTTGAGGCCACCTGGGACCTCCTAACTTCCAAAAGGTGCTCCTCTTCCCTTTGAGAGTGCTGCTGACCACACTTGCTCTCCTGAGCCACTCGCTGAGCTTTCGACATGACACCCTCCTTCCCCTTCTCTCTTCTTCTGCTAATTCCTGTCTTCTTTCTGTTCCCATAGGTGGTGATACTCATCCAGTGTCCTTTCTCTATCTTCAGGTCTTTCTTCATCCCATCTTCCTCAGAAAACCCATCAAGTCACAGGAATCCCAGGATTTGGGGGATATCTGAGGTTTCAAACTAGACTCTTTTTTTTTTTTTTCACTACACTCCTTGGTAGTGCTTCCCTTCAAATGCCTCGAACATCTCTTGTATGCTAGTAAACCCCATATTCGAAACTCTTCTCTCCAATCTGTCATGAAATCCTGCCTATTATACCTCTTCAATCTTTTCGACTATCCCTTTGTCCCCATATTCTCGCTGACACTGTCTTAAAATGGACCCTCTTCATTTCTCCTTCCTAACTGAAGTAGTAGAAGAAGGAGCACCCCTGACTTCAGCCTTTGGTCCTTCCAATCAATTCATCACACTGCTGCAGAGCAGTCTTCCTATTTCTTTCATTTTTAAAACAAGAATTGTATATATTTAAGACATACAATATGATTATTCGATATACAAATATAGTGAAATGGTGATTACAGTCAAACTAATGAATAGATCTTCTCCTCAAACGAGAGCACCTGAAATCTACTGTCCTAGCATATTTCCAATACTCAATACAGTATTATTCAATATGGTCATCCTTCTGTACATTAAATCTCTAGATTTATTTATCCTACATAACTGCAACTTTGTACCCAATATCTCCCCATTTTCCCCACCTCTTCGCCCTGGTAACCATTGGTTTACTCTGCCTCGATGTATTTGACTTTTTGTTTGATTCCACATATAAGGAAAATCACGCAGGTTTTTCCCTTCTGTGTCTGGCTTATGTCACTTAACATAATGTCTTCCCAGGTGCATAAATTGTTAATCTTAGCACGTTGCTTCCAAGCCTAAATTAGTCAGAGAAACCCATAACCCACAGGATGGAGTCCGGTGCTTTTGGGCATGCCATTTGGATGTTCTGCAAAGCAGCTCCAAGTCAGCAAGAGCCCTGCAAGGTCCTCCATAGCTTAACCTCTGCCCGCCTCTCCTGGCTTATCTTTTTCTTCTCCCTCACATGTATCCATTTCTCCAACCAGATCCCAAATAGTCTATGCTCACTTTTGCCTCTGTATTTTTTCATGTGTGGTTTCCTTGGTCTTTCATACCCTTTACCTCCTCTTCTTGATTAACCTTTACTTGTTCTAAGACACAGCTCAGGTGACACCACCTCCAGGAGGCTTTTCCAGCGCCCCTACTCTGACTTGAGTGTCACTCCACTGTGCTGACAGTCTACCACAGACATGAGTCTCTGCGCCCTTAGCAAACTGCATTACATCATCTCCCTACCTGTTCTTCAAGGACAGAGACCACACTTCTGTGTCTTTGCCTCCCAATTCCAAGCCCAGCATCTGGCAAACTGCTGATGCCGATCACTTGGTAAATGAATAAATAAGCGAATGAATTGACCTACAATCTCATCAAATGACCCTCCAAATCTATATCCTGAGCCCTGAACTCCCCTTACAGTCCTATATTTTCAACCAAAAGCTGTACATATCTACTTTGGTATCCCACTGTCACCTCAAAATTCAAACACCTAAAAATAAATTTGTCATTTTCACTCTGAAACAAGTTCCTCTTCTGTCATGCCTACTTCTATTCCTGGTACCAGCCTTCTATCAATCAAGCCTCCTCAAAGCCTACAAGTCATCCTGGGCAGCCTCCTGCCCCTACCTCGCATAACAAGCTGGTTTCTGAATGACGACAACTCTTCTTTTTCCACACTTGCCCCTTCCTTGCTCAACCTCTCTGCCTCCATCCAAGCCTTTCGCGTCCAATTGTGAAATCTTCTTGCTGATTTCCCTAGGCTCTTCCGTGGCCTGGACATATAACACACAACCGCCAGCTCCTCACTGAACATGGCTTTCATTTCATCAGGTCTGTTGCAAAGTCAGTCATTAGATCCCCAGTCTCTAAGGAATAGAGTAAAAACTCCTCAATTTGGGTTTTGCTCCACCTATAGTGCCCACACTCCTTGGGACAGATGAGCTCCTTGGGACAGAAACACAGGTTCTGGTGTCTACCCACTGTCTAGCACTCTCCAGCACAGTTAGGCCCTTGAGATACTCTAGTTAAAGAGATACACCTGGTCTCTGCCTTCGTTGCTTTAAACTAAATGTCCTTAGAAGAGGAAGGAACCCACCTTTCCAAAAGGACTGCATTCTTTCACACAAGAAATTTCAGTTTAAACTGAATGCATCTTCTCCCTACCTCCTCAAGAATTTTTATTGAGATGGTTCTTCTAGGCCTCTACATTCCTGTTTTCTGGGAATTCTCCTGCTTAGATGCCTTGCAATATCCTCTCCACCCATAGAGAGCATACCCATCCTTCAAGTCCCACTTTCCTGAGTAATTACAGCCTCTGAATCAAAGCAGAGCAAGAGCTTCTGAGATTGGCAGGGGGCTCCCCTCGAGTAATCACCTGAGTTCCTGTCCATGAATGTGTATGAGAAAACTACATCCTGTCCAGGAAAGAATGACATGGAAGAATTAGAATTAATAGTGCCCAGAGCTCATATGGGGCTAGGAACAATGCCTGTTCCCACAGCCAGCCTGGAAAACCTTACAGCTCACAGTGTGTTTGGTAGAGTCTATGTTTGGTAGAGGTCTTGCCTCAGTAGTGGGGAATGATTAGCCCTGGAGTGAACACTGCTCCAGACCCATCTAACAAGTGAAAAGAAAAAAAGCAAAATTCAAAAGGATCAAACTGTTTCCACATAATATAACTGCATCCCAGAATATAAACATAAGGCTATTTTCAGGAATAGAAAAATATCTAACACTGAATAAGTTTAAATTCACAAGATCATATATCTAATAAAAAATCAGCAGGTATGCAAAGCAGCAGAAAAATATGACCCATAAATCAATAAATCTGATACAGATATTAGGATTAATATACAAAGACATTGGAAATGAAAAGATTTAAGTTGAACTCAGAAAACAGAAACTAGGATGTGTTCAATAAAAAATACACTGGGAGTAGTATTAGCTGGATTAGACATTGCAGAAGAAAAGATAGATGAACTTGAAGAAATAGTAGTTAAAACTACCCAAAATGAAATGCAGACAGAAAAAACAATGAGCAGAGCACTATATACATAGTATAATTGAAAAAGAGCAAAAAAAAAAATTTTTAAGAAATAATGGCCAAAATTTTTATGCACTTGATGAAAATTGTAAGCCCACAGATCAAAGCAACTCACAGAACTCCAAGCACAAGAAACAGAAAGATAATTTCACCAAAACATGTCATAAACAAATTACTTAAAAACACTTACAATGGCCAAGATTTGGAAACAACATAACTGTCCATCAATGGATGCATGGATAAAGAAGATGTGGTATATATACAATAGAATATTAGTCAGCCATGAGAAGAAAGAAATTCTGCCATTTGCTACAACATGGATGGACCCTGAGGGTATCATGTTAAGTGAGATAAGTCACACAGAGAGAGAAATAATGTATGATATCACTTGAATGTGGGATCTAAAAAAGCTGAACTCATAGAAACAGAGAGTAGAATCGTGGCTAGGTATGTGTCAGGGGGGGAGGGTGTCAGGGAAATATTGGTCAAAGGGTACAAACTTGCAGTTAGAAGATGAGTAATTTCTGGGGAACTAATGCACAGCACTGTGATCATAGTCAACAATGCTATATTAGATACTTCAAAGATGTTAAGAGACTAGATTCTAAATGTCACCATTAAAAAGAAATACTAATTATGTGATGTGACAGAGGTGTTGGTTAATGCTATGGTGGGAATCAAATTATAATAGATAAGTATTTCAAATCAACACATTGTTCACCTTAAACACATACCATGTAAATAAATAAAGAGAAACTATACCAAATCTACACAAACTCTTCCAGAATATTGAAGAGGAGCAGCAAATACTTCCCAATTCATTCTATGGAGCCAACATTAATATCCTGACAGCAAAACCAAAGATATCCACAATAAAAAAAAAAAACAACTACAGAAAAACATCAACAATATTCCTCATGAACAATGGATTCAAAAATTCTAAACGAAATTTTATAAAATCAAATCCAACAATATATAAAAAGAATACATCATGACCAAGAAGTAATTCCCCTTACGATGCAAGGTTGCTTGAACAATCAACAATCAGCTAATGCAATTAAAAAACAAAGCATAATATTAATATTATTAAAAATACTTTTGTTTTTAGTGGTTTTCATTTTAATATTATAAAGCAACAGAAAAGATCTTTAAGGATTTATTTCTTTATTTTAGACAAGCAAACTCCCAGCTAAGCAGGGAGCCTGACCAGGGGCTCAATCCCAGGACCCTGAGATCATGACCGGAGCTGAAATCAAGAGCCAGACACTTGACCAACTAAGCCACCCAGGCCCCATGCAAAAAAGATTTTTTAATATTAGAAAACAACAAAATAGGTATTTGAAAACTCTCATTATATAGTTTCTTATAGAAACTCTTAACAAACTAGAAATCTATTGAGAGACTTCCTTAATCTGATAAAAGGTCTAAAGACTATTATCTGATATATATATGTATATATATAAACTATAGCAATATCATACTTCATGGTGAAAGACCAAATGATCTTTCCCCTAAGGTCAGAAACAAGGCAAAACTTTGATCTTACCACTTCTATTCAAAATTGTAGTAGAGTCCACCCAGTGCAATAAAGTAAGAAAAAGAAATAAAGACATGGTATTGGAAAGGAAGTCATAAAACCATCTTTATTCATATACAGCATAATTGCCCATATAAGAGATGTCTAAATAAACGATGGAATTTACAAAAAAACACATAAATACTCATAAGTGGGTCTAGCAAGATTGCAGATACAAGATCAATATAGAAAAATCAATTGTTTCTATACACTAGCATTAAATAATCAGAAATCAAAATTAAAAATCAGTAACATATACGGGGTGCCTGGGTGGTTTAGTCAGTTAAGCATCCGACTCTTGGTTTCAGTTCAGGTCATGATCTCGGGGCTGTGGGATCAAGCCCTATGTCTAGGCTCTGCACTCAGTGCAGAGTCTACTTCAGATTCTCTCTCCCTCTCTCTCTCCCTCTCACTCACTCTCTCAAATAAATAAATAAAATCTTTAAATAAATAAATAAATATCAGTAACAGTTACAACAGCAACAAAATTTTGAAATACTTAAAGATAAGTCTCACAAAAGATGTGTGACATTTTATACACTAAAAATTAGGAAACATGAAACATGGCTGAGAAAAGTAAGGAACAGCTAAGTAAATGCAGAAATAGACCATGTTCATGGGTCCGAAGACTCAATATTGTTAAGAGGTCAATTTTTCCCAAATTGATCTAAGGATTCAACACATTCCCAATCAAAATCTCCGCACGCATTTTTATAGAAATTGATGAAATGGTTATAAAATTCATGCGGAAATTCTGTGGACCTAAAAATAACCAAAACAACTTTGAATAAGAAAAATTTGGGAAGTATTTGCTCCTCTTCAATATGCTAGAAGAGCTTGAGTAGACTGGTATAATTTCCCCTTATTTATTTATTTACTATTATTATTTTTAACAACCAAGGTAACATTATTTCATCTCAAAATTTGTTTTATAGCTCTTATAATTAAGACAATGTGGTATAGATACAACAATAGATTAGTAAAAAAGAGAGTCCAGAAATAAACCCCTACATATTTATATACCACTGATTTTTGACAAATGTAAAAAGGTAATTCAGTAAAGAACTGATAGACCCTTCAACAAATATTGTTGGAAAAATTGGATATCGTGTGCAAAAAAAAAAAAAAAAAACTAACTTTGATCCATACCTCACATCATACACAAAAATTGACTCAAAAGGACCACAGACCTAAATGTAAAAATTAAAGTTATAAAACTTCTAGAAGAAAACTTTTGCATCCTTAGCTTAGGTAGAGAGTTCTTAGATACAACTATTACATGATCCATAGAAGAACAAATTGATAAATGGACTCCAAAAAGTTTAAAACATCTGCTCTACGAAAGACTCTAAGAACCAGACTGGGATAAAATATTTTCAAATCATAGAGCTAATAGAGGACTTAGAGCCGGAATATGTAAAGATCTTTCAAAATTCAAGAAACAATTCAATTCAAAAATAGGGCAAAAGATTGGAACAGACATTTCACCAAGGAAAATACACAATGGCAAATAAGCACATAAAAATATGCTGAGCATCACTATTCACTGGGGAAATGAATATTAAATCACAAAAGGCTTAGATTTATTTTTAAAAAATTTCTAGAAAATGGAAACTAATTTATAGTTACAGAAGGTAGATTAGCCTGTGGGAGGAGGTAGAGGGAAGTTTGGGAAAGAGAGATTACCAAAGGGCAAGTGAAACTTTAGGGAGAAATGGATACGTTCCTTATCTTGATTGTGATGATGGTTTCACAGATGGATATGTAGGTTAAAACTCAACAAAAGATACACCTTTAATATAAACAGTTTATTGTTTGCCAGTTGTTTTTAATATCTTTTTTTTAGCGAAGCTGTTTTTAAAATCTTTTTTTTTAAAGGATTAGAGGGACACCTGGGTGGTTCAGTCGGTTAAGCAGCCAACTCTTGATTTCAGCTCAGGTCTTGATCTCAGGGTCATGGGATCCAACCTGGCATCAGGCTCCATGTTGAGGGGGGAGGGGGGAGTCTGCTTGTACCTCGGCCCCTCCCCCACTCCTGCTCTCGAGCACGCTTTCTCTCTCTCAAATAAATAAATAAATAATCTAAAAAAAAAAAAAAAAAGGACTAGAATATATACTAGTCAGTATGGCTCCCCGGTGGCCTCTTTTAGAACTATAGGACATTTGAGTTGGTTTAGTCCCAGTGCCTCATTTTACAGAGTAAGCTGTGTGCAAAACAGAGGACAAAAGTCACTAAGCTTGGACTTCAATCAGACTCATTTCAGTTCAAATCCAGGCTCTGCTGTTTCCACCTTTCCAAACCCAAGTTTTCTCAACTCTCAACTGAGGCTAACAGAAGTTGTCTCTTATGGTCCCTGTGAGTATGAAACTTGATAATATATGTAAACCAATTAACCAACACATAGCATGTACCCTATAATCTGTAGCTATTATTAGGAACCTAAAGCCCAGGAAGATGAAGTGACTTATCCAAAGTCACACAGTTATGTCATAGCAAGAACCCTAAAGCCATCTCACCTGCCTCCTGTCACATGGCTGTTCCTCCATGAGCTGTGATCCTTCAACTGGTATTTTGCAACATCAAACATATTGCTCGAAAGCAAAAGTGACATCAAGAGGACCACCAGTAGAACATAACACCAAGTAAAAACCCAGCTGCAATGCCAAAGACTAATAGAGTTGATATCCAAAATTCTGCACAACCACTAAACCATGCAACTGACACACATCATGTTAGGACCATTTATATGTGATACTAAATACAACCCAGCTTTCAGCTGGGATTTTTGGTGGGTAGAGGTCAGAAAGTGGGGCAGTAAAACTCAGGAACTTCTATGTCGAATCATGAATTCTTGATCTAAGGTTCAAGAAACTTAAAGGGGGGGCGCCTGGGTGGCTCAGTTGGTTAAGCAACTGCCTTCGGCTCAGGTCACGATACTGGAGTCCCGGAATCGAGTCCCGCATCAGGCGCCCTGCTCAGCGGGGAGTCTGCTTCTCCCTCTGACCCTCCCCCCTCTCATGCTCTCTCTATCTCATCCTCTCTCTCAAATAAATAAATAAAATCTTAAAAAAAAAAAAAGAAACTTAAAGGGTTCATGAGTGATCTTTCAGGGCCCTATGGACCTCTTGAAGTAGTATGGAAAAAGTATATGCATACACACACATATATATTCCTATACATACATACTTCATCTTTATAGCTTTTATAAAACTCTTAAAGGTAAGGGATCCTCTTGAAAAATATTAAGAATAGCTATTAGAGGCAATAAGCTGATTTTACAGCCAGAAATGTTACAAAAATTCATAACCATCATGAAGTCATATTGAGAGGCGCCTGGGTGGCTCAGTCGGTTGCACATCTGCCTTCAGCTCAGGTCATGATCTCAGGTCCTGGGTTCGAGCCCCTCATTGAGCCCCTCATCGGGCTCCCTGCTCCATAGGGAGTCTGCTTCTCCTTCTCCCTCCACCTGCCACTCCCCCTGCTTGTACTCTCCCTTCCTGTGTCAAATCAATAAATAAAATCTTTAAAAAAAAAAAAGTCATATTGAAAGATAACTTGAAACAGTTAAGTTTGATCTGGTTCCTTTGATTAAATGTGAAATGAAATCGATAAGCAACACTAAAGCAACCTCTAGGGTTACAAGCAGAGGGAAGACCCCATCAAAGGCAGGGGCCACATAGACAATTGGTCTGACAGTTTGTGGTAGCTTGAACAGTAGACAGCTGGTTAACCAAAACAAAATCCGTTAATTTTTTACTATCCTAATTCCAATTAAATCTTAGTAAAATGCTTGTCTGAAATTGTTCAAAACAGCTTCCAATGATTCTAGAAAACAACGGTTATTCTCAATCTCAAGCATTTTTAGGCTGCTTTAAAAAATCGATGAGAGGGGTGCCTGCGTGGCTCAGTCAGTTGAGCTTCCCACTCTTGGTCTCAGCTTGATCTCGGGGTGGTGAGTTCCAGCCCCGGCTTGGCTCCATGCTCCTTTAAAAAAAATTAGTTAAAAAAATCAATTAAAGAAATCCATGAGGTTTTTCTAAGTACCTACTTATCTAGCAATAGAGTAAATTCTTCATAGGATAAGAACACGAAAATACCCAGTAGAAAGGGGTCATGATTAAAGCTTATTCTCCTCAGAATGGATAGCAAAATCAAAGTTTAAAATGCTTCTACAGAAGGGGCTGGTGGAAGATTAATAATTAATGTATGGCAGCCATACAGAAATTTTGAAATGTAAATCTGATGAACAAAAAGTGGCAGATTATGACAAGCAGGAGCAACAAGGGAGAATGAGTGGAGGAGGGTCTTTTGCTGGGAAAGGAACAGAAAGCAGGACTGATGGGGCTGGTGGGTTTCCCTTTCTTTCCCCACAAACTTTCATCTGGAGGAAGACGGCGCAGAAAAGTTAGGAGAGAGTGAGGGGAGGGAAGACTCTTTAACCAAAACAAATGAGGTTCACTTGTAGCTTTCCCAAGCGTCTTTCTCTGAAGAAAAGAAAAAGAAGAAAGTTTAACACATCACTTTGATATGTGCTTTGCCCGCCAGTTCCCTGTACTTTCCCATTTTCTTCCCAGCCCCTTTGCTCCCGTTCTTACGGTTAGATTCTTTCTTTTTAAATCCATTTCAATTTTCCTCTAATATTTGTGTATAATTTTTCCTCCTTTTAACTAAGCTCCTTTTGAAATGCCTCCCTTTGTGTGTCTCCAGGCGGGGGGCAGGGTCTTTGCTCTCCTCTTTGGCCCGGTTTACGGGGGCTTGGGGCTTCACCGGGAGCTCTCAGGAGAATTGTGCAAATTGCACCCGGGCTTCCGTTGGAAGAGCCACTCATCCCAGCGACCCCGTGCTGTGCCCGAGTGCATCAAGGCCATGTCAACCCCTTGATGCTGCCACACGCTGTGATCTTCCTTTGCACTGTGTCATATGTCACGATGGGTTTTCCCACAATGCATTCTTTAGTTCAGTGTCAGGGAAAAAGAACAAATAATGTGCTCCTGTGGCAGCCAAACATGCTACCTGCAAGGTTGGGGAGCAGAACACATTTTCCTCCTCTGGGGTGAATTCCCTCAGCTGAAGCTGTCTCTTCCTTGCCATTATTTTCCCTCTGCACACCCCTCCCCTACTCTGACTTCAGCGGCTCTGCAAAGTGCCTTCTGCAGGTTAATGCACTCATCTGGCAGGAAAACTTGGAGTTGCAGACAATCTTTGGGAGTTTCATTGATCAGTCTGTTTATGCTAAATATATTTACACAAGAAATACGATATATGGTGTTCCATATTGTCTCTGTAGAGCTTAGTCATGAGTCTGTGTGAAAATTGGCAGAGGGCAGAAGTTTCCCTTAGGAAAAGGCCACTGAGAAATCATCTCTAAACTCATGAAAATGTCTATTTTTAATTACCAGTTCATTATCACTGTACCTTTTTTAAAAATTACCGTGAAGAATTCCTCTTTTGCTATGTAAAATAGCCAAACACAAATTTGGCTGCCCTTAATCTGCCTTTCTGAGAAAGGAAAGAAGCCTTTTCCCTGATGATTGCATTTATTATCTGACTACATACAATCTCTCTTACACACGCCACATGCTGTAGCATGTATGGTATTTGGAGGTGTTCATGCAAACTTCCTATACCCACCTGCCTCGTAGACAGAAGGAAAGAGACAAACAACATGTTAATCCTTAGGGCATCTGAGAGGATCAATGAAATATATCAGACTTCCTCTCGGGAGTGTCCACAGCTTACAATTAAGTGTAGAAAGAAAGAAAGAAAGAAAGAAAGAAAGAAGGAAAGAAAGAAGGAAAGAAAGAAGGAAAGAAAGAAAGAAAGAAAGAAAGAAAGAAAGAAAGAAAGAAAGAAAGAAAGAAAGAAAGAAAGAAAGAAAGAAAGAAAGAAAGAAAGAAAGAAAAAAGAACAGATCATGGGGCTAAGAGGCAGCTCTTCCACACCCCTGCTTTACGGGGGATTTGTTAGAAATGCGGGCTCTCAGACTCCTCCCCACACCTACCAATTCAGAATCTGCATTTTGACAAGATCTCCAGATGGTTTGCTTACACATGAAAGATTGAGAAGCTCTGCACTGCACTGTGCTGTGGTACATATTTCCGAAAAGATGTAGCTAGAGCCAACTGCATCTAGAACTTTTGCCCTGAGAGCAAACCACCTTGCCTGCTGGAGGTACAAAGCACCCTCATAAACTACAAATGGTATTCTTCATATCAACAGAGGAAGAGAAGGCTAAATAAAAACACTTACTAGGTGCAAATATCTCTTTTCTATTTATGGAGAAATGCGTATGAAGTATCTATAATTTTATATATATTAATGCACATGAAAATGGCTTAGCAACAAAAAAGCGACAGATCCTGGGCTGCTATAACACTAAACAGAGGATGGAGAAACCTGATAAAGGGTAAAACAAAACAATTCAAATTTGCAGGTTGTGCTGACTGTATTATTCTAAAAGAGTTTGCAATATGATATTCTACATTGAATCATTTAGATACTTACAATGTACATAAATTGAAAATTGTTATTTTTTCTTCTGAAATGACCTGCTGAATATGCGTGAGTCCAGCTCTATAAAGCTTACTTGCTTTCTCTCTCTCTCACTCTCTCTCTCTCTCCCCCTTATCACTCTTGATATCAAACCATGAATGGCTGATGCTTAGTATGTCCTTTCACTTCACCGAAAGTATTCTTTAAACTCCTTGGTAAAATGCAGTCTCCCTACAGCTCAGTTCCACCTCTGCCCTTATATAAACACACTTACTTTACCAATTCTACTCTAATTTGTAACAAGGTGAATTATTAGGCAGTGTTTATTATTCATGCTTGTTTATTGATACTTTTTTTTTACCAAATGTTTCTCAACATAAAAATCTTATTTCACTAATGAAAAAGCTAAGTTCAAAAAATTCTTTAGAAGTGTTACATATAAACAACCAGGAAAGAGTGTCCCCAACCCATATCAAGATAGGCCTTGTTTTCCTCCTCTTGAAATGCCACTCATAACAAACACTGGGTGAAATCTACTGATTAGGTTAATTTCTTATCATTTCACCTTACCCAGTTTCTTTCTTTCTCTCATTACCAAATACACATTTATTTTTATTTTTTTTAATTACTAGACTTTATCTGGGGAGCAGTTTCAGGTTAAGAGAAAAATTGAAGGACAGACTTATATATCCCCTCAAACCCCTCCCACTGAGTTTTCCCTGTCATTAACATCTTGCATCCGTGTTGGACCATTACTGGTTGCAATGGTGACACATAATTAACTAAATTCCATAGTGTAAAGTTCACTCTTCGTGTTGTACATTCTATGGGTCCAAATATCCTTTTTTTTCATTGCATCACTGCTGTAATGATTTTTGGATTTTCTTTCCACCTAATTAAGAGAAATACCCATACAAAAAAGGGGCATGTTCCAATTGATCACCACATTACCAGAGCTAAGGAACAGCTGTGGTTTCTTCTGTTTTTATGTTCTTCTCAACTCTACAGATCAGCCTTTTCTCATCAAGTCATCCATTCAACCAATATTTATTGAGCATCTGTTGCTTTCAGAGGACCTTGGTAGGTACTGCTGGACTCAGGGATATATCTGACATGGACACCCTCTCTGGAACCTGGGCTCAATTAGGAGGAATAAAGCATGTTTAAAATAGTAAGACAAGGAGTGAAGAGAGCTCAGGAGAAAAGTCATGGCAAGTTGAGTGGGTAGAGAAGGATGGGCTCTGAGGCGACAGCAGCATTGGAGAGCCTGGAAGCACCAGTAAAATTTGAAGATACACCAGTCAGGCATGGGGACTGGCTGGGAGAATCCCTCTAGTGAAAATACTGAAGATAGAGAAATGTGGATCTTGTAAGAAAGCTGGTTGACCACAGGATGAGTGAAGAGTAGGGATAGGCAACAAAGCTGGAACTGGATTATCCATTTCTGTGGCGAACACTCCTGGAACATTTAGAGATGTGCTTCCCAAAGTGAGGTAACAAGACACCCCAAGGCTGTTAGTAGAGCCAAATTTCTCTTAGTGTGCTACTTGGGTCACCAAAACAGAACCAGTCTCCTGAGGTCCTTATTTCCAGGCCTACCATACATTCACCTAATCAGGATCTGGGAGCAGGAGGTGCATGTAGAGACCAGGAATTCACATTTTTAACAAACACTCCAGGTGATCCTTACTTACACTATACTGTGAGAACCACTGATAATTTTCCTGAGACCGTTAGGAAATGTACAAGGACAAAATAGTATTTTATAATCCTTTTTAATTTAATTCAAAATCCACACAAGCTTTTAAAAATAAAGACCTCAAGAAATGTAACTGTGAGTAGGTACACATTCACTCTCCTCTCTCATTAAAATTATTTGGATGGAGGTGCGCCTGGCTGACTCAAGTTAGTTAAGCGTCCAACCCTTGATTTCAGCTCTGGTCACGATCTCAGGGTGTGATCTTGGGTGTGGAGCCTGCTTAAGATTCTCTCTCTCCTCCTCTGCCCCCCTCCCCCTCCCCACCCCTGGCCCCGCTCTCGCTCTCGCTCTCTAAAAAAAATTTGGTTGGAAACATATGAGTAGCACTGTACCAAAAGCAGACAGAAGACTCTAGTATGCTGCTAATATGTGGAAATATACACAGATTCTTTGGCATAAACTCTGCTTTGTGCATCTGTATAAATATCATCTTTCTCTGCAATGATCAGCTTTTGCCTCCTCCACACCTCCCCTGGTTTGATGGCAGACCATAATAATGTCACTTGGCTATTCTTGAAAAACAGCTACTAAATGTTGATGATACTTACTGCAGCAATGTTTATGTGAGAATCCTAAAATACTTAGGAAAATGTTTTGAGGGTGCAAAGGCTAGTATAACCGTAAATTCTGAGTAATACCGTAGTTGGGCAGGGACATAAAGTTCCATCACCTCTGATTTTCTGGACCGTTTTGTTCATTGTTTTGTATACTCATGCAACCCTTCTTAGTCAAACTGGACATGGAGTTCTTCCTAGCCAATTAGTTATCAAACTGAGGAATTGAAGAATATCATTTCCCAAGTTTCATTTGCTCCTTGGGTAATTCTTCTCTACGATGAGGAAATCAATTCAATGGCCAGTCTCGGATTTCTTTTTATCTCAGATTCTTGAAGATTAAACTTCAGACTTTTCTGTCCAAACAGAAGTGAGAACAGAAGGAAAATCAGAGTCTTCAAAACCATGTCCATCGCAGGATGTGCTTGAACAAAATGGCTGTTGATTACAAAAATAGAAAACCCTCCCTTTGAAAGAAATATACTAAACAATGCAGATACAAAGATGTATGCAATTTATTACCAGAAAGACTGAGGAATTGTAGAGGGAAAAGCAGCCAGTGCTTGATTTAACAATTTAACACCAAATTACCAGTTATCCACGAGGACGAATGGTTATCTCCTACCCCCCCACCACCACTTCTCACCTCCCACCCACTCTGCTTTGGAACTTATTCCTCTGAATGGAGATGCAAAGCAGAAGATGGCAAAGGGAATTTTGCCTTTGTTCATTCTTCAAATGTTCATAAAAAGGTAAACAATTATCCTTCAAGTGTGTTATGTTGCTGTTTTGTGTTTTCCACAAGTTGCTGCTATAGTGGGTAAGACCATGTCATTGTCACATTAGTAACATGGCCCCCTCCCCATCTTTAGTACATATCTGGAGCTCCTCTGAGGGCCACCTCATTAGTTATTTGGCCTCCACCCTTTATTCAATTGAAATAATTTTTTAATATCACATCAGATTTTCCTTAACAGAATCTCTTGGGGCACCTGGGTGGCTCAGTCAGTTAAGTGTCTGCCTTCAGCTCAGGTCATGGTTCCAGGGTCCTGAGATCGAGTCCCACGTCGGGCTCCCTGCTCAGCGGGGAGCCTGCTTCTCCCTCTCCCTCTGCTGCTCCCCCTGCTGTTCTTTCCCTCTCTGTGTCAAATAAATAAATAAAATCTTAAAACAAACAAACAAACAAACAAAAAACAGAATCTCTCATCTTACCTAAGTTGCTACTCTTTGGAGTCTTTGGTCAGAGAATCATACCTACATTATCTCTGAGCTTTAAGAAATTTACCTTCCCAAAGTCTAAATTTTATCTGATGATGTCCAGTTTTCCAGCCCTTTGTCATATTAAATTTCTAGGATGAACAGTAATTTCTCCTACAATTCCATTAATTTTCACATTCTTGACTACTCTTCTTTATTACTCCAAATAACAGGCCTAGATGACTCCTCCTAAACCCACCCACCTCAACCCCCCGCAAAAGGTGTCTCCAAACACAGACACACACACACACACACACACACACAAACACACACACATTTCTCAGGATATCCCTAGACTACCCCAAAACAAATTTTCTTGAGTAGGGCCAAATATTTGGGATCATAGTCAAGAAAAGAAAAGGTCACTCAGGTTCTCAATAGTTATAACCTCACAAATAGAACCCAATTTTTGCAAGCCCACTAAAGAATGCACCAGGTTACATGCTATGCTTTGCTGGAGTGAAACTTCCAACAGAGTGCCAAATATGTGAAGTCCTTCACGTCGGCCTTACCTTAACTCCACCATTGTTGTTCCCTGAATTGTGATAGTTTATTCCACAATGTCTACCTGCTCAGGAGGCCTTCAGTTTAATAAGAAAAACATCTATTTTTTCCTTTGCAAAATAATCTGTGTATATATATATATACACACACACACACTTACATATAATATATAATATATAATAGTTATTACATATTTATATAATGTGTGTATTGCATATATATGCATTATTATATATGTGTGTGTATATATTGCATATATATGTGCCCACAAACATATATATGCATATATAATTACATGATATGTATATATATATATGATATACATGATTTTTGAAAATGTAACTTTACATTTTCAGAAATATTTCTGTTTCATATAAGCCTTTATTAATGACAAAGACTATTCAGGAGCTCTTTTTAGCTTCTTTGCGTCTTTCCCTGGTCAATCCAAATTTAACACTCATATTTAATAGTAATTCCACGTGAGAGCAAGAAAATGCCTCTCTACCCACCCTTGAGTGTAGAGCAGTAAAAGATAAAAAGTTATGATAGTATTCTGGTCTTGAGAGACTCAGAATGCCTATTTACTTCTCTTTTGTGGAAGTGCACTTGAAAAGGAAAACGTGAAGCCCTACCCCAGTGTGAGATTAAAAGCAGAGGGAGGTTTTCCTCATAACTACAAATGATCTACACCGAGAGAACAAGTAATGATGAGGTTTTGAAAATGATAAGATTGTAGCAATCCGGAGCACTGCAAGAAATTGGCAAATTGTAAAACGAGCAGAAGGAGTCACAGTGAAACTCTAATTTTGCGGGCTCTCCAGCCTCAGCAGAAAGAGGAGAAGCGGCAGCAGGGATGCTCTTCCTCCTTCCAGGGTGGCCAGACCTTCCAGACCATAGGATACGAGAGGTCGGCTGCGTGGTCTCGGTCACAGCGTGTTAAAGGATGATGGCCGCAGAGCACAGGGCAGGGGAGAGATCTGTAAACTCATTTCTGTCATTGCTTTAGGGACACAAAATCCTGTTGGCTTTATTGAATGTGGTAACTGTCAGCATGTTATGAACATTAACAGGGTCTGCCAAAGTGACCTCCGCCGTTGACTAGATGGCTCCCTTGGGAACAAGGTTACGACGTGAATCAGGCAAGGTGATGCTTGTTTACAGAGTGGAACTTCATACTGGGGTAAGACTCCGGAGGGATCTGGAAGCTAATAGTCATCTGTTGGTAAAACCCCTTCACACCTCTGGACCAAAATTCTGTCCCGGCTTAATATTCCTTATCTTTTAAAAAAATGAAACTAAGTGCAAACAAAGCCCTAGCGATGAAACCAGGAAGTACTCAAATGTCATAGGTACTTTGTAGATCTATTTAGACCCACCCCTCCCCCAAATTTTGAAAAGTATTTGGGATTTCTCGGTCATAGTCGTGAAAGAATTGGACCATTAAAGATTCTAAAAAAACCGTGACCTTCTTGTTCAGATCAGATCGTCCTCCCATCAGTGAGCTGGTTGGGCAGGTCATCCTTCCCCACCCCGCCACAAGTGCTGAGTCGCAGCCCCAAAGACCCACACCCCACTTTTCCATATTGTACCTTCCTGACCCCTAATGTAGTCTCTTCACTGTGTTTGCAGAGTTGGCACTTCTGCTTCTCCTTCACACCCCAGCCCTGTCCCTACCTGGTCCCCAAGTCCTGTAAGACAGCCCCAGCCTCTTGCCGTAAAGCCTGCTGCACCTGATAACTACAGCAATCACCACTTCTAGAAAACTACCTTTTCCCCTTATTCACTGCAATCTAACAGCTATTTTTGTAAAGTCTTCCTTGCTAGTTCTTTTTTTTTTCCAAATGTCAATATTGCTTACTATTCCCTCTATTTTTGGTTCTTAAAGTAAAGATGTAAGCAATTAGCTCAACACCCTCAATGTGGTAAAATGTAAAATGAGATTTATACAAAATTTCATGTCTTAATTTGGTTATTTTCTCTTGATAGCACAGACTTTATTAAAGGTCTCCTCTTCAATTCATGGATTCATTCAATCATTGATTCATTCATTCAACAAACATTTATCCCTCCCATTTTCTCAATGTTTGCATTATAAAATACCTTGTCTAAGAGAGTTTTGCTGTGATCGGTGAATCCTAACTGATGCTTTTTATTCTTCTGATTATTTCAATGCAAACATTTCCAACCTGCTTTTTATTTCCATTGATTTTCACACAGATTTACACTTTCTCATCCTAAATAATGGATTTTTCTTTTCCTGTATGCCTATGTTTAAATATTTCCTTTATTTGTTACATGTACCTTTTCTTTGCAAAATAATTATAGCTACAGTGTATAATTATGGTTTAATCATTGCATCCTTTCTGTTCAATGATCCCTTTACTAAGTGGAATTACATGTCGAGTTAACACCCTTATCAAGCGCTAGTTTTCAAAGAATAAGCTATGCAGTCTTGCTGAGTTTCTCCCAGCACTTGCCTTTTCCAGAACAAAGCATTCTTCCAGAGTGAATGGTTTACAAAAATCTGATAGCAATTCAGTCGGATAGAAAAAAAATGAAAACTCTATATTTTAGCTGTGTTGCAGGCAAGAAAGAACTATGAAACTGAATCTATCATCTTCAAATTTTAGAAATCGACTGACTTTAAAGATACATTAAATGGTTCACCTTTTAAGATTCAACTTTTTAAGATGTATTTGAAATGAGTTTTTGAAATGCCAAAAACTCTTGCTCTTCCAATGACCCCTGTTTTCTTTTTAAATATTTTGCTCTGAAGAAACTTCATTGGAAAAAAATAAAATTGGCATATAATCCCTACTTTTCCTTTGTTTTTTATTTTATCACCTCATTTTTTAAAAATAGAATGTAAGCCAATCAATAAATAAAATAATATTTTTATTAGTAATATTTAAGTTCCTGTGTGCTAGATACTCTCCTAAATTCTTCACATGGATCAGCCTCTTTGATCCATATTCAAAATAATGTTGTTCCTATTATTATCTTCATTTTACAGATAAGCTAACAGGTCTTTAAAAGGTTAAGTGACTTCCCAAAGTCACACAAGTACTGTGATTATAACATCAATAAGTGACCTCATTCGAATCCACATGCTGATGAGGTCTGTGAACTTTTGGGTTATATGAGTTAAACAGCACTTCCCAAGGTCATCATGGAAAAATCAAAATCTATTACCTTAAAATCACTGAGAAATGGGAACCTCACACTGTGTGCATTCTTCAGTATCCACCATAGTGGGTAGAGTGCCCGGGAAGACTTTTCTGGAATCACAACATGTACATCAGAGTTTAAATCACTCTTGGTCTCTATGTACAGTTCATTGACACCATCTAGCTGTTGTATTAATATTTTTTATTATAACCAAGGGGTTTCCTAACAATTAGACTACAGGTAAGAAAGACCAACCACAATTTACAAGCTTCAACCAACACCCTTTTGATGTGCTGTGTCATAAATGAACCACAAAACTGTCATATGCAGTTGACCCTTGAACAAGGGGGATTAGGGGCACTGACTCCCACCCCACACAGTCAAAAATTTGAGTATAACTTGGACTTTCCCAAAAATTAACTACAAAGCCTACCATTGACCAGAAGACTTACCAATAACACAGTCAGTTAACGCATATTTTGTATATGTATTATATACTACATTCTTACAATAAAGCTAGAAAAAAGAAAATCATAAGGAAGAGAAAATACATTTACACTATGTATCATATTCATAGAAAAAATCTGCATATAAATGGATCTGTGCAATTCAAACCCCTGTTGTTCAATGGTCAGCTGTATGAGTGTGTGTGAGTATAATACAGATCATATTACATTATATATATATATAAAGGCTAGAATAATTTATTAGTTTGCGTGTCTTTAAAGAACATGGGAGATTTATTGTGTGCCTTTTAGTACAATCTCTTTTATTCAACATGTTCTAAATGTGAAATATTTTTGAGTAATTCCATATTTTGTTTAGGAAGTCACCATACATGTCACAGAAATTATTTCTGCTCAAAGAATTCAAAAGCAATAAACATCAAGTCTCAATAAGACTCAATTTAAGGATTTTGCCATGTCTCAGGCTTATAATATAGATTAATAGCATCATTTCTTCAATGAACCGCAATTATGTCAATTAATGGAAATTTCCAGGTAACAAGATGCTGAGAATAGACATTTTAATATTCACACACACACACACACACACACACACACACACACACACACCACTCACAAATAAAATGGAGGTAGTTAAAGCTCCATTTCTTCAGCAAACTCTCAGTAAAATAACTCGCATTATTTGTAGTCTGGTTGCCCATAAAATTTTCAACAGCTGAATAAATACCTGGGTTTTGCCCTGTCTTTGTTTCCATTTACTTGGATACCTGTGAGCCCCTTTCCACTGCCCCCAGGTAGACCACCCAGAGCCCAGTGCCTGGTAGTGTTTGTAAGAGTTGAGTGCTTACTTTGCTGCATGCTGCATCTAAAAGCACCCTTATGTGTCAGGCTCCAAACGGGTAACACAAAAAGAAGTAAACACTGGTTTTATATGGAACCCTACATATACAAATGATCCCAAAGAGCTTTAAAAACAATGAATTCGACACTGGGATGGTGTAAACAAACGTGGCAGCCATTGAGTGCTCAGCTATAACTCACACAGACACCTCCTTGAAATGTCACAAAGTATACAGTAGATCGTCCCCAGCGGGCCCTCCCACCACAGTGTCTGCATATGCAGCTTGCTCTCAGTCACAGAACTCCACTCACACTTAATGTAAAGAAAGAGAAAATTCCTCATTTAAAGCACTGATACAGTAACTAGCACGGGAACTTCCCGCGGGGTGAGATGATGACTCAAGTGAAATCAGTGTACTTGGTGCAATTTACTAGCCCCACTGATTGCCGCTGGGTCAGCTTTCTATAGGACTCGTTACAACCGCTTGACCTACTGTCCCCAGCCCCTCCCGACACACAAACACCCCTCAATATCAGTTTCGAACAACCAGAGTGCTTTACTACTTAGCTCACACTCAGCATTTGCCCTGCCCTCATTTTCTTATCATTCATTTCATTTCATGAACTGTGCGTGTCTTCCTCATCAAGTTAATAGTAAGAAATCCTGTCTTGTTGCTTTCATAGCCGCCACTTTCCACCGCCGCCCTGGGATTCCAGCACCTACCCAAGCTGTGCGGGGCTAGGTGCACCCCGGTAACAGGCTCTCCTAAGAGCTGACTAAATAAATCCACCAAACATATTCCAAGACATAGGCATCAAAAGGAAGAACGTTACATTTTGCATCTTTGGTTCTGTTAGAACCTGTATCTAGATCATTACAAGAATGAGTTTTCTTTTCTTTTTTTAATGTTAGTGCAAAGAAACGAGCCTTTCCAACAACCCATGTACTCGGTAATATCCAGATACTCCTTATCAAAATTTCTGTCAAGTTCTTTCGGGTGCGCAACAAGCTGGCTCTGCCGGAATGGCCTGAAAAGCAGAACTTGCCATCATTGGTTGTTGCCCTGGGACGTTCTTCCAAGGCATCCGTTAAGAGCAAGTCATACGTTGTCCTCTTGGAACGAGGGGCCAGTACTGGCAAGATTCTCGATGTCCATACCTGCTTGATAGTGGCCAGAAAGGAAAGGAGAAGAACATGCTTTCTTCTCCCCTTGGATTTTTCAGAAATGCTTTCTGTGAGCTGGGGTCGTGGGTCACCTTGACACCTGACACACTTACAGTATTTTTAAGGTCAGGAATAGGTAGGGGTGCAGGGCAGCCGGATACAATGACTGTCCAGCCCCACCTCTCCCTCCCCTCTGCACCTTGCTCTTCTCTGCAGGGGAGGCTCTCCAAGCGATCAGTCTGGGGCCACAGTGACCCTGTAAGTGCAAGAGCCTCTTCCCCTCTTCCAGCAAGCTTCATCTGGGGTGCTGCACACTGCTCACCCAACCCCTCTGGCCCCTACTTCCAGTTCTTTCAAAGCTCCAGAAGCTCAGACCTTAATTCATTTTCTCTTTTCCCCACACTGTGACCATCCACTTCCCTCCCCCGGACCCGTTCCTCTACCCTCTCATTTTTGTTCATGGGTCAGAGACCCGTGGCAATCAGGGAACTCATGCACGGGCCTAAATCAAACCATGTTCTCTTCATTAAAGGGAACATATTTTGTCTTCTCAAAGAACCTTACATCATCAGAGGGAACTCTAAATGCTAAACTACGGTACCGTCTCTGGAGCCACACCGCCCAAGTTCTAATACTGTGTATTCTATAGGTTGTGTGACCTTGGGCAAGTCAACATTGACTGTGCATAGATAATAAAAATACTGTAAGCATAGATAATAAAAATACTTGCCTTATATATTTTTTTTATTTGGATTAATTGATAGAAGTAAAGCCTATGTGGTCCGTCGAAGCACCACCACATTGGTTGTTTCTGCTATTGCCAGCACTGGAGTAGACAATGCTGGCAACTGCAACAAGCCAACACTGAAACCTGCGTGTTTAACAAAACAGAAATTCCTTTCCTAGCTTCACAAAGTCCAGTTGTGGTGACTCAACGGCACAGGCGCCCTCCATCTTGCATCCGCGCCATCCCCTGGCCATCTGTTGGACCTTCTCCGGCCAGCAGATCAGCAAAGAAAGAGGGCAGGGTGCAGGGAGGGTTGTGAGGGCAGTGCTGAAGGACCTGGCCTGGAGAGGACGTGCCCTACACCCTGTACATCCCATTGGCTAGCACTCAAGTCACATGGCCTCATGGAATGGAGGGGGAGCTGTAGTCTGGTTGTGTGCCCAGGAGGAAGAAATCTTCGGTGATCCTATGTGAGTTTAGTTTCTCCCACAACCACCTCATGTCCCTCAAGGGAAATTGTTCCTGAACAAACCTCAGGGCTAACTTAAGACTGAAGTAATTTAGACACTAATTAACTCACTTTGAGTTATCAACTGTTGATATTATCTCCTATCAGCCATAAGCTGTCCTCCCTCTCATTTCCTTATCCGTATCACCATGAAGCAATGAAGTCTTCTAGCTGGATGATTTCGGGGTCAGGGAGCAGGGAGGGAGAGAGAGCCTTAGACTTCCAGGTTGACTGTTTCTGTCATAGGGAACTGTACAAAAATAGGAGGCACTAAACCAAGTCTGGCCTGGCCCTCTGAGGCTGAGTTGTACCTGCAGACAGTACTGGGAAATGGCCCCAGGACTCCACATAATTACTGCATCTCCCAAATCCCAGCCCGGCCCCTCACTGAGGATTCCTGCCGCTCACTCTTCAGCTCTACATTGGATTGTCAAGTGGAATTTAAGCAGCGTCTGTTTTGCAGGGCCAGGAACAGAACCATCTCTCCGTGGTCAAGGAGCCCCTTACCGTGTCTCCCTCCGGGTCTGGATCTCCTAATTACCTAAGGACCTCCTTCCTATCTAGAGATTAAAAAATATATATATCCCTACTTGTTGAAGGTTACTGGTTTTATGCTCAAAAATTGAAGGATTCAGTTCCCATATTCCTACCACCCAAAGTCAGTTGTGACTTTTGTGTTGTAAGAATTCATTTTCTCCAGATCCTAACCCCGGCCTTGGTCCAATGGTTGCTTTTGGTGGGATTTTTCTGCGGCCTAGAATCTTCTCAAAGGATTCAGGACCCAAAAGGCTTGGTGCTGATATTATATGGATTGTTGGATTAGTTCACCCTTCTTGCCACTGCTTCCTTCAGGCAATATAAGAGTGTTTAAGAGCACAATTCTGAAGCCAGACTGCATAGGTCCCAAATGTTGTCTCGGTCAATTCCTCTGACAAGTCTATGTGACCTTAGCCAATCGCTGGTCTTCATATGCCTCAGTTTCCTCTCATATTATGGGAATAACAATAATATCTGCCTCATGGATTGTGGAAGCATTAAACATTAATACATACGGAGCACATAGAGTGGGGTTTGGTACATAGTATTTGCCATCAAAATTATAAGGTAGGGTACCCCATTTGTTCACTGTGTAATAGACGTAGTTCCCCTAGAACAGAAATTGCCAACCTCTGAGCTATAAATGGATATACTGAAAATACAGACTCTCAGTCCTCAGAGAGGCTGGGCAAGGCCTTCAGTCACCTCCTGCCATGAGCAGCCTCAGGAACTTCTCCCCGAAGTCATATACAAATATTATCATTATTCTATGTGCCACAGTGTGACAAAGCAGGAAAGCACTCCCTCAAAATTTCCTATAGAGACTATGATCAAAAAAAAAGGAAGAGAAAGAAAGAAATCTTATTCCACTAAAGTTGAAACAGCAAGAGAGGATGGACTCAACCAATTTTCCACCACATTAAGGCCATTAACTTCTGACCCAGGTTTCTGAGAAATCTTTCACAGGGCAGAGGATCATACTAGAAGACAGAACAGAGGATGCCAGAATTTCTTAAGCACTGACCTGAACATTTTCAACAGTGGTTCCTGAACTGGGAATTATGGACAGTTTCTGACAAAGGGATACTCGCTGCGGGTACACTTTTCCATTCTCAGGATGACAGAACTCACCCCGAGCCTGGCTGGGATCCCCATAGGAACACTCAACACACACTGATACGCTTGGAGGTCTGATCCTCCCAGTCTTTGAGCCTGTGAGCTCCCTGGCACCTGTGTGCTCACAGTGAAAGCTGTATCCTCCAAATCCCCAGCCCTGTCTGATTCTTCAAGTCATTCGTGGAGGAGACAAATTCAGGCAGTGGCTCCCTAACTACCCACATGTCAAATAATTTTTTAAGTATGTGCGCAAATTGTATCCATAGCTGTGGACTTGAAGACAGTAATGTTAAGACTTGTATAACAGATGGAAGAATTTTACCAGACAGAATCACTGGAGCACTGGTTCAAAGCCAAACTCTGACTTCCTTCAGGTCTCCTTAAATGAGCCCTCCATCAAGTTATCCCACCACCAAACAGGTAATTAATGTAGTACTTCCTGCCTCAGGCTCACTATATGCAAAAGCATCTTTTGCTGAGGGGCGCCTGGGTGGCTCAGTTGGTTAAGCGACTGCCTTCGGCTCAGGTCATGATCCTGGAGCCCCAGAGGGACTTCTCCCTCTGACCCTTCCCACTCTCATGTGCTCTCGCTCTCTCTTCTCTCTCTCTCTCTCTCAAATAAATAAATAAAATCCTTAAAAAAAAACATCTTTTGCTGAAAACAACAGTCATAATGCTTTGTTTTGCACAACACTTCACAATTTAAATAATGCTTTCACGAGCTTTGATCATAGAAAAAAACCAGAAATCTGGAGAACTATTTCCATTGTAAGGCCCCTCCCAATGTTAGTTTTTCCTGGTCATTTGGGAGGGGGTGATGTTGAGATTCTTGCTGGAATCCAAACACCAAAAAAGAGTTTTCTTTTATAAATGATTACGTGTGTGTGTGCGCGCACACGTATATAATAACTGATCACTATAATTACAGAGAGCTATCATTTCCTGAGCTCTTACTAAGTGGCAAGAAAATGCCTCTAATAGTTTTGCTCTCTTCCTCACTAAGGTATAAACCAAGTGTCCTTTAAAGGACAAAGGGATTCACATTTTCTTGATCAAGCAGCTTGAAACTTCCTTGAAATGCCTTGTTAATCCCTGAATCCCTGATGACACGTAGTAGGTTTGAATAAGCTTTTGATAAACTAATTTTTTAAATTAGTATAATAATCTTCTCTGAGCTCTTCACAAATTGATGTCCCAATCAAATATGTATCAATATTTCCCACTTAGAGTCACTGAGATTTACAATCAAAGCAATATGCTTTCAAATAAACCGGGGAGTTGGTTCACACACCATTCAAACCATTTCTTCTCTATTACATTAATTTTCAATGTGATACCAATAACTTATGTAGTTCATTAGTTCAAAGATTTTAATATGTATAAAATATGCATTTTAAAATTTGAGTTGTCCATCAATTTTTATACAGTGCATGCTTGTTGTGTTGAATGATTTACTCAAAGCTGCTGTAGTTAATGCACCTGATCAGAAAAGTGAATGTACTTCACCAGTTTATCATCCGGTACTTTTATATTAGAATTTTTAATCAGCTCCACCTTAAAAATTTATCTAATACTTTTGTTTTCAACCTTTGTAGTTCCAGAGAAATGTGTTTAAAATAATCATCTTAATAACTTAATGGGTTTGATATTTTATGTCTGAATGAAATTTAGTTACCAATTTCATACAAGTACACTTAATGGGTAAATCAGGGAGATTTAATTTGTCTGTTTTAATCTCTCTTTTGGTGTTTTGATTCTGGTTTTTCTTTGACTTTTATGTCATTTTTTTACATTCTTGTTTGTACAAAGCCATGCTAACATTTAAGAATGTATACACTATGTTATTTGCATGAAAATCATGTTACCACCAGATAATGATTGAAGCCAAAATTAATTTCACCAATATTTGCAATGGAGTATTTACCATCATTTGCAGGGTTTTGTACTTTCAATAAAAATATGAATACTGCCATTTTTGTAGGTCAAAACAATCTAATGTAGAATTTCATATGGCTCTATCTAATACAAATACACATTCTAGCCTTAAACTGCAGCTGCTAATTTGTTTAAATTCTGGGAGGATGCATAGTACAGCACAAAGAATATGAACAAGGAAGTTACTCAACCTTGTTTTGAATCTCGATTCTTCATACATACTAACTCTGTGACCTTGTAAATCTTCTTAACTTCTCTGAGCCCTGAATTTCCTCACATATCAAATAGTAATTACCACCTGGAAGGTTATCATGAGAATTAAATAAAAAACACATACAAAGCACCAAGCACAGTGCCTAAAAGAAAATATTCACAGAGTATTTTCTTTTTCCTCTTTCTTCTTTTAAAAAAAAAAAAAGGAAATCAAATTGGCTCTAAAAACTGTAGTGCAAAGGGCAATTGACAAATTGATCAAATAAGTGCCTCTAATTTGTTGTATGAATCAGGTGTGTGTGCGTGTGTGTACGCATGCGTGTGCACGTGCGTGCGTGCCCACTGAGATGAGCTACATGTGACACTAATTTAATTTGGCTTTCTGGCAAGAGTTGATCTTATGAAATGCCTCCCACTTATTTTTATCTCAAATGTAAAGTCAGGAAATTTTTCATTTTCTTGTTATGAAAAGACTGTTTTATGAATTAGTAATCATTTAGCAAATTCATTAGATTATGAGGTTAAATATATAAAATATATTAGGTACTTGCATTTAACTATATGACACCGGGGATGTTATCTTTTCAGGTGATCCTGATTGCTCACATTGAGAAACGAATGGGCAGCAAGTTTCACTCCTTTCTCAAATGGAATTTTCCTGTTTTTTACACATCCACTAAGAATTTGTAACAGGTCTACTTTTCCAAAATTGCTTTCAAAGAAGATACAATGAAAAGAGCAGCAATTTTTAACATACCAGCGTTCACAGGGCCAAATGTTTTGTTTGCAGCTTTGTATTCTTTGTTTAAAAAAAAAGAAAAATCTGTCCAGTTTCATTTCTGAGTTTTACTGAAACCTAACCAAGTTTTTGGTGTAGGGTCCAGCGCTTTATACAGTCCCTGTTTTGTTCTTTGATCTCCTGCTTTAGTCCTCCAGAGTCAAAGTAGAGGTCGAAATAAACCCTCCTCAATTCCTGACTTTAAAGGATGAGTAGAGGCAGTTAAAATGTAAGAGAGAAAATATTCAAAGCACTTATACCTTACTTGATCAGGTTTTCAATTCTAGTCACTATCTGAAAGAAGGGATTATCCTATTATAGACATTATATTTCAACTATCTGGGGTTGATATTTTTCTTATGTCAAAGATTACAGTGTTATTTCATTTATCCCAAGACACATTCAAGAGCAGCCACTGAAGTGATCTTTATATGAGACATAGAACTATACCATCTCCCTGCCAAAAACGGTTATTGACCTAAATAGAACCTAAATAAAACCTAAATTTCTTACTGCACATTGGTGGCCATCTGACTGCCCAGCAACAGAATTCCCTACCTATGTGGAAAGAGATCCCATTTTGTGAGTCTTCCCGAAGCCAAGGGTCCAAGCATTACTACTGCATCCCTGGCCGGCTGGGGCACACAGCCAAATTTCTATGTTTGGCCAGTTGGACCCCTCCAGCTGGGATTCTGCATCCTGAGAGAAGGCCAAAAAGCTATACAGATAGGTGGGAAATTCTTCCTTGTTGAGGTCAATTAGCAGCATGAACTATCCAATGGAGGCACAAACACTGGCATTATCCTAAAGAGAGAGTTTCTCCCCCTACCCTCCGTTAGTTCCTGGCTCATTCTCCAAGCCCGTTTGTTCATCTTTTCCATCCATCATGGATGCTCTCCACTATATTACAATAATTTCCTTTCTGTTTAGGATAGCCATGGCTGCCTTCCCTTGTTTGCAGCCAAGGACCTGACTGACACCTGGCCTGTGAATCTTCATTTTTACCCAACTTTTCCCAGCGCTGACTGCATTCAGGCTGACTAGACTTTTTTTCATTTCCTCAAATATTTGAATCTTTTCCTTCCCTTCTGCTGAGAACTCTTTTTTTTTTTTTTTTCCTTTTTCTTCTTCCGGGTCTTACTTTAAACATCACGAATTCAGGTACTAAACATACCTTCCCATGTGGTAGAGATGATCCTATGCTCATGTTGCCTCCTTTTTTTCTCCGCCTCTTTCTTCTTCCTTTGCATGTGTATTAGTCCATTACTTGCCAATTCTTAATTTCTGGGAAGCACACAAACAATAGACTGCATATTCTTGAGATCATAAATGAATAAAAGATAAAATTGTATATCCATTTTCACTATCATTTATAATCACTATATGTTGCATGCAGAGTGTACATCATTTTGAACATGAAATTTAATGTTAACAAAGGTATAAATATCACACTTTGCGTAAATTTTCTTACTACAAGTTGTCAGGCATAATCCTCAAGCCATAAGATAAATTATCTGAAGAGTCAGGTTTGAACAAAAGGAGACTGGAAACTTAGAGATATTTGAAATTCTAAAACTCAGAATGTAGACTTTAATCTGAATGTTATAAACTTTATGCCAAAGAACATTTTCTTGATATTTATTTTAATGCCAATAAAACAAAAGACTGATGTCTCTGGATTCTTTAGCTTCTCTATATAAGCAAGCTTAAAAGGACTTCTGCTGGTTTTTGTTAAAGCAATAGTATTACAACATTCTTATATTTTCCCTATGCTTGGAGACATTAAAATGAATATTTTCCTACTGTAAATTGGAAATCCTGGGACTTGGGGGACACTGAATTAATCTGTGCTGAAGAAGAAGTAAAGATGACAGTAGAGATTGAAGGATCACCTTGGCTTCCTTGAGGCCCCTGTGGTGGATATATATCATAAATACGATATGTATAGTATATATGTACTGTGGGACTTTAGCATAGAGACTTCTGAGAAAGACACAATAGCAATCAGCAATAGGCATGCCAAAGAGCATGAGAGTTGAGCACAATGCCCGTTTATGGAATAAAAAATTTTTTTTTCTCCCTGGAGCAGCAAGAAGAGTGCCTCCATACTTTGTCAAATCCACTTCAAATTATTATGCTCTTCACCCCCTTCATTAAAGCACTGGTATGCAAGTGATCATTCCTAATAATAGGCTCTCCACTACTAGAAGTGGGCCTTTTTCATTTTTCACCAAATTATGAAATAGCTTCCCATTATAACTTATGTTCTGTATACTCCAGCCAAGACTTTTCTCTCATCTTAAAATGCTCTGCTTTAAATGGGCCTCTAATGTATAATTTTATTGTTTGAGCATTTCATTTTCTTTTTGATTTATGTTTCTTTATAGCTGGTTAGACAGCTCTTTGTGATCTTTTGATGAAAGATTCTACATAAATAAAATTGACTGAGAAGAGGGACCTTGACAGTAGCGTTGGAGAATGCTCTCTGCACTCTGCAAACTTAAGATCAAGATTCAAATCTCAAATGAAAGATTCGAAGAATGCTCTAGCTTTCCATCTTTCTAATTTTTACTTTAAAAATTCAAATTAATGCTGGTAACTTTACCCTATGCTAGATTTAATCTGCAGTATATTGACTAAAGGGATGGTTTGAGATTTTTTTTTTTACCAAAATGTATCTGTATTGAATTGCCAAGGCTAGAATAAGTAAGTAGTTACAATAATTATGCCAACAGAATTCAATATCATTAGCCTTTAAACTTCCAACTTTATTTATCTATTCATACATTCCCACATTCATTCATTCATTCATTCATTCATTCATTCATTCATTACTTGTTATTTAGAACAGACAACCAAATAGGTGCCAATCTTTTCCAAACCAATAATCATCTGGAAAAACTGAAAAAATTTTGAAGTCTTTATGTTATTTCCAAAATCTTTTAAACAATTTTTTAGTATTTCCCTATATATATTCCACACTCATTTAATCCCAGAATATCAACTAGTTTTAATTGTCAGTGAATCACTGATGCAACCTAAGAAAATCCCTTCCTTCTACACTTTCAGATACTCATGAATGCCCTGATTTTTTACCTTTCATCTAGTGTGCTCAGTCAACAGGATCTGCCTTGCTTAATGCAAAGATCTGAAAATTTTCCAGTGACCTTTAGAAAAATAGTGTATACTTGTTGTATTTTGTGCTTTAGCCTAAACATTCTTTTCTTTCTTTTTTTCTTCCCTCAGCTTTCCATTTTAAATAATAATAGTGCTATCATTAACAACTGTTCTTGAAAAATCAAAATGAAAGATACATTAAAAGGAAAAAATTTTAACCTCACAAATCTAGGTGTTTAGAAGCCGCTCAACCCATTTACATAATAACAGGAACAACAAACATTTACTGAGCATGTACAATGTGTTGGGCACTGTGTCGAGGAGTTTAAAGTGAACATCTCATTTCTATCTAACCAAACGAGTCTGTGACATGGGTATCATGGTGGTCCAGTTCAACAGAGAGTCAACTGTGTTGGAAGTTGAGCTGGGAAATGTCACAACATCCGTCTGGGACATATTGAAGGGAGGCCATTCAAGATGTTCAGTAGAAAGTTGGAACAATAGATTGAGGGCTCAAGAGAAAGACTTAACTTTGAATATGTAAATTCAGGAATTTTCTCTACTGGAGAAACGACAAGAGTAAGACGAAAGAGCCAGAAAAACTAAAAGCTCTGGACTTGGAAAGAAAGGGGACAGGATGATTCAGAAAAGGAGGAAAAGGGGCGCCTGGGGGGCTCAGTTGGTTAAGCATCTGCCTTCCACTCAGGTCATGATCCCAGGGTCCT
Source organism: Callorhinus ursinus (assembly GCF_003265705.2). Lineage (NCBI taxonomy): Eukaryota > Metazoa > Chordata > Mammalia > Carnivora > Otariidae > Callorhinus > Callorhinus ursinus. The sequence continues at coordinate 19,513,812 of NW_027397068.1, forward strand.
GGGATGGAGTCCCATGTCAGGCTCAGGGAGTCTGCTTCTCCCTCTCCTTCTGCCTCTCCCCCCTGCTCATGCTCGCTCCCTCTCTCACTCTCTCACTCTGTCTCAAATGAATAAATAAAATCTTAAGGAAAAAAAAGAAAAGGAGGAAAATCAAGAAAATGAATGATATCACACGTGTATTCACCAATAAGACTTGAATATCTACTGTATGCTAGGTGCTGTGTAGTTTAGTCATCAATTGGAAATGGAAAGGAAGCTGAGAGTTAAATAGTTGAATACCAATCAGATATTCAGAGGGGATATACTGGGAAGTCAGAAGGAGACAAAAAAAATTACTATAACCTGAACTTGGAGCATACCCAATCACCATAATTCTGTATCCTGCTTATTAAATCTCTACCAGTTCAGGATTGAGAGTAAAGAACACAGCTGAAGGTGAGTCAAGGTTTCAATTCTTCTATCTGTATCAAGAAAATATTAGAAGTTTTTCATTAACGACTTATTTTTGATTGTTTATATCCTAAGAGTCAGAGTCGGGAGTGGGGTGTCAGGCAATTGCAAAAAGTCAAGGGATAGGAAAAGAATAATAATTCATGTAAATATTTCCATTTATAAAGCACTTTTACATACATTTTAACAACAAATTCCCAGAATAAAGCTATGAAAGAGGTACTATTATTGCTATTTTACAGATAAGGGATTTATATGATAAGAGAGAAAGTGGGATGAGCCCACTAACACAGTATCTCAGAGTCAGTGAGGGTTGAAGCCATGACTGGAACGGGTCTTGCGATTCCAATCCCACACCCTTACCACGGCACTGAGGGGGCTGACTCCTGGAAAACTGGAAGGCTCGGGGAATTCAGTGTATGTAGCCTTGGGGGTTTGAGGCTCTCAGTGCAATTGCAGGGGTGAGTGTCTGTAGTTCCCTCTGGAAGCTAAGAACAAAGAGCAAGGGTGTTGGAGGGGAAAGAAGAGAAAGATAGGTGGATATGATCAAAGAGATAAAAGCCAGAGTGATGAGCAAAAATTTTTTACATATTAACTATATTTTTCTTTCTAGAATTTTCGCCCTCTCTTATATTTCCCTCACCTAACATACACAACCTTGTTGCATGTTCATTGCATTAGGGAAAGCAGAGAAAAGGGCTTTGCATTTCAAAAGACTGGATTCTAATGGGACTCAGGATATAAATACACATTGGGAGAGAAGACGTGAAGAGAAAGAACTAGACTATCCCAGCCTGGGGCTAGAGAAAAGATTCCCCTACACAGAGAAAGTGCTGTTGGGTAGGGAGAGATGGGTAGGGATGGTGGAATTCCCAGATGGGTTTGGGAAATCTGAGAGGAGAGGAACCTATGGCCCTTTTAGGGTAAATATCTGAGTTGCATGGGAAGACCAAGAGGAAGACCATGCGTTGTGTCCAAGCAGAAAGAGGTGTAGACAGCCTCATGGAGTAATCTATAGTGCCAGGTGAAATAGGATACACTACGGACAGAAAGAACTTGTCACTGGGAGCAAAAGACGGCACAGTAGCAACTTGGGCTGGTTACTGAATCGAACAGAAGCAAGAACACCCAATCTATGCAACATGGACAATTAACAATGAAGACCAGACCCTCCCCATCACTCTGCACAAGTGTGTCCTCCCCCAACCCAGAACTTAGACGCAACAGGGAGAAAGGTGGAATCTTGAACTTACCAAGATTAGGCTCTACCACCTAGGAAATAAGAACTTAAAATAAAAATTAAGCTCAGGAACGAGACTAATGAAAAAGTTGAATTTCTAGACTTAGATTCAGCCTGCCAGGCTGAAGTTGTCTTACAGCAGAAGTGGAACACTGCCTTGGAATCTAGAGATCCAGGCTGGATATGCTGCTAAGTAGCCGATGTCAGGTGGCAAAGGACAGTGCAGCATCATGGAGAGAAACAACTACGAGGCAGAAGAATCCAAGGGGTGATAAATAAGAGTAGAGACATAGCTAAGGACAAAGCTGAAGATGAAGCTAAAGATAGTGGCAGGAAATATGTGGGTTGGGGATAGGTGAGAAAGGGTGCGCAAATCCATGGCTGGAGTAAGGCTCCTTAGGACAAGAGAGTAAGAAAGAGCAGTGAACAACAGAAGTAGAGTGAGAGGTCATGAACTTCAAATGGAAAGTAACACAGAAATGATGTCACATGAAATGGCCCTGAAGATCAAGGCCACCAATACCAACCCCAAGAACCAGAATCAGTGGACACTAGTGTAATCTACAGCAGGCAGAGGAAATTGCCAGGAAGCAAAAGAGAGAATTGAGACAGACAAGGGAGTCTTGGAGGAGGAGTGTAAATGCATGTGAAGTGACCACGGGGTGAGCCCTTTGGAACTCAGACAGGGAGAAGCAGAGTAGGAAACCACGTTAAAAAGTAAGCCCTTGGGATGAAGAAGCGTTTTGTTTATAAATAAATTGCAAAAAGAAAATTGGATATATTGGATAGGGTTGATAGGCGTAAAGGACAATGCACAGGCTAAGAGAAATGTATTTAGTCATTCAAAAAGGTATGTTGACCCCCGTAATCCTTAAAATTATCCCGAAAGCTGAGACAGGTAAAGCGAGACATGATGTTGGCTTTCCATGAGACTGCATCGTAGGAGAGATGGTGGACAAACTGGCAAGTCAGTGACACAGTTCATCATCAGATGAAAAAGCACTGCAGATGCTGGAGAAAGGGAGAGGTGTGCGCATGCGCACATGCCCTCATAAATATAATGTAAGCCAGACCCCATTTTCCTAATGCGTAGAAGCATTCATATCAGAGACTCAGTCAGTTACTCATGAAAAGTAGCTCTGTGAATTTACTTTCATTCACTTGATCAGACACAGACTGTCATATCGGTTATGCATTACTCTTAAAAGGCAAATGAAAAGTATTCAATGATATGTGACACCAAAATTCCCGAAAGTAAAAAAATCTGGTTTGTTGGCAAGTTCTTGCCCTTATGTCTTCCAGTGATTGTTCCTCCCATGTGACCTCCAGGGTCTCCTCAAGGAAAAGGGAACGCTGCAATGAAATCTACCTCCACTTCGACGATTCCAGGACGATTCTTGCCTGCTGGCTGGAATAAGATACAGCACCAAGAACAAGACATTAATAGTTAGGTAAGTCAACTTTTAAACAAATACTGTGGAAGAAAATGGAAAATTGTAAAACTTATAAATCCTAGTAACATGTACAAAAAATACGGTCCACATAAATTAAGGTCATAGAACTATAAATGTTCTACTGTTACTATTTTTCTGTACGTTTTAAAAGTATTGAGGAACAAATATATTACTTCTTATTAACAGTGATGAATTAAAAGTCATCTTTATTTTTCTTCAGGGGTTTTTAGCTATAAGTGTTATGAAAATTATAAATGTATTATTAGACAATAAAAAGATATTGTCAACACACATATTAAAGAAAGGTTATTTTTAATTAAAAACACACAAAAATTTTAAATTAGATTTCCAACAAAGGTTTAGGACAAGAAATTCATTTTAGACATTATGTAGTAATTTAATTGAGACCACTGGAAAAATATGTATATTTTCAATTTCAAATGGAATGTTCTACGTAGAATACATTAAAGTAAAATAGATGTAGTTCTTGCCTTATTATACATGGACTAAACCATTACACTGTAGAATTATTTCAAGGCCAATTTCAGTTTTATGGAATATTATAAATTAATTCCAGTGAAAATAGTATTGATGTCTGCATTAAGATAGGAAAGTCTATGCTACGGTAAAAACAAAAAAAAAAAACCAACCCCCAAAACTTAGTTACTTAACATCACAAGGGCTATTCCTTGTTCACACTAGATGTCCAAAGCACTTCAACAGTGGGGTCTGAAGTCGCTTAGAGATCTGGGCTGGCAATGGCATAACCATATCAGTTGAAAACACCACCTCCTGGGTCACTGGCAAGGAAAGTGGAGGAGAGAGAAAGAGAATAGCTCACTAGCCATCAAATGCCTCCTCCCAATGGGAAAACTAGCCACATGGCCTTGCTTACCTGCAAGAGAGCTGAGAAGTATCTTTTTTCTTGATTCCAGAAAAGAATGTGATATTGGTGGGGGTTAATTACTCTCCCACAATAGCTTTTGTCATTTCTTATTGCTAAATACCCCAGTAGCTCTTCATCCAAGATTCTAACTCTACAGCAAGGTAGGGAAAGAGCAGAGGACTAGCAGACACAGCTGTGCCCCAGGCTTGTCTTTTCTACAGACTAGCTGGTCATGCAAATGTGGGCAGGTTAGTTCAACTCTCGCGATCTGGGCTGCTATCGTGATAAAGTGAGAAGGCTGTATTAGATCATCTCTAAGACTCTTAAGGGAGTAAAATTTTGTGAATCTATTTCATACGTTTATATCAAATAAAATAATAACCTCCTCATAAAAATATTTTCAAAAGTCATTTACTTCGCAAAATTCCATTGAGACTTAATTTATTGTTTTGGCCTCCATTGTATATCTAGAGACAGATAGAGGCAGAGACAGAGAAAGAGATGAGAGAGAGAAATATTTACAGTCTTCATTTTCTTGTTCCAACATCCATAGATATCTTTTGACTCCTCACTTTGGAAGGGGACAATATTAATAATTTTATGCTTCCCTTTAGCTTTCTTTCACTCTCCAACTTTTACCTTTGCTGGTAATACTTACATTGCATTGTGATATCATAATTAGGTCTATCATAATCATAACTGCGTTGTCTGTAGGTTCCCTGCTTCAGGGAAAACCCAAATGAAATCAGCAACAAGCAGCTTTGAGTTGCTGTTTTGTGACATATTATAGTCCATCATTTAATCTCCATAACAACTCTCTAAGGAAATCTATGGTAAAGATTAGAATTATATAGTATATCATTTAATTACAGATGTGGAAATGAAGGTCGGCAAGTCAATGGTATGCACAGATTCTCACTCAGGCCGCCTAAGGCCAGGGTCCAAGCTCTGTCATCTGTGCCCTGTGGCCCCGTTCAGACTGTGGGACTGTGAGGGCCTCCTGGCAGCCTCTACTTGGCCCGGAAGAAGGCGCTGAACCCTCCTTGGTGCACACAAGCATTGAAAATCTTTTTCTTTTGTCACTTCAAATTCCTTATAAGCCTACACAGTGTTCATAAATAAATATATTTCTTCTATACCTTCTGCCTAATTTTCAATAAGCCAGCCCTGATTTCCTTCAGGCCTTCGGCTTATAGGCCAGTGCTTATTTTCATGGCTGATTAATGGTTCTGATCAGTCCTCCAAGCAGGAAATCCAATATCCCTTAGGGGAACCCTAAAGATGCAGATGACCATGAATTCAAGGAAGCCTATTCACAGCAGAAATCAATGGAGAAAGGAGGCAATGTTAATGTGGACAACAGTTCTACCAGTTTCTAAATGCAAGCCCTCCAACAGAGGGAGTGGAGGGAGGGGCGGGGACAACAGAGAATGTATTCAGAATACCAAACCACAGTTGCATCCCTCTAAAAGCCAGCTTTCACAGCTCCCTTCCCAACGTGGAAATTTAAAGCTTCCTTTTTGTGAATTTTGACTGGTTTATGGCCCCAAAAGAAAACTTCCCCCCTCTCGGAGACTACCTCTTGGATTGAATGTGTGTCCAGGTGCCCGAGAGAGCTTGATTTCACAGAAGCCACATCCCAACCACAGCACAGGCATCATTAGAATAATTTTGAGACCGTGGAACTTTATTAAAAACTGTAGAAATGTGAAAACTATAATATTTTCTGTAACAGGTAGCTTACCTGAGTGCAGATACCACAAGATGATAAAAAATATTCTAATGGGTTTTTAATAGAATGGATTTTTTAGTCCAACAAAATATAACTCTCCCGTAGCCCCAATTTCATATTCTATTGGTTAATCCTTTACAGATACTGGGACACCCTTGCATCTCTCCCACTTCCTTCTGACTGTCCTATGGAGACCAACATGAAGGAGAGGGAAGTGCAGGTTTTTCAAGGTCAAGATTACAAGGGAAAGGGCTTTACTCAATAACTGGTTTTCTCTCTCCTCTCCCATGACTGACTCAGCCATGAAGGGCCATATCTTCAGAGATCTTCTTTCCTTTATCCCTTACAAGCTCTATTTAGGCTGTTAGGTAGCAGCCTGAAGTCAGAGGAATTTTACTTTGTTTATGCATCAGAAAATTTTACACCTACATTTTGAAACATTGATCAACAATTATCATGCTATCGGGTACCTGGCTCTGTGTTAGACAGTAGGTGGGACAAAAAATGACTATTTTCTCTTACATTGAAATAGTATATTACATATGCATAGCTTCAAAATTGTGTCACCCATCCTGTGCAGTACCAAGAAACCGATGAGGAGGGGCAGGGTACAGAAGTTGTCAGCTGTCTAGTTTTACCTACATCAAACGTTACTTAGTTTTATTTGGCATTAATTCACACAATCCTACTATAAAGCAAAAACGTCTCCATTAGAAAACACAATCAAGAATCAGCATAAGGTGGAGGCGCCTGGGTGGCTCAGTTGTTAAGCGTGTGCCTTTGGCTCAGGTCCTGATCTCAGGGTCCTGGGATCGAGCCCCACATCGAGCTCCCTGCTCAGCAGAGAGTCTGCTTCTCCCTCTCTCTCTGACACTCCTCCCCTCTTGTTCTCTCTCTCTCTCTCTCTCTCTCTCTCTGTCTCAAATAAATTTTAAAAATATATTTTATAGGGGAACCTAGGTGGCTCAGTTGGTTGGGCGACTGCCTTCGGCTCAGGTCATGATCCTGGAGTCCCGGGATCGAGTCCCGCATCGGGTTCCCTGCTCGGCGGGGAGTCTGCTTCTCCCTCTGACCCTCCCCGCTCTCATGTGCTCTTTCTCGCTCTCTCGAATAAATAAATAAAATCTTTAAAAAAAATAAAACAAAGCAAAGTGTTAAGGATCAAACTCACACAAATAAACTTTAAAAAATATATATATATTTTATAAAAGAGAATCAGCATAAGGTAAGATTGGGAGCTCCATATCCGGGTCTCCCCAAGGAGTAGATTTTCCCACTTCACGCCAAGATCCCTTCCTTTCTCTCTACCCCTCCCCCACCACCATTTCTTTCACTATCCTGCAGCTAAGACAGAATCACCAAAGTGCCCATGGGGGACATCTGTTGTTTTTGCCAGCCAGCATCCATACTCCAACCTGGCCTTGAGAAACCACCCTAACTCTGCTCTCAACCCATGCATTTGGGCAGGATTAGCCCCACCGCAACTCCAAGAATAGGTCCCAGTTGGCTAAACCAATTCACACATCTCATTCCTCTCAAAGACATTAGGGACAGGCACGTGATCCATCAGAGCCAATAAAACTTTTGCTGAGACTTTGGGGACAGATGCAAGGATTCTTCCCAGATGCACCTGCACCTTGAGGCATGGGATAGAACTGCTACTGTCATCTTTACTCCACATGAATTCTGAGAAGGAAAGCAAAGCCAACAAATAGAAAGAAACCAGATAATGATCACCTTCTCTGAGCCATGATTAAAAAACAGTGTTCTTGGACCATTTTGTTACATGAGTCAGTAAGACAGCTTTTTGGTTTAATCCAGCTTAGACTCACTTCTCTGTCACTTGCAATCTAGAGTCCTAAGTGAAATGTTGTGTATGTCCTCTCTTTCGCTCCCAGGAACCCAACAAACCTATATAAACCTGGCAATGATGTGATTGCCCCACAGCATCCAAATTCCTGATTATTACTTGTCTTATTGGTACTTGGCACCTATACGGGCAGAGTGACGGGCTTAATTGTTCGTATTGGCTGTGTCTTCTGACTTTACACTCTCCTTCCTCAGACATATAAATAAATACCACCTCTGTCTCTAACTGCATGGAATTATTTCAAAAATGCAGACAGGACTAATGTAAGGAAAACAAAGGTGAGTGCAGGGCTGATTCCTTCAAGTTTAAAACCTAGAATTTTAGAGAGGTATGACATAGTCTACAAAAATCAGTAAACTTGGCATAAAAAATTAATTCACATAAAACTCAAAGAACATGTCACTTCAGAGTTACAAGATGGATTTTAACAAGCTCATCAAAAGTTTTCCATCCAACTATGCACTGCCCCCTCCAAAGGCAATACTATATAGCAAAACTGCTGCCTCTGTACCCAGTATTTGGACATGGAAAGCCAGTAGCACATTCATTTGAGTATTTTTCAACTATGGAAAATCTTTATTGTTAAAGAGAGGATTTCATTTTTGGAATTAAAATGTATTCAGTGCTGAATCTTGTGAATAAGAAGCTTGAATGAGCTGACTAATCCTGTTTTGTTCAAAAATAATATAGAATTAGACTAATTTTTGTGTGTGACTTGAAAATGACTATTTTAAAAGTCATATTTTGAGCAAATATTATTAAATACATGAACTTCCAAAAATGGCTTTTTAGAAGAAAGTAATGCTTGGGTAAACATTTAAGAACTTACATGCTTATAAAAATAATACCATTCTCATTATTTTTGGCCTGGTCCATTGAACTTAAGATTTTATCCCCTTCAAGATACCAAGTTACAAAATAACAAAATTATGCAGAATTTGGCCTATAATCAAAGCTATTTATATCTTTAGTCTTCCGGTCCTGCATATTTTAAGAGTAATTTGAGAATAAATTTAATAATGCAATTTCACTAACAATTCCAATCTGTAATTATCCATTAAGCAAAGAAATATCGTTCATGATATTTTCCTCCTGAATATTTGGATGATCTGAAAACTAAACCAAAAATGTAAATTTTGAGAAAATATTTCTAAAAATAGACCAATTGGGCTGAAATGCAAATTTCCATGTGAATGTCATGCATCCCGAGGCAAAAGAACATTTTAAAATTTACACCTGCCTGAAAGAGTTTAGTGAGCTGTTATTAATATAAATAAAGATTTCATTTCTCAGCAAAAGGAAGCATGCAAGTGTTTTATGTTACTTATCGACATACCCATCAGAGTCAGCCCGGCATAGGGCCATCTCCACAACAAGATGCAAGATTCTAGCCCTGAGCCAGTGGCTGGGTGGGAAGAGAAGGCAAGTAAGAACATTTCTCCGCCATCCTCCCTGAAACCGCTAAGTCTGCTACTACACTAGCCCAGCTTTGCTGGGTGGATGTTGGAAAGACAATGGTAGCAGGTGCATTCTGGTCAACAGGCTCAATTTCAACACCTCAGACCAAGCACCTCTCTTAAGCAGATAAACACTGTCCAGCCCCAAACAGGTTCCTGCCCAGCGCCTACCAAAGTTACTGCGTAGCACACATCCAATCGTCAAGCTAATTTCTTGCCTTGTAGATATATTGATTGATTTTTCAAATCGAAGACCAGGACCTACTGAAATGTTATTGAGCAGGTTGGCATCTGTATACTGAGAAGCCACCATACAAATCGCCACAGGATTCTATTAGAATGTTTAAGACAAGAATTTTTTCCTTTGGAATGTACCTATAGTAAACGCCAAATCAATGTCTGACTTACTAAAGAAGCTTATAAAAATAAAAACAAATGAAGAGAGGCAATAACCCTCTGAGTGTAATAAAGAAATTCAGTATTTTTTAAAAATGTTATTTGAACCTATTTTTATTTTCTCTGATAAATTATATGGTGCCAATTTGTTAAAGGTAAGAATAATTTGAGGGATACCTAATGTCATAAAAGATATTGGTGTATAATATATGTATATAAATGCATAATAATGTACATAGCCTATGAAGATAAAAGTGTAAACACTGGATGTATCATGTTTTAGTAAATAAAGATCAAACCAAAAATCTTTCCCATCCCAATTTATTCCCTAATAATTGTAGTCTCAATTATTAAATTCGATGCAAATGATTTTAATGTTTTTACTGAAATTTTTTAAACAAACTCAAATTATAGTGAACAACATAATAAGCCCTCATACACCTGTTATCCAGTTTCAAAAGATATCAACATATGGATAAACTTGCTTCACCTGTGCCCTTCCCAACACACATTGCGTTTTCATCTCATTTCCTTCATAAATACTTACATATGTATGTCGAAAAGACAAGGCTTTGACTCTTTTTTTTTTACACATGACTTCAACAATATCATCACACCTAAAAAGTCATAATAGCTTCTTGATATCATCTGACATTTAATTAGAGTTGATACCCTTGATTGTCTCATAAATGTGTTTTGCTTTACTTGGAATCAGAATCTAAATGAGGTTGATATATTGCATTTAGTTGAATTATCCCTTAGGCCGTTTGTGATAGCACAATCTCTCTCCATTCTTTTTTCTTCCTTGCCGTTTATTAGTTTAAAAATAAGGTCACTTGTCCTATAGTTTCCCACATCCTGATTTTAACCAATTACATCCCACATGTTGTTAACGTGGTCCTTTTTCCTTCATAATTCCTGAAAACTAGTAGAGCCAGAGGCTAGGTCAGGCTCAGGTTCAGTTTTGTGGCAAGGATACTTCATAGGAGGGGGCACCTGGGTGGCTCAGTCAGTTAAGGGTCTGACTTTGGCTCAGGTCCTGATCTCAGGGTCCTGGGATGGAGCTCCTCCCTCTCCCTCTGCCCCTCCCCCACTCGTGTACTCTCTCTCCCTCAAATAAATAAATAAAACCTTTAGAGTAAAAGAATACTTCATAGGAGGTGCTATGTATGTTCCACACATCACATCAGGAAGCTCATAATGAATGCTTTTCTCTTTTTGTGATTTAAGCTTAGTCGGTGAGTACAGCTGTTGTCAGAGCCTTTGCATGGGTGATGAAGTTTCCTGTTAGGCTTCCACATCAGATTTTCAGCAGCCATGGATGATCATTGCCCAGACTCACTACCTCCAAAATCATTTTTAAACTAATAAATATATAGCATATGATATTTTAAAACACATCTTTACATCCAGTACCTCATGAGATGTCTCATTGAGTTATACTAAGCCTCTATTCTGATAACTACAACGTGGATATTCTATTATTTTTTTTCTGTATTTCAGTAAAGTTTTATGATGTTACAGGTATGTTTTCTGAAGATGACTTAGGTTTTTTCAACTTCACCAAAACTTTTATTTCTATCTCCTTAAATTCCTTTTTAGCATTGCATATTTACATGTTTACAGTTTCATTTAATATTCTTAATTTAAATTTTTAACTTTGTATTAAAGTATCACTTTGAAACAGAAAAGGGTATAAATCCTAAGTACAAGGTGCAATTATTTTTCTCATAAATATACGTCTGTATAACCACCACTCAGATAGAAATATAGGACATTTCCAGTGTCCCAGAAAGCTCCCTAGTAGCCTCTCCCAGTTAATACCTCCCAAAGGCAAGTACTAATCCAACCACTACCACCATGGATTAATTTTGCCTGGATTTGAACTTCATATAGAGTCATACAGTAGGTACATCTTTTGTGTCTGGCTTCTCTTGTTCAATGTTATAATGGGAGGTCCTCCATGTTGTGTGTGCACGGTTATGATGCATTGTCCTTAAGTGAAAGAATAAAACAGGCTGTGAAAAAAAGAGTATGTGCAGTACGGATTCTGTTAAGTGGTGTGAGTGTGTGTGTGTGTGTCCGTGCGCGCGCTCCTGAGCATGGGGAGGCATTCGCTGCTTTAGAATACCCACTATCCACCCCCTTTCCTTTTTGATAACAATTCTCCCACTTTCATCAGGTACCCATGCTTCCCCCATGCAGCCCATGTGCTGAGAGAGAAGTTGCCCTCTCACTCCGCTACAGGCTGAGTCTTGTCTGACGTGAGCAAACCCCCACATCCATATTTGGATCAGGGATGGGCACACAACTTAATTCAGACCCATGAGACACAAGATTTTTGAGGAAGCTTCTGGATGGAAGGAAAAAAAAGAATTTTAGTTCTTCAGAGAAAGCAACTGAAAGAGCTATCCTGCCTTCCTCTGGTTGGTACAGTGTAAACGCATGACCAGAACTGCTTCAGCCATTTCTACTCTCAGGAGAGAGCAGCCTGAGGCCAGAATCAGTGCCCAGAGGGGGCCAAGCTGGGAGGACCCCACAGCAGTGGAGTCAAAGTCCCGAGGCAGGCAGGAATGCCTGGCTTCAACTGCCTACAGCCAGAGACCCATCCCTGACCTGTTCGGTTCCGCAAGCCAATTAACTCTCTTCTGTTTAAGCCAGTTTTGGTGAAAGCTGCTACAACTTGAAGAGTTTTAATTGTACAGACTGTGTGTACAAAGATTGGGAGTGCCTGGGATTTGCTTTTTATATTTTTCTCCAGTTGGCATATTTTCTACAACACACCTGTTATTTTATCATCAGTAAGAACAATAAATATTATTTTGAGTAGTCTATTCAAATGCCCGACGTTGAATATATTTCTTGATTATTTATATCAGATAGTATACTGAGCTCACCACGGAATTGAAAACTTAGTCTTTTTTGCAGAACCTCAATATTTGAGATAATGATCATAATAGCACACATTTGGATAAGACTTGATTGTTTTCATGCATTTACCATTTGGTAATCTGAGCATATATATGAATTAGGTAAGAGAGGATGGCAGAGACCCCTGAAAGTTCACAAAAGTGCATTTTCTTTTCTTGCCTGGCAGACAGATGCACGATATTTTGCAGCCTCCCCAGCAGCCTCCCTGGCAGGTGGGTGAGCCCACAATTAAGTTCAGCCTAATGGACTGTGAGCAAAGTGATGTGTGCTGGTGCTGGGCCCAACCCATAGAAGCCTCCCACAAATGATCTTTCTTCACTCCTTCCATGCCTGCTGGCAAGGTACTGGGGGTTTTCACCTGAACTTTAAGAAGAGAACTTCAAGGCCCTAGAATTAGCTAAAGCCACAGATGGAAGGCACTTGGATCCCTAATTAACTTAGTAGAAGGCCATGTGCTAACCAAAAACATCTTTGTTGGCATTTACAAGAGCAAGAAATAAGATTTACCTTACTAAGCTGTATTAGTCAGAGTTCTCCAGAGAAACAGAACAATAGGATATGTGTATGTGAGTGTATATACAGAAAGAGAGAGTGGGGTGGGGGTCGGGGGAGATTCTAAGGAATTGGCTCACACAACTGTGAAAGGTGGCACGTCCAAAATCTGCAGGTAGGCTGGCAGGCTGTAGTGAGGCTAAGAAAATACCTTCATAGACACATCTAGAATATTTGACCAAATATCTGGATACCATGGCTTAGCCAAGTTGACATGAAATGAATCATCACATAGGGGAATGGTCAGTACTTGGCTGGGATTGAATGTAATTTGTGCTGAGGAATCTGGGTTCTGGGAATTTTCTGATAAATCCCATTAAACATCCAGTATGATAGTCATTCTATTTAGTTATGAGAATGTCCAGCCCTCTCAGTGCCCTGGAAAATGGCAACATTGTCTTACTACCCTTCTTATCACTACTGGGTATATAAGATTTCTGCTCTAGAGGGTTTTCCTTAACTTTATCTAAAAAGACTGCCCTCAGTTCACTTTTCTCCAAAATAGGATATTAGGGAGAATTGGTTTTTGTTTTCTTTTCTTTCTTTTTCTTTCTTTCTTTCTTTCTTTCTTTCTTTCTTTCTTTCTTTCTTTTTCTTTTCTTTTCTTTTCTTTTCTTTCCTTTCTTTCGTTCTTTTTCTTTTTCTTTCTTTCTTTCTCCCTCTCTCCCTTCCTTCCTTCCTTCTTTCCTTCCTTCCTTCCTCCCTCCCTCTCTCCCTTCCTTCCTTCCTTCTTCTTTTTTTCCCCATTCACCGTCTTTCCCTCTGCATTGTTTCTTGAAAACCAGGAGCAAAGTAAGAAGTAACACCTCTCTCCACCGTAATCTTCCATTTTTTTCTTTTGCCCCTACTTTTTAAGGTTTATTAATAAAAAGCATACCCTTTTCCTTACTTGGCTAATGTTGGGAACTTAGGGCCAGCCTTTTTACAATGTTTTTAAGTTTTGGGAGGAGGGACATTCTGTAATCCTTCTCTGTTATGCCATCTAGATCCCTAAATTCTGACCTATTGTATCCAGAGGGAAACTCTTCTGTAAAAATATGTCAGAAGAAAGGTTGCCCCAAATTGCAAAACAGACTCACAACCTGATCTAAAATAAAAGTTAGGACAGAAGATAATCAAATTTGGAACCGAGAACTATATGCAAGCCTTTTCTAAACCATAGCACAAATTCTGAAAGTTTTGTCATTAAAAAGTGGTTTTGTTTCAATATATATCCTTGATGGCTACATTAAACTATTTCTTTGTACCATGTGATGATGTGATTGCTATTTATAAAGCCAAGTGTAATTTGAGAAAAAATATTTACCATATGGGATTTAGACAAGTTCCAAAAGAGTCATGTATTTGCTAGAAGGCCATTCATTATTTTGAAACTCAGTTGGAAATAATGTTACTTTTAGATAAGGCTGTCATCACCCTTACTCACCGGCTTGTGCCGCTCACTGCACAGTGCTTCATGTTAGCTGTTCCCTGTACCAGCAGAAGGATGAGCCTGATGGCCTCTCAAGGTCATCTCAAGCCTTTTGATTATATGCATTGTGTGCTGAAAATTACACGCTAAAATATCTCCACAAAAGCTATGTCATTTTCTTTCTACAACTGTCATCTTTAATGCTACCTCAGGTTTTATATTTAAGATGTATATCCTTGTTTACCTGTTCCTAAAATGCTTTAAAAACGGTTACAGGCCTTTCTCAACTTTCAATAGGAATAAAGGCAGATTTCATACAAGTAAAACAAAACCGACTATGAATGTTGCATTTTATATGTGTGGCTATAGCTCTCAATTTTATTTACGTATGTATGTATGTATGTATTTAGCTTAATGAAAGCCAGAGAATCTAAGATATCCATATCACATCAATTTTTAAAAATTTTTATGCCTGTATCTTTTCATTCCTTAAGAAACTAACACCATAATTAATGTCCCATAAAGTAAAAGTATTCATAAGTTCATTTATTAAAGCAGATTTTATAATATAAATTAGGTTGCCATAATTAAGCTTTTTCAATAGTTATGTCTTTGTCTGCATTAAGTAGCCACCATAATTTTGAACAGCAAATGTTTCACCAACTGATACTTATTAAATGATAACTTTGCTAGTATTTTGGGCTCAGAATTGGCAAAACCAAATTGGCATTGTTGACAGGCCAGTTCCTCTTAAGCACCTAGAATTTCGTGCCCAAAACTCTAGATTTGTGATGGAAGGTCCTACTAAAACTTTAGATGACCTTCTCATTACACAGACAATTTCTTTTTTTTTTTTTTTATTGTGGGAAGAACTCTGAACACGATATCTACCCTCTCAACAAACTGTTAAGTATACAATATATTACTGTTGACTATCGGTACAATGTTGTATAGCAGATTTCTAGAGCGTATTCATCTTTCTTCACAGACCCTGTATATCCGTTGATTAGCAACTCCTCATTTCCCCTCCACCCAGCCCCAGGCAACAACCGTTCTTCTCTTTGATTCTATGAGCTTGATTATTTCAGATTCCTCCTATAAGTGGAATCATGCAGTATTTATTCTCTATGGCTTATTGCACTTGACATAATAGCCTCAAGATTCACATGTTGTTCCATGGTGCGAACTTCCTTCTCTTTTTTAAGGCTGAATAGTAAGTTTCCCATGATCATGAGATATCATCTCACACCTGTCAAGATGGCTATTATCAGAAAAACAAAGCACAATAAGTGTTGGTGAGGATGTGGAGAGATAGGAACTTCTGCACACTGCTGGTGGGAATGCAAAACGGTGCAGCCACTAGAAAACCGTATGGAGTTTCCTTTAAAAATTAAAAGGGAGCTACCAAAAGATCCAGCAATCCCACTTTCAGGTATTTATCCAAAAGAACTGAAATCAGAATCTCAAAGGGATACTAGCACTATGTTCATTACAACACTATTCACAGAAGCAGCCTCAATGTCCATCGACGGAGACCTTCTTTTGAGACAGATTTCTTTCCTCTGTTAGACCTCAGGTTACTCTTGATAAAACACTTAAGACACACTGTCTTTCTTATCCAAAAAGTCAGTTTTTCTCCCTCTGGTCAATTTCCTTGAGTCTGATCTCAGAATCTTTAGTACTTTGCTTGCCCCCTTCTTTCCTTTGAGAAAAAAAGATCCCGGTTTCCAAAATGCAACCTTCACCTACCCCTGCAATTTCCAAAGCAAAAAGCTCACTGAAAGCCTCAAGGACACACAGCATCTATTCCCGGCTGCCTTTTTGTGTCCAGGAAAAGTCCAGGTGCCTTTGTAGCTAAGCTTTGTTTTACTATGTTTTCATTCTCCCTCTAGCAGCCTTCGACCACTAATAATTTTATTAGGTCTCCTTTAATCTTACTTTCTCTAACATATTATTCTTTATGCCCTGTATCTTGTTTCAGCTATAATTCTTAAATTACTAGTTGGCTAATTCACATAGGCATTGTCATGACTTTCCAAGAAATGTTATTGCCATGTCTTATTTTTCTTCCATCAGTTCCCAACCTATTCTCAACAATTTCTGCATTCTGTTAAAACTGGCCATTCCAGAGTTCACTTGATTCCGCTCTGTCTTGTTTCACTGTCATTTTCATCCTGATCCCATACACAGTGAGATTGGGATCGCTATTTCCCAGATTCCTCAGAACCATTCTGCCTGCAATCAGACCCCATGCATCACACACAATGCCCGGGCTCGTATTGTTTCTCTTGCTTATTGGCCATCGCCCGCCATGAATGAGAAAGCAATCCTATATCACAGCCTACAAGCACGTGGCCTGTCTTATCTGGTCTGCTTCGTAACACACAGTCTGTTAAGAAACAAGAAATTCAATTCTGCTGACCACTACTGGCCCCTTGGATGTTTGCATACTTTTTTTTTTTTTTACTATTGCAGTAATTTCTTTATTCGAATGCTCTTTCTAATTGTGGGACTTATAAAGGATTCCAGTAAATAATTGTACTAAACTTGCCTGTGAAATTGCATAGTTTTAGGGTCAAAGAAAAAGATTTTTTTTCTGTTAGATGCAATACTATATATTAATCATTTTGCATTATTTATTTCTAAATTGATAATATTGAAGATCCTTTCAATCCACATCAAAACTGTAAGATGTGAAATAGCTTCCTCTAGTTTTTCACCAGAGACAAGATTTTCAAGATCCCTAGGTTGCTGAAAAGAACCTTAAATTTTTAATTTAGAAAAGAAGAAACACAATGAAAGTCCATCAGTAGGGTATAGCTGAAAAGGTATTAGCTACCTCCAGTTTATGGACTGTAATGCTGTAATGTAATTAAAAGAATGAATTAGATATATACCAATCAATTTGAGAAATAGTCACAAGGTTTTATTAAGTGAGAAAAATAAGAGACAGCCAAAAAAGTATTTGATCTTACTGTTTGTAAAAAATTGAAAGAATCTTTATATGTGCATATATATCAAAAACAATGATCATATATTTATTACATATTAACTATATTTTGAATTCTTTAAAAAGCTTGAAGAAAACATGAAAAAATACAAAAGATTAATAGCATGGGTTCCTTTAGGTAAAGGAGAATGATGTGTAGTAGGCGAGAAATATAAGAGGAGGAGGGAGAGATAAGAAAAAATAAAAAATGATTTAAAGTCCAAGATTAAAAGATAGCCTGTGATATGATCTCCTTTGTGTAAGATGATGTATTAAGTGTTTGTAGGTATATATAAAGAGGTGCATGTAAGAACATTCACCCAAATGTTATTGCTACCACCTCAGGGAAGTAAGTTTCAGGTTGATCTCTATTTTCTCGATAACTGCTTTTTTTATAAAGTTTGAAATTTTTTTTTTTTTTTCAGCGGGTAGGTA
The DNA here is from genome assembly GCF_003265705.2 of Callorhinus ursinus. NCBI lineage: Eukaryota > Metazoa > Chordata > Mammalia > Carnivora > Otariidae > Callorhinus > Callorhinus ursinus. The sequence continues at coordinate 19,531,615 of NW_027397068.1, forward strand.
TCCACTAAATGATCGAGAGGGCAAAATACAGCTGTTTCCATTGTGGATGAAAAAGAAGAAAGACGTAGACGACTTTCCTATGATCACGGCAATTCTGTTCTGGCTCTGAAACACTCTCATCCCTCTGTGTCAAGACCCTCCGGTGGAGGTGTAGCCGGCCTAGAGAGGAACTGACTGATGCAGAAAGTTGGACCCACATGCTTTGTGTGAGGCTTGGACATGTCAGAAAGCAGAACAGCGGCAAGAACTCTTCCAAACTTTCCTGTTGGCAAAACCAGCCGATACTAGCACAACCTCCTAAGTGAAGCTAGTAATTGTAAAGGGACTGGATTTTTCTTTCTCCAGTGTAGGCGGGAGAATTGTTGCCAACATGCTCAGCCACTGACCATGGGCCTGAATGGGTTGCCGGGTTCAGATCCTCTTCCCAGTTTCTTCACCCATGAATCAGGCATAACCATATAACCTAGTATACAAGAGAGCTGGGAGAATTAAACCTCAATATACCACCCTGAAAATCGTCCCTGCCTCAGTGTAAGTGGTCAGTATGTTAGCGACTATCCTGTGAGCTTGTCATTTAAGAGAGCATAATAATAAGGACTTAATTTAAAATATTTCCTTCAATTATTATTATTTATTTAATTAACCATTCTTATTCAACTATTCACAGCTTGTAAATCCATGTTTGAGGAGAATGGGAGCTTGAAATCACCTTAAATATTTAAATTTTGAGACCAAAGCTTGGAATGTATCATTTATTCAACAAATACTGAGTCTTACAATGTCTGCATGCTCTTACCTCCAGGATCAGGCTATTTGGATATAATAAAACTTGGCCTTTCTTCATATCTCCAGCAAGTGAGTCCCAACTCCCAATCTATATTTAATCAAAGCATATGCATTAGTTTACTATGTTTAAAGCATGTTCTTTCCCTAGCTCAACCCTCCTTAGATTAAAAAGAAATAGTAAATGAGAATAGAAAACCAGTGTGGAAAAAAAAAAATTTCTCGAAGTTGGTGTAAGAGTAGATATTGATCACTATTCCCTCCTGCCTCTAAAGGTGGCCTTCTCTTCATAGGTAACAAATCAAAGTATGCATAAAAAGCCACAACGCATTTGAGGGCATCTAAGCCATTCTTGAGCAGGAGATAAGTTGCAGACTGTCAGCTGTTCTCTTGGTCTACCATTTCCTTCTTAAACTTCCTGCTAGAGTCCATACGTTCTCTAAACTCTGAGACAATTCCCAGTCTTGAAATCCAGTTTAAGATTCTTAAGTGGTGCCTATCCCCATCCACAGAAAGGCCAAAGAACTTAATATCACTACGTTTGAAGTTGAAAGGGTTTTGCCCTACTTTCCACTGGCATCATTATTCACAAACATCAGAGCAATGAACTTCAACAGCTGCTACCCTGATTGTTCTAGGGTTACTAGGGAGGCGGGGGGCGAGAGGGGGGGCAGTTAGTGCACTTCTCCTGCACAGGGAAATGGACTAAGCTAACGCCTTCTGGCGTCTCTTCTCCCCTCATTCATTCTTACTCAGGGAACGAGGCAGGATGTATGTGGGATTGTTAATTTAAGATAGTGATCCTCAAGGTCTCAGGATCCCTGTGCACTCTTAAAATTCATAAATAAGGGGCGCCTGGGTGGCTCATTCATTAAGCGTCTGCCTTCAGCTCAGGTCATGGTCCAGGGTCCTGGGATCGAGCCCCGCTTCGGGCTCCCTGCTCGGCGGGAAGCCTGCTTCTCCCTCTCCCAATCCCCCTGCTTGTGTTCTCTCTCTCGCTGTGTCTCTCTCTGTCAAATAAATAAACAAAATCTTTTTTAAAAAATTAATAAATAACCCCCAAGAACTTTTAGTTAGGGGGGTTATATTTATCAATATTCACTGCATTCGAAATTAAAACTGAGAACTTAAAAGATCATTTTAAAATAACAAGAATAAATTCCCCATATGTCAACATAAATAACATTTTATGAAAGAATGTATCTGCCAAACAAGATTGTAGTGAGAAGAGTGCCATTGCTTTACACTTTTGCAAATCTCTTTAATGTCTGACTTAAGAGAAAGCACATGAATTTTTTTTATCAATCTTTTGTAATATTACACCTATGTGGCCTCTGGAAAATTCTGCCATACGCCCTTGAGAGAAAGAGAGGGAAAATGCAAATACTTTTGACCTCAAGGAACTGGTGACCATACTCTGAGAAACCTACACTGGTATCCGTGGCTTGGCCACTTGGTCCGCTTCTTTTGGGATCTGCCTTCATCTCGAGAACTTTTCTTTCAGCTCCTCCTCTCCATCCAATGGATGGTTCTCTCCTGCTGCCTGGACTGGAGAGGCCCCACTCTGAGCTTGGTTTAGGAAGCATGCCTCATTGGTAGCCTATCTCACCTGTTGCTCTGCAACATCTCCAACAGGAATAAAGCTGGAGTCTTCATCTTCATCTGCCTGACTCTTTTGCCTTTCTCTCGGTTATTTATGAATGTGGTGGAGAATGGGAGCCACTTATAAGACCCCCTAAACACCAGTAATACCGACCACTTTTATACCCATATGGGCCTCAGAGCGCTTAGCATTCACCGAGACCTGCCTCAGTGTCCCAGGTGGGACGCTGAGGGCAGAAAGTTCACCCTGGCCTGGGGATCCACCAAACCAGAACACAGGAGGCATCTCTGAGTACTTTCAACTTGATTTAGACATCAGCGCTGCTAAAGAGCAGGCCGTCTTGTAAACAAGTTAAAAGGTCGCCACGAAGAGGACCCACGTGTTTTCTGCTCCGGCAGAACGAGAGAACAAGAGAATCAGAGCAAGCTGGGAGTAAAGAAAAACTATGGGATAATCGATGAACTCTCGGGATTTTCTGCCAAGGCCCAAAACCAATTCTTTCTCCCACTTTGCAGCACACACAGAGCAGGGTGCTAGTTTGGTTCTGACCATCTCCATCCCCGGTAAAGTACAAACAGAGGGGGAGGAAGGGGCTCTGCAAGCTGCCCGTGAGGGGGCACGTGGGCCACACAGTGTTTCAGCACCTGCTGGGTAAGCAGCGCCTCATACACACACACACCATCTCTAGGGGCCCAGTTTCTGATTTACCATTCCTTTGTTTGCTCATGAGAAATGATCTAGAGGAAGCCTGAAATTCCCATTTTATGGTCTCTTTTTTACACCATGGACCAACTCCTTTCCATTCCAGTTATTCACCAAACATAGCATTCAGGACCTCCACCCATCACCAATGGCATTTTTAAAAATGGTGCTACCCCATGATGCTTCGCAGTCCTAAGACTCCTTCATAAGCAAACAGCCCCACAAACAGCCCCACATCCTGAGGGGACACTCTCACATCCTGTTAACCTCTGCTCTGCCTGGCCTCATAGTGTGCCCTGAACAGCTTCAGGGCACAAGATACTTTTTCTTTAAGGATTTCCTCTTGTCTAGGAACAAAGGTGCAACTTAAGGATTACTTTCTCAAAGTGAAAATGTAAAAGTCTGCCCTAGTCCATCTACATTATGGTCACCATGGCCCTAAAATGTTGCTGAATCAGAGATATTTTACATAGTCTGTCAAAATAATACCCTTCCAGTCCAAACCTTCTCCCACGGGCAAAGCTAGATAGATCTCAACATCAGAATAGAATGGTTCTGATGGGTTGGTGATTTATCCTCACCAAGCCTATGAGTACAGAATTAAACTTGGTTAGTTTATCAGAAGGAAATGGAGCTTGACTCATCAACACCTTGACTCTCATGGTGCTCCTAGAAATAGGGCTAGGGTGTAATAATAAAATGGCAACCATTCTAAATAGCATTGACTTTCATTTCAGAGATAGAGAATGGCTTCACTTTGCTTTACATGTCTGGCCTGAACTTAATGTTCTTAGACTCAGACTCTGCTAGTTACTTAATTGTCCTATAGTCACACTTGTCAAATGTAAACCTAAGGGCCTTTCAGCTCTCTTTTCCGATTTCAAAAGGTAGCTTCTTCAGGAAGCCTATACCAGGTTCTGAGGACCTATATCTCCACAACCCCCACCTGGGGGAGCTCCAGGGACAAGGAGCTGATTATACTGGTCTCCGTGCTCCGGAGAAAGGTATGTGTACAAGCAATGTTAGGCAGCATGATACAAAACTGATTTTCATCCATCTTCTTCACTTCTGTCCTTGGCATCAATCTTGGTCCACCTCTTAAGAATGTCTTGCCACCCCAAGTATTGATGTTTTTATTTAATGAACATGTACAGTACTTAATATGTGCAGGTACTACTGGAAGTATTTTACTAATAGTAGGTCATTCCATCTTCATAATAACCTAATGAGTCAGATATGGTTATGATCCCCATTTACAGACAAGGAAACTCCCGTCCAAGTACAAGGAAACTAAGGCACAGAGATGCTAGGTAACTGTCTACCGGCTGTGCGGGAACTCAAACTTGGGCGTCTGGCTGCAAACCCTGGGTGCTTTGGACTCTACTAGCCCTGCCCTTGGCTGAAGGATCCTGTGCTGGAGTATTCTGTAGAAATCTCCAAGATAAACAACTACACTGGTCTCTGCACATCCCAACCTTTCCTTTTGTAAACTAGACACTGCTCCCCCCTCAGTATATATATATATATATATATATATATATATATATATATATATAGCTCTAAATGTCTCCCGCAGAATGCTTCTTGTTCCTTCCCTTTTCCAAATGTTCCCTTCACCTAAGATAAACACAAATGGCCACCAGCAAGCAGGGCCTCCGAAACTAGTAAAACATTTGTCACTGTGCCACCTAAGTCTTCCACAGACCTTCCCACAGGGGAGATTATTTAAACTGCTGTGATACTCTGAAGGACACAGACATGACATGCAACTTCCCACTTTTAATTCCAACGTCTAGTTGCAGCACTAGACAGCCCTCCATGTCACGAGGCTTTGATGACAAAAATGGAGACCATTATAATCCTCCAAGTGTTTCGTTGTAGGCATATTCAAAGTGTCCTTCACCTGCTGGTCTGAAGTTTCTGGCTCGCCCTGCCTGAGCTGAGGACTAAGTCAATATCCTGGACAGTCCTTTCATCTGCTTTATCTGGTAGACCCTCAACCCAAGTAAACTCTGAAAATATATCAACAACCATAAAAAGGCATTTACACCCCCTGTTACAAACTGCCACTGGCATCCATATGCAGCACCTTGATTATATTCCTGTGAGAGAGACCCAGCAGATGTGTTGGCAACGTGCAAAGTGGCCCACTCAGGCATTCTGCTCCAACAGTTGGCTCACCTTTCCCTCCCCGTGAGGTCTTCAGAGAGATACACTCTAAACACCACCACCACCCACCACAGTGTAAGTCTGATTTAACAATCAAAGAACTTCAGAAGCCTCTGAGGAGTGTTTAGAAGAGCATCTTTATTTCGGACACCAATTCAGGCTGGGGGAAAATAAGTGAATTCGATATCCAAAAGATGAGTTAAAATTGAAGTCTGGGTTAGTTGGCCATTTATACTTCATCAATAATAGCCGAGTGTTTCTGTAACATATGAGAGTTGCATACATTTAGGGTGAGAAGTATTAACAAGCTCCTGGACAAATTTTGACGAAATTTACACTTCTCTAACTGATCCAAACCCTTTATTTAAAAAAAAAAAATGAACCAATTTAGCTGTCAAACATAAAATATTCATTTTGTAATTTATATAAGTAATGATCTCCAGCACACAGGCTAGTTTAATTTTCTATGTGAATTTCATTATTTACATTTTCTTCCTCCCTAGTTGCAGGCAGGATTGTGACCGCTGTCCAGAGGCCCCAATTAAACACCTAAACTGGTCCCTATTATACCCACTAAAGCACTTAAAAATCACCACCTGAAAATAGCCTTCACTAAACAGCTTCGGAACACATTCTGACCCTCCCCATCACCAGCCGTAAAAACGCACTCACACAAGCACACAAGTTAAGAAACTTCTACTCTAATAAGTAGGGAACAAAAGACAAGCAGATCCAAGTTATTTGGGGTCCCAGTTCTTTATTTAAGAAAAAACCCACGCATCTTTCCGATAAGCATGTTCTCTGGAGAGACGTTTCTTCTAGAACCCCAGTGTGTCCATTCAGTAGGCATGTGGGTGGTTCTGGTTATGTGTGTCCCCTCTCAGACCGCCCAGCCTGCACTCGACAGCCAGGGTACATGGCCACGGGGCCCATCTCAGGCCCTGAGACACACTCTTGGAACTCAGAGACATGCTCAGCACTGCTTCTGTTTTGGAGCTTACAGCAACGTTCATGTTTAATTTCTTCGGGATTGTGTCCTGACTGGTTGTGGCAGAGCCGGCTTTCACCTGCACCAGAATCATGAAGTTCTTCTACTTACTCCATACAAGTGTTAAAAATTAAATAAATGCTCTGGGGCAAATTTTAAGGGAATACTGAAAGACCATTCCACCCCAAAACAAAATAATCCTGCCAAGATCATGAAATCTCACCGTGATTTCCTTCCAAAGCTGATGCAATGAGACCAGATGAAGGCCCTTGTCGCAGGCAAATCTCAAAAAAGCATCTAAAAGCCAGCAATCAGGAGAAGTCAAGCAAGGCACACCATTTGTTATTATCACAATTGGGGTCAGTCTTCGAAATCCCATTGCTCTTTTTTGCAAAACAGAAGGAAAGTTATTCCTATCTGTCCATCTAAATCTGCCTCCATTTTCTCAAATGGCTATTTCGCATTGGGACGCCAGGCAGGTTTTGTTTGGTGGGTTGGCTGGGTTTTTTATTTGCAGAAAACCTTTAATACTCTAAGATCCTTGGTGTTGTGAGTCAATGCTGGTTGGTAGGAATATTTTGCAGGAATGAATCAGGGTTGCTCATTCTTTTGAGAGAGTCGAGGCAAGATTGGTGAGGAGATACTGGTGGGTGAGGTGGGCAGAGTTGGTGAATAATTATGTCTTTCCGGTGACTGATTAGATTCTAGTGGTTGATTGATCTGGATTATACTTGTTGGATGAGTTGTGATGAATGGATTATGCAAATTATGTCTTTGACAGTCCTCTAACTTTGGAGACTATTTCCAGATTTTGCCAGAAAGCTTTGCTTTATACAGCTTCCTTCTCCCTCCCCCTCTCTCTTCCTTTCTTTTTCTTTCTCTCCCTCTCTCTCTCTCATGCCCTTTAACTAAATGATATCCAAAAAGTACATGGATATTTATGAGCCCTTTCTTAAGACAATTTTGCATTTATTTCAAAAATTTTACATACAAGGAAAGATGTTGATTTATTTAAATTAGCGAAAGAAAATTCTGCAGAGAACCCACTTCAACTACAATTCCAATTACTTTTTTCCTTCTGTCATCACAATCATTTGAAAATTATAGAAGTCTCAGCACCAAAGTTTGCAAACTCAAGAAATAGAGTATTTTCAAGTACACATGCTTTAAAAATAGAAACAAACATTCCTTTAAGCCATCTCATCTTAAAGGTGATAGAGATGGTCCAAATATATTATTTAGAATTATTATTTTATGATAATAACAAACACATATTGTGCCACAGTGCTATCCCTGATAAATTACTTTCTGATAATAAAAAAAAATGTTTTATATGAAGGCATATCTAGTATTGGTTCTCCTGAACCTTCCAGTGGACACAAATTCTGTCTTTCCCCATAGATCTGCACTATTACTTAATACAGTGGCCACTAGTCATATGTGCCTCTTAAAGAGGGCACATACTGAATGTAGCACTGGGTGTTATATGAACACAATGAATCATGGAACACTACATCAAAAACTAATGATGTAATATATGGTGATTAACATAACATAATAAAATTTTAAAAAAAAGACATACAACTGGATAAATAAATAAATAAATTTAACATAAGTTAAATTAAAAATCCAGTTCCTCTGTCATACTAGCCACATTTCAAGTGCTCAAAAGCCACATGTGGTTGGTGGCTACCTTATTGGACAGTACAGATTATAGAACATTTCCATTACTGCAGACAGTTCTGGACAACACGGCGTTAGTTTCAACCGTGAGGTCTTTTATGTTAGAGACCATGGTTATTTTTCAATAGAGATAAAGCAATTTTATGAGAATAGAACATTTAGTCCTAAAGCATTCAAAGTCCAATGTGTTCCTTTCATTTTGCAGTTGCAAATTGCTCTACATTTTGATTTAACAGTTAACTTAACCACACTTCCTGTCTCCTCACTAAGCTGGAAGCTTCTTAAGGACAGGGACTACATATTAAAAACCTTTATTCCTTTTCCTTGTCTCCCAGGTTAGTACTAAGTGCAAGACATTTTCTTTAAAAAAAAACAAACCTTCTTGAAATGAATTAAAATGTAACGTAGCCTATCTCCCTACTTATTCTAACACTATGCCCTGTGGGTGCAAAAATTTCTTGCTAGTTGGCTAACCCGAAAGTCCCAATCTGGGTAGAATCCTCATGATCCTTCCAGACTATTTTCCCAAATCTATAGCAGCAACCCTTACAAGAGAGCCAGTGGTTGCTCACTGAGGCAAAGGAGTGACCACAAATTCCATGGCTGTGCTCCTAGCAGGTAGATTCCCCTTTGCTCCTACTGGGAGCTACATAGGAAGAAGCCCGGAAACCCCAATCTCACTATTCGGAAAACAGAACCCTTGTTTGTGGACCCCAGTTAGCTTACTCTTAATTGTGCAGTCCAGCCCAAAAAAAGTTCTCAGCTTTATCTGAGGTGATCATTTTTCTAACCCTGGCAAGCATTCTAAAAATATTTGTTCACTCTACCAATGGGTATTAAAAACCTCTTTTGTACAGAAAGCATTGTGATTGACAGTGGAGACAAAACAGAATAGGGAAGGTAGATAACAAATTAGTAGCAAACCAACATATCATTTAAACCTGTGAAATGCTCCAGTGGAGCAGGACAGAGTGGTCTGATGAGGGATTATAGGAAGGCGGGGGAGGGATGGATCTCAGATTCGACGACCTGGAAAGACATCTTGAGGAGGAGACATATACCTTGAGACCAGAAGGATGAGAAGAGTTTGCCATGCAGAGAGCCAGATGGAAGAAACAACAAATGTCAAGGCATTGAGATGGCAGAGAGTATGGTTTGGTAAAGAATGGAGAGCCAATCAGTGTAGCTCAAGAGAGCATGGAGCTAAGTGGCAGGAGGTGAGGGAGGCAATGACCGTCTTTGGCCGTATCATGGCCAACTTGTGCATGACCTTACCAGCCATGATAACCAATGGGATTTTTATTTCAAGTGCTTTGAAAAGCCCCTGAAATGTTCAGATCTAGAGATTGGGTGAATGAGTGGATGAGTGAATGAATGATTCCAACTACTTGATCCTTGGGAACAAGAATTTTTAAAACGGAAGGAGTCATATATCAATTTTAGGTGTTTGTTTTCCTTAAATAAATACTACACTCCTCTCTTGTCTTCTCCCCTCTTTCCTTCAGATTGTGAGGGTGATATATTTGACTGACTTTGGAGCAGCCTCCAAGATATCTGTACACTTGCTTTTTAGAAAGAAAGCAACATTAACTGGAAGCCTTCCCTGACCCCTTCAGGCAGAATCGGGTCTTCCCTGCTCTGTGCTCCTGCACTGCTTAGCACAGTCCGCTATGCAACAGTTACTACTTTGAATTATAAGTATTTTTACAGACTGTGAATACAATGAATGCATCTCTGAAACGGCACTTCTAACACGGTGCCCAACACACAGTGAGCCCCCAATAAATGCTTTCTGGATGAGTAAAAAAAAAAAAAATGAGAAGAAAAAGATGTAGGTCTTCTTAAGTAAATGCAGACTCAGAACCAAGTTTCTATGCTAATTAGTACTAAAAGAAGATTAATTTACTGTCTCTGTAATCAGCTCCTCTGACCTGATTATGTATTGGAGTCCTGAGGTTCTCTACAAATATTACTATTTATGCAGCATGTAAATTAAGACAACTCTTAGAAAACTGAGAGGTTTGAATTCCCATTCTGTAATACAGGTCTTCTCAATTAATTCAAAGTACCCTTTTGTAAATAATAGCCTGAGAAGCGCCAAGGCTTCCATCAAGCAATTCCTACTCTGTGTCAATGCTAATACTGTCCTGTATTTACTCAGAGTGTGGTCTTTGATCCTCCTATCCATGGGAAGTGGGCAAGACAAACAGTCTTATCCCTATTTCATCAATGAAAATATAAGCCCCCCAAAAAGAAGATCCATTTAAAGTTACACGGCTTGTATGTGGAGAAGCCAGTGATACTAGAATCTGTTTCCTAAGACTTTTTTCTTTCTCTTACACCACAATCCCTGGATCAGTGGTTCTCAAATTGTGGTTCTTCGCAACTAGCAGCACCAGCCTCACCTCGACCGTGTTATAAATGTAAATTCTCAGACCCCACCCCAAACCAGCAGAATCAAACCCCAGGGGGCCCCAGGGAGGTAGGGGTTAGAAGGGAGGGCCAGCGATGTTCTGACTAGCCTTCCAAACAATGCTAATGCACACTTAAGTCTGAGAAGCACTACTTTAGGTAATCTGTTTTTTAAAAAAAAAGATGAATAATTTAAAAATTGATTTAAGCCATACACAGTTTATTTCATGTAGTACAAAATTGCCTAAATTGAAGTTAAAATCTTACCTGAAAATTTGTATATATTCATTACCAACTCATTATTCATCAGTTTGTTACATTGTCACATAAATTCTGTTTGTGCAAGGATGTCAACTTTTTGCTTTACATAATACTATTTAGCATTTTGTTACAACTTTCTAGTTACAGTTAAACTTGAATGAAGTAACTGTGATAAATTAAAAATTGCACTTACACTTAATCTGATCTCATCAACATTAATATCAGCCTTTAGTGCACACATTTACTTATAAAAGTAAAAGGATATAGCAAAAGCTACATTACGGAGTCCATTTCAGGAAAAGATACTTACTGGTTCAATAACGAAATAAATGGAGAAGGGTAATGCAATTTTCCATAAATATGACTACTGAAATCTTTGCTGAAGAAATTCACCCAAAAAAGAAACTTGGCAGTATTCCCCTTGAGGAGTCTGCTCAGGTTTCTAAGGGTGACTATGTCCCTGAATGATCCCTGAAGTATAGCCTTCAAGCAACTGAGAACTAATCAAAGGTCTATCAAAGGGTATCATACAGATTCTACTTGCAGAGATATAAGCAACATGTGCTATTAACATGTACAGCAGAATAAACCATTGAAATTGTGTAGGAAAAGGAGCAAATGTTCTTCCAGTGAATTTCAGTTATCAAATATTCTTAATTTATAGAGAAGGTGCTTAAAGGTGGTATGTTAATGATCTTGATTTTGTATTTCCAAAAGACTACGCTCTCCTGGGCGCCTGGGTGGCTCAGTTGGTTAGGCGATTGCCTTCAGCTCAGGTCATGATCCTGGAGTCCCGGGATCGAGTCCCGCATCAGGCTCCCTGCTCGGCGGGGAGTCGGCTTCTCCCTCTGACCCTCCCCCCTCTCATGTGCTCTCTCTCTCTCTCTTTCTCTCTCTCTCTCATTCTCTCTCTCTTTCAAATAAATAAATAACTCTTTAAAAAAAAAAAGAATATGCTCTCCAGTGTGGTTGCACAATAACTGTTAGTCGTCTAGGTTAAAAAAATCTTAGTCTTCATTGTGAACCTTTACTACTTTTTAAAAAAGTGATTCAGGTAAGCTACTCCAAGAGGAAAAGAGATCAGCAATGGAACCTAGACACAAGTCACACTATTTTGGAACTGATAATCCAAACTAAATATTATGGGCTTTTCACATTTGCCTGCTAAATGGCATCCTTTTAATCCCCTATGTCTTCTTCTCCTCTTCTCCCCTTAACTGTAAGGGGTTTCAACAAGCTGTTAATACTCCTTGATTAACTTTGGCAGATTCTCCACTCTCCAAATCATTTTCATGGTGGCACACTGCATTCTGGGACAGGTTATCCATTCTGTGTCCTAATAACTGTCTTGTCCTTTTCCATTCTCAACATTTACTCTCTTTCCAAGGGGGATTGATCCTAACCATAAGGTGGAAAACTATTTGGGGAAAGTGTCTAAAAGGTCTGAGTATAGATAAGCACAAAAGTTTAGGCTACCATAAAGATATGAGGTTACCGGAAGCCTCAGTTATTAAGACAAGAGCTAGGATGAAGTCCACCATCAATTAAAGCTTGAATGGGTGAAAATACTAATAGTTATACCTTTTATTGATGACATACTCCTTTGTGCCAGGCCCATTTCTAAGCAGTTGACTGATGTTATCTCATTTAACCTTTACAAAAACTCCTCCTAGATAGTGGCATCATTCCCATTTTACAGCTGGGAATCATTCCCATCATTCCCATCTTACATTCCCGTTTTAAGCTGAAACTGGGAAAGAAATCATGCAATGACAACCATAACCAGACTTTTTGGGAGAAGGTTCAAACCCAAGTCTTCCTGACTTCATAGTCTCTGCCCCATTTACAACACTACGATGAATGAAGGAATAGTTGCTTTTTCATTCTGGTTTCCAGTGACATTTAAGAGCACTGACACTCAAGGGCTCCTTTACCCATAACAGTGAGGTGGAGGAGCTCTTCATTAACAAAATGTCTCTTACAGGGTCTTGGTAAAGGCTATGTTATTACCGGCACCGAAGTCTCTCCTCTGGGTCAAAGCCTTGCATTCTAGATGCTGCAGTGCAGACTCTTTACCTGAGATGGGACCAGAAGAACCGAGGTTTATCTTGGATTGAATGCAATAATCACTGAATTTCCAGAGACAGGAGGAGCTAGGAAAGGCGTGTAGAAGGAGTCCTGAGGAAGATGGTTGGCAGTTGAGACTGGAAAAAGCAGAGGTCATCAGGAGAGCAGAGGATCCCAGAAGGAAAGGAGAGTCTGGGAGTGGAGGTTTTGAACTCCAGACTTCACCTACTTTGACCTTTTGCTCAGCAAAAGGCTCAGCAAAACTGCTAATATTTGCAAGATTAAACTCAAAAATTCTCACAATATCTAACTGTGGTGCTGAACAACTTTCCTGGTAATGAACAAGGTTTGAGTGCAAAAGGCAAAAATGCATCAAGAAAATTATGCAAGAGAAGAGAATGAATTCTCCTTTAACATTTTTTGTCTAGATATTTCCTCTTTTTCAAATAAAAATCAAATAAAGCCTAATCTAAGCTCATTTTAATCAGGGTAACACTGTATTCATTTTGCTCACATCAGCAGGATAAAAGTTCCCAGAGAAGAAAAATGTTCATCCTAAACAAACTGTGGACTTTTTTCAAGTCACAAATTATTAAATCTCCTTTGGAATACTACTGTCTTTTAGAAAAAAAAAAACCTTTTATGGTACTGAAACAACATGAGTCCAAGAAAAGAGAGTGCCACAATTAATCCATTCCTTTAACAAATGTTTATTGAACACTTTTTATGTGATAGGCACTGAGGGAAATAAAAAGATGAATAAGATCATCTACCCCAACAGTCTATTTGAGGACACACATACATAAACAATTGCAAAACAATTCAACAGGGGCTGTAATAAAGGTTTTTATGAGGCCCCACTGGAACATAGAGAAAGGAGTCATGCATTTAGCCTGTCTCAAAGAAAATTTCACCAGAGAAAGGACATTTAAGTTGCTTCTTGAATGGAACAACCCCACATGCAAATTTCCAAAGGCAAGACAAAAAAATATGTGGCCTGTTTGGGAAACAGTGAAATTCCATATGCACACGGAAGAAGGGTATTTTATTTATTTAACATTATTTAGCCAACATTAACTCTTCAAAGCACTTAACATGCATTCACTCATTTGATCCTCAAAATACCTTTCAAAATAACCCAAATTTTACAGATGAGAAAATTGAGATTTACATAAGTTAAATAATAGGTCCAAAGTTTTCGTTTGGGCAAGACTAACATACAAACTCAGATAGCCAGATTCCAGCATGGTTTTTTGTTGTTGTTATTGTTGTTATTAATATATAATAGACATATTACATTGTGCAAATTTAAGGAAAATGTGTTGATTTCATACACTTATGTATCACAACGTGATTACCACCATAGTATTAGCTAACACCTCTATCACATAACATATTTATCAGTTCTTTTTTTGTGGTGGGAAAAATTAAGATCCAATCTCTTAGCAACTTTGAAGTTCTTAATGCAAAATTGTTAGCACATAAATGTATAAAGCAAATATTAACAGAACTAAGGGGAAGCATAGAGAGCAATACAATAATAGTACGGGACCCTAGCACCTCAACACCTACATCACTGGATAGATCATCCAGACAAAAAAACAACAAGGAAACATCAGCCTTCAATGACATGACCAGATGGACTTAACAGATAAATATAGAACATTCCATCCAAAAGCAGCAGAATACACATTCTTCTCAAGCGCACAAGCAGCATTCTCCAGGATCTATCACATATTAGACCACAAAAATAAGTCTCAATAAATTTAAGAGGATTGAAATCATATCAAGCAGCCTTCCCAACCATAGTGGTATGAAACCAGAACTCAATCATAAGAAACCTGGAAAAACACAATTATGGGGAGATTAAACAACAGGCTACTGAAGAACAGGTGGGTCAATGAAGAAATACAATCCTTCCTCAAGAAACAAGAAAAATTTCAAGTTAACAACTTCACAACCAAAAGAACTAGGAAAAGAACAAATGAAGCCCAAGTTAGCAGAAGGAAGGAAATAACAAAGATCAGAGCAGAAATGTATGAAAAAAAGACAAAAGACAATAGAAAAGATAAATGAAACTAAGAGCTGGTTCTTCAAAAGGATAAACAAAATTGACAAACCTGTAGCTAGACTCACCAAGAAAAAAAAAAAAAGAAGTCTCAAATAAATAAAATCAGGGATGAAAGAGAAGGAGTTACAACAGATACCACAAAAATACAAAGGATCATAAGAGACTACTGGGAACAATTATACACCAACAAACTGGACAACACAGAAGAAATGGATAAATTCCTAGAAACATACAATCTTCTAAGACTGAATCATGAAGAAAGAGAAAATCTGAATAAACTGATTACTAGTAAAAAGACTGATCAGTAATCAAAAACGTACCTTAATAAATAATAGTCTAGGACCAGACAGCTTCACTTGGGTAATTCTACCAAACATTCAAAGATGTAATAGCTGTCCTTATCAAACTCTTCCAAAAAACTGAAGAGGTGGGAATGGTTCCAAATTCATTTTTACAAGGTCAGCATTTATGCTAACACCAAAACCAGATAAGGACAATACAAAAAGGAAAGGAAGGAAGGAAGGAAGGAAGGAAGGAAGGAAAGGAGGGAGAGAGGGAGGGAGGGAGGAAGAGAGAGAGAGAGAGAGGAAGGAAGGAGGAAGGAAGGATGGAAGGAAGGAAGGAAGGATGGAAGGAAGGAAGAAGAGAGAGAGAGAAAGGAAGGAAGGAAGGAAGACAGAGAAAGAGGAAGGAAGGAAGGAAGAGAGATAGAGGAAGGAAGGAAGGGAGAAAGAGAGAAAGAAAAGAAAAGAAGAAAGAAAGAAAGAAAGAAAGAAAGAAAGAAAGAAAGAAAGAAAGAAAGAAAGAAAGAAAGAAAGAAAGA
This sequence comes from Callorhinus ursinus, assembly GCF_003265705.2. NCBI lineage: Eukaryota > Metazoa > Chordata > Mammalia > Carnivora > Otariidae > Callorhinus > Callorhinus ursinus. The sequence goes on from NW_027397068.1 coordinate 19,547,177, forward strand.
AAGAAAGAAAGAAAGAAAGAAGGAAGGAAGAAAGAAAAGAAAGAAAGAAAGAAAAGAAAGAAAGAAAGAAAGAAAGAAAGAAAGAAAGAAAGAAAGAAA